>NW_019174333.1:23599-170034 GCF_002260705.1 Seriola dumerili
CAGTGCCTCTTTCGTGCTTTCTGGAACAAAATTAAGTTTGATGAAGCTTGCACTAACCGAAACCCTCATAGAAGTTGGAAGCTTTTACCTTTAAAGAGATAGGAGAGTTCTAGCTCTATGTTATTTTTTATTTTTTTTATGAGTTACTCTCAGTCAACCTCACCTGGAGAAATGTGATTAAGGTGAAAATTGTTTGAAGCGACACGTCATGCCATGTCGTTGTGTTTCAGCTCTTCTGTGTTACATTTGTTGACGGTGCTGTGTAATTTTAAAGTGGATGCTTTGGCTTCAGATGGAACGTTTCTCGTCAACCCAGATGTAAGAGACACCGACTGTCAGTACCGACGTATTCCGACCATTGGAGAACCACTTACTATAGTGGATAAGATATTGGGTAGCATATAGAGATATGAGCTGTAAAAGAGTATCGAATCGTCTAACCTGAGATGTCTCTGAAAATCTCAATTCCTAATTTCTCTGTAAAGCCTTTTTGGATCATGGATTATTAACTTAGAGAAGTGTGATGCGTATATGCAGCATCTACAATGTTATGTTATTTTACACTCTCTTATTCTGATATGGATCGCACTTTAGATATGTGTTATAGATAGTATGGACATGACTATAGTTTTGAACCTACTTTCCCTTCCTCTGTGCTTGCTCTGGGATTGTTCTAGATAAGAACATCCTTTGACATTTATCCAATGACACCTGAGAATCATTGATGTTTAAGAGCTCCCAGATCTGGTGCTGGTTCCGAATTATGGATATATATAAATACATAAAATACTAGTAAACTGCAAATGAACTTTGATGAAGAATGAAGCATGTGAGATTAAAGAGCTTGTCTGGAATTTACAGTTTACGTTCTGCTGCCATAAATGTGCTTAATTACTGCACATAATTCTGAGTGTTTTTATTCACTCCTACATTCAGAGGTGTGGAGTATTCAAAAACGAAAATTGTACCCATGCCTGTGTTTGTGGGCGATGGGAGAGCAGGAAGACTGAGACGCTGTAGAGGCCTGTACTGTCTTCCACTAACGAGGGCGGCATTTTTATAAAGTCAACTGAGCTTGCTCCTCATTAGGAGTCATTTATGGACCAGGTGCAGCTCATAAAAACGTGCTTTCAGCTCAAAGCTATTTAACTTCATTAGCTTTGCTGAAAACATTCCCCTGCATATCTCGACAATGCCAGCCTTTTAAACACTCTGCCCAGGCTGCTACGTATTATGCGGAGGACTCGGTGCCTGAACTAAATGCCATGAAATAGCACAGCGCAGAGGCCATGCATTAACCCAGTATCATTTAACCCAATTGATCAAGATTTTTAGCAGACCAACAAAGTATAATGAGTCGTCATTCAGCCAATATCCACACTATATGCGTTTATTCGTGCTGCGCGTAGACTGTATAGTTTTGTCATTAATATTGAGAGAAGAAAATTGTCAGCATCGCTTGAAAACATCTTGACAATGTTGGAATGTATACCGTTATGCTGCTGTGATGTGTAGTGATATTTGAAGCCTCGCCGCCCGCACAGTGAAGGTGACTGGCTCCAATACAACTCTATAGATAATGCTCAGTGTATGCCAGCCACATGAAGTTTTTGGCGCTGACTGGAGCTACGATATGGAAGTTTGTGCGAACTCTTGATTTAGTACCACATAAGACCCTAGGTGGTAGTGGAATTTTCATTTAACACTATGATAGAGTCTGGTGTTGAGCGTGCTCTCTGTGCATCTCCAGTCATTGACCACATTCAAGGTTTTCCGTGTGCCTCTGTCGTGACCTGTGTATATTGTAATAGATTGTAAGAGCTGTATTAATATTAGAATGAGCTCCATTCCGTATTTGATTGAACCTGTGGGGTATGATCCCTTGGCTACTCATCTATCGTTGGTGCTGTTAGTTTTCCATCCAGACATATAGCCACATGGTCCAAATAGTCACAGCCTTGTGTTCGAACGACATAATGGGAAGGGAGTAGCCACTCCACTAAACTCTATACATTAATCCTCCAGCCCAATCAAAACTGATGAACTCTGTGCGTTCTAGACGAAATGACGCCTAGCGCTTGCTTGGTTCCAGTTACTCATTAACTACTCAGAATGTCAAGTGTGATTCTTCATTAGCGCTCCATGAATACTCACGAACCTCTCAACTAGATGAGATGTGGAACCTTGCTTCTATAACATTGTCGCTTGCCTCTTATTTTGTATTAGGACAACATGCTTTTAAGCAAATTCTGCCTGCGAATTATATTTATCTAAAAAAAATGTATCATGTAACGAATATTAATATGAAATATTTCTGCAAAATGTTCTTTTCAAGATATTCTTATCGATCTTCACTTTTTAAAAAAGTCAAGCTTGAACAAATTTAAAACTAACACTAACACCCCTCATATAATGTCTTAAAACATGTCGTTCCCTTGGAAGTTGGCGGCTTAATTATAAGTACTTAATACTCATCCTTACTTACACTAGGGCATGGACATGAATCCAGTTTTGAAATAACACATAAAGGTCCCTCATTTTTCTCTGGGTGCTTTACCTGAAAATACTGATCAGAAAACAGTCAGCCCAATCAAAAGAGAGCTCTGACCTACTGTAAAAACTACACTGAGATGGCTTTGCCGGTACCTAAAAACCACAAATATATCTTCTCACGAATTATCAACAAATAAAACACCAAGAAAGGTGCTAAAATTCGCGGACCTTTAAGGCGAAAATTTATAAACAGGGTACGCTGAGAGGTCATGGGAAATACAATGAATTTCATCAGCTCTTCTTGGTCGTGGTTAACGACAGGTCCATTAACTACCTCAAAATTTAGGACCACAAGGCACTTCCTCATGAAGCTCCTCTCCATCTTTCCTCCAGAACATCACAGCTCTGTGAGGGAAGAAACCTGTAGCGTGGCAGCTGACTGGAGAGGAGGGAGTCTTCTGGAGGCGAGACACTGAGGGAAGCTCTGGAGGGAGAAACAGAAAAACAACTTGTAGTTTCTTATAATTTTCTGCACACTAACATTACCGTTCCTGTTTGATGGGATGTGTTTTGAATACTTTTGTTACACATTTTAATATATATGCCAAATGTAATTTTAAAAAAAGGTGTGGTGGGACAGAGGAAAAAGACAGATGAAGAAATGTGAGGAGGGAGAGAGAGAGAGGTTAGAAAGAGCGGAGGTGAAGAGACAGTGATGGAAAGACAGAGTGAAAGAGACACTGAGGCAGAGAGGAAGAAAAGTGGTGATAAATATGTAAGAGAGAGTGACAGAGAGAAAGTGGGGGAAAGGAAAGAGAGGTAGAGGTGAGAGAAAATGAGAGAAATATAAATGTGTGTAAACTGACACAGTCGGTCTCTGGATGTTGGTTTGTATTTGTTGTTACTGTTGGTTAGAAACAGAGGAAACATGTGAAGACTGTTGTTCATGAAACTTCATCAGATCATGTGATTCTACCTGTTCTCAGCATAAGGATCCTCCCATAGTCCAAATACTTCTTCAGCCACTCAGGACAGATCTGGTTCAGGTACTGCTCTGTCTGTGCGATCCAAGCTTTGTCATTGTCCCACTTGTGTTTGGTGATGACAGCCTGTGGTGTTGGAGCGATCCATGTCTTTGTCTTCAAGTCCCATATTAGGAAATCTTCTCCATCATAACCATGTTGATCATAACCATTAACCTCTCCAGTCTCATCGTCCCACTCACAGCCGTACATCTGCTGTAAAACGTGGACTCCTGAGACAGAGACAGATATTGTTGTAAACAGACTGAGATCAGCACAGTCAGTCATTAACAGCTGATTTCACATCTTTACCACAGAGACACACTGATCCACACACACACCAACACACTTACAGCCAGTCACCATCTGAGCCATCTGTGTTTACTCCTTATAGAGAGAGACGGAGAAGCAGAGGCTGCTGGGAAACTGAGTCAGATCCTAACACACGGTCCACATCCTCCACTCTTTACCACACACTCTCACACACACACACACACACACATACACACACACACACACACACACACACACATACACACACACACACAGAGTAGTCTTACCTAATCTGTAATTCTACTATATTTCTAGAGTTGAAGCAAATTTCCACTTTCATTATTGATAAATCTATTCATCATTATTTTATTTAATCAGTCTACCATTCACTAATCTGAACTCTTCATGTTGCTTCTTTTGTTCACACACGTTGAGTCAGTTTTAAATCAGACTGTGTTGGATGAACAGAGCTGGTTTTAAACACACACACACACACACACACACACACACACACACACACACACACACACACACACACACACACACACACACACACACAACATTCATTTCAGCTGCAATCGCTCCTGTTCATTTGGTGCGCTGCTTGGTTTGTAACTCTCTTGTTAAATGTAAAGTTTTCCCTGTGAGGTCGGTGTTGGGGACATTGGGCCGAGTCGGTGAGCTGACGTCACACTTCCTGTTAGCTCTGACGTCACACTGACGTCGGCGTTGTTTTCCACCACTCTGTGTGTTTTTATTGTTCATGGTGTTTAAAGTATTACATAAGCAGAGCCACGAATGAGCTCAAATGAAGCCTGAAGAAGAAGAAGCAGCGAGCAGCTCTTGGTGAAGCTAGCGCAGCCATCTGGCTCAGGACCGTGTGATGGAGGTGGAGCTAAACTATGGAGGCATTTCTTCTGGACTCACAGTTTGACAGTGAGTTTAACTGAACTGAGCTGTTCAGTATTTCTCTTGTTGATTTGTTATCAGTTCAGTTAGTCACAGTGAGTCGAGCTAACGCTCACTGACGTTGCATTTAGCTGCTTTTCTCTTAACTAACAAGCTAACGTAGCTGAAGACTGTAGCTTGATGTGTCTGACCCAGTTACTGTCACCTTGTCTTTAAATAACTTATGTTTTGATTTTAAACGGGTTTATATTTCTCATAGTCAGGAGGAAACTGTTGCATTGAGTTAGTGGTTTTTCCTCCGGCCTCAGCATGTGTTGACTGTTAGCTGCTAAAACTCACACCTGTATATTATAAGAGTGTGAAGAGGACGTGTGTGTGTGGAGTAATGCTGGTTCACCCTCTCTTCAACCTCACCTGCTTCACATCAATTTCTTTTTTAATTAAACATCAATATAATAACGTTGGAGTCACTTGGATTGTCAAGAGACATCACTTCATTTTCCCCAAATGTTTACACTTTATTCTACATGTTGTTTCTTGTCAGTAAGTTAAATGGAGGTTTCTGAAGACGACCCTGGACCTCTGGATCATCAGCCTCTGGAGGACCACTGACCAGATCTGACCTCACCCAATATTACTGTCTATAAAGGCGACGTTCAAACCATGTGGCTGCATCACTGAGGCCTGACAACATATGGGAATGTGTTTTACTAAAGTTTCTCTGATGCTGTGCACAGGTGGATTATCTACATGCGCACAGAAGACGAACAGTGCCTAAATAATTTTGTGTTTTGAGATAATGAGACACTTGTGTTTGTTTCAGAGTTTAGTTTTTAGGACAATGTGTTTAACAAAGCACAGCTCATCATATGTTCATATCATGATACAGTGGTGACTGTATGTCACAATTTATACAACAGTGTCACCGTTGCTGTGGAAACATTTGACACATTTATCACACTTAGTTTTATCACATATTTATAATGACACAGACACTGTTGTCAGGTAAAGTTAAAGGTAATCTGTAGTTCTGCTTTATAAATCCTGTATATTATGGGATAGACACATTGTGGTCAGAACAGTGGAGTTAATCTAATCTAATCTCAGCTCTAGTGCACAATTTAGGTCTTTGTCATTGTTGATTAAGTAATGAATATTTTTTGATTAATCAATGAATTCTGTACCCTGTCATTTATCTGAAGATAATGAAAAATACCCATTAAGTTCTCAGACCTTCTAGTGAAATCTTCATGGAATCTTTTGTCCGACCACCACTGAACAGTTTTTCATTTTCAATGAAATAAAATTCTTTTTTTTTTTTGGAGAAACTGGAAGTGTTCGACATTTTGCTTGATCAAAGAATTTAATGATTCTCTGAAATTTGTTGTTGTCATTTTCAGTTGATCAACTAAGTGATTAATCAATTGATCGTTTCAGCACTAAAGATGTTTAATATGGGTGTGTGTGTGTGTGTGTGTGTGTGTGTGTGTGTGTGTGTGTGTGGGTGTGTGTGTGTGTGTGTGTGTGTCGGCACCTGTTTTAACTACAATCCTAAAATACAGAATGAGTACATCTGCAACATTTACCAGTAATAAGTGACTAATGAACAAACCTCCAGTTTTGGTTGAAGCGTGGCTTCAAAATTTCAATGCAGCTTTGAGGTCTGCTGGGAACCCAAAAGGTTCCCGGTTTCCTCTCCCAGTACTGTGGATCTGCTTGCCTTGTTCACCCAGTCCTGTTTAGGCTCTGCTCTCCTGGTGGTTGCTGTCATAGTGAATCATGCTCAACATCATGCAAAACCAACTCCAACAACCACAACTCTGGGACAGTTTGGGACTTGAGAGGAAGCAGTGTAGAAATACTTCAGAGAGATGAGTCACTGTGAAGACAGTTCAGAAAATAGTGTAGAAATGTGATGTTATTTTGTACATTATAAAATACATGATTAGTGAATAATGACTTCAAGAGACACAGTAAAAGAGACCACAAAAAACACTTTGAAGTAAACTAAAACTGAAAATTAACTACTAATAATAATGATAATTTGAGTCCTGACCTGAAATATATTATTTTCTTAATGATACAACAAACACCACCAAACAAGGTCAAATCTAAAATACCACCCCACCACAACCAAACTTAAAAACACAAGACTGGAACTGCAGTAAACTCCCGAAAAGGACTGTACAACATTTCATAAACAGATGTCACAGTCTCCTTAACAATGTTTTAAGTACAGCACTGTTTTATTTTCAAACACACACTCGCTTCTTTTTCACCTTAAGTCAAACTATACAACAACGAAACTGATACAAAAAGACTTCAGCACTGTAGTTCTCATGGTCACAAATGACTTTATCCCCAAAAGTGTAAAAGTAGATAATTGTATCCCAAGTCGGTCACGTTCTAATGACGGGATTTGACATGCTGACAAAGTAAAGTGTTGATACATATGTCATTTTTATTTTTACTTCAAAATTAGACATATTGAGTATTATGAAGTAATCTTTAGTTATTCTACATAAACATGATGCGAGTTACGTATGTAACCAAGAAAAGGTCTGACGGTGTTTACTTCCGCTTTAACGGTAGCTCAACGCATCGTCTTTAACGTTCAGTAACAGCGATTCAAGTTTTTATTAATCTTACCTGCAGATGCAGCGTGACACAGCAACAGCGACAAAACAACTGCCCTCATTTTCAGCTGACAAAGAACCCAGGAAAGAAAATTAAAATCAATTCATTTGAACTTCGCCACGATCGACCGACGATCGGTCTCGTTATTTCCAAAGACACAGCCTGAATGAAAGTAACATGCGCAGCAGCTTAATTCTGACCATTAGGAATTCAAATCTAGGTGTGCGTCACGTGTAACTGGGCGAAATATAGAAAATAGGTTGTTAGTGGAAACGAAACTTACAGGGCAGAAGAATCATATGAACAAATAACAGGAGACAAACAGGAAACACACAATAATCATAACAATCCATGGTCTCAATACGACTTAAGCACATTATTGTCTAAACACAGCTGTATTACTGTAGGCGATTTACTTCATAGCAACTTCAGTTTTTAATAGTGTAACATATTGTGAGTTTCTACACACTCCAGGTCGAATAAAAACAAGTAACACACTGAAAAACTGACAGAAATATGAATAAAAACAAAAGAGACAAACTGAAGTAACAGACACAAATTCACACACGCACGCACACACACACACACACACACACACACAGGGACCCAGCAACAAAGTAGGGGATACAGGTTTTTAGAGGTAGGGCAGTTGCAGTTGTGCATTTCCCTAAGCAGTGGATCTGAGGAAGCAAAGAGAGTTTTAAGCCTTGATTTGAAAATCTTCTGCTGAATTTACAACAGAAGCTTATTCCAATATGAACTTGTCACGTCAACTACATGAACTAAACATGTTTACAGTTTAGAAGTTCTTTACAGATGAATATAACTTTCCTGACAATAAGACAATGTACCAAGCAATCCAAACAGTAATGTTGACAGGACGAAGTTGCATATGTTCAGTATTGCAATCTAGTCTGAACACTCGACTAGAGTTCTCAAGTCTGAAGACCTGAGGACATGAAATTGAAAGAACTGATCAGTCAAGTTGTCAACAGTGGTAGAAGTGGAGTTCACTACGGCCCCTGTGACTGATATACAGTACAAATATATATAATATATATATATATGTATATATGTTTATATATATTTTAACATATGATATTATAAAATGAATACTGATGCATCGTTGCTGTTTAATGTGTAGTGGGTTTATCTATTTCATCATATACAGTTCAGTAGTTTAAAACAGTGGTTGTTGCTGTTTTGTAAAATATTGGATAATTCTGTCGCACTGAGCCTTCAACAGTTATTTACATGAAAACATCTTGAGGTTTAGAGACTGCTAACAACAGCTTACAGCCATCTGAAACATGGGCCCAAACGAGATGCTTTGTTTTTCAGGTGTCACATACCAGATAGGTCCAGAACCACTGGTTTGATGTGCTTTAACAATGTTGCATTTTATAAGCTTATCGTATGTTTTGAAATGTAAAATCTTAGCCTCAAAATTAACAAGTAACTAAGTGCAGTAAAAAAGTAAAATGTTTCCTTATGAAATGTAGTGGATTAGAAGCAGAATGAGGCATAAAATAAAAATACTCAAGTCAAGTATCTCAAAATTATATGTAAAAACAGTATGAGTAAACATGTTTAATTACAGTCGCAGTCCTGGGAAGCGGTCAGGAGAGACGCTGGAGTTGATCCAGGAGGAGAACCCACTTTTGAACCTTCTTCACTGATTGGTAAATAAAAATTAAAAGGACTCCATTTATATAGCACTTTTCTATTCTTTCCAACCACTCAAAACACTTTACACTACAAGTCACATTCACACACACAAACTCACTCACACACCAAAGAGCAGACATGCCATCAGGAGCAACTTGGGGTTTCAGTGTTTTGACAGGACAGGAGGAGCCAGGGTTCAAACCGCCAACCCAGATCAGTGGACAACCCGCTGTACCACCTGAGCCACAGCCACCCAACATCATCAGTGTCCAACATCATCAGTGTCCAACATCATCAGTGTCCAAAACACCACCAACATCGCCCAAATTGTATATTTAAAACCAGATTAAAGAAGTTATTTTAAAGCAGATTAGTGACTGGAGCTGCTCCCACCTCATTCACTGGTGGAGGAAATGAAGAAATAATAGACACAAAACATAACTGGACAAAACCATGAAAACACAGGCTATAAAAACACAAAGCAACTTTTGTGAAAAATGTATAATCAAAATTTAAACTGCAGACTAATTCTGGGTTTATTTACTCAAGAGTACCTAAACTTGAACTTATACGATGATATATATTGTAATAGTACATGTCAGCCTATGTTTGACAGAGAACATCAGTAGTTCTCTAGTTTTTTATTTACACTAAAAAGCAAAGTCAAAAGAAGGAATCTAGGATGTTAAAATTAAAATCTGCAACTTAGGAGTGTACTGCAGGAGTGCAAATGTCTGATGGCACATGTTCTTCTAAAATCTCATTTTTCTTTTCCTCCAACTGGATTTGTCTCTGTCTGATTTTAAAGCATCCCCACTGTTATTGGGTTGTTCAATCCGTCAGTGAAGCTCCTGATGTCTGAATTTCAACATTGCATCATGTTCTCCTGCTTGTCCGGTGTGAGAAAGTATTTGTCTGCAAATGAGAATAACAACAGTAACTGAACAGAGCTCCGACCCTGGAGAGGATTTCTTTACAGCAAAGCTGTGTGGTTAAGTTTCTAAACTAAGATGCACGCAGTATCACACCCATACAAATATGTGCTGTCACTCATAGCGTGCTGCCATTTTGTGACTTCCTTTGTTGTTATGAAATGGCAGACACACAAACACCCTCTCCCTCTCTCTCTCTCTGACCCGGCAGTCACTACAAAACAAACTGACTGTGGATAGGTGATTACTAATATACAGATCTTATTATTCTATCCAATGGGCATTTAGAGAAGAAGATACACCATGTTATGAGTCTTAATAGTCTGTTGATTTGGTTCTAACATTTGTTTTTAAACACAAATTAAACTCTCACGGTGGCGACATACTTTAAATATCTGGAACAGGCAGACAGTCATGAGTATCTGAACCTTCACACAATACAACTTCAGTAAACTCCTCTCCTCTGTCTCTCTGTCGAGCCTCCTGCTCCTGGCATGAGGAGGAGCAACAAACCTGGTGTGATCTGCAACTATGGACAGAGACATGCTTTCAGCAGCAACAGTGTTAGAGCTCCACCACCAGGCAGAAGCAGCACATCCCTGTTTCTGGGAAGTCACATGATGAGTCTGTTAGGTTTTGTTTCTCTCTACATGACACAGAGGCCTGGCATGACTTTGTAAATTTTGGCGCTCAGTCCAGGAAGAAAGAGCGGGTCACGGTGGTTTGTCTCATTTGAAGCTTGTTGTCCTCCTTGTTTTGCCACATTCCTCCTGTGTCCAGGGAAATACTTTATGCACAAACATGATCAAAGATGAACATTAGCAAAACTTGAGTCATGTTCGACTGGAATAGCATAAATAAAGTGTTTACAATTAAGAAACTGCATCATGTAAAAGGAAAATAACCCAATAAAAACTTATCATAAAAACTAAATTTGCATATCAAAATAGAATCAAGTTACCCAACTATGGATGAACTAAACATGAGGATTGTGAACTTCATGTGTTGTATTTAGTTTACAACAATGAAAAGATGTGTCTGTGGGGGGAAATAAAGCTTTTTGGCTGGAGTGATGGTAACTTATCTCGCCGAGATAAAAACCAAAAGCTTTACAGTTTCATGTGTGGGTATTTTGGGGGTTGTTCAAGACCTTGTTTCTGTTTCTCTTGTCCTCGTCTGACCTCAGGCTGGATACTCTTCCTGAAGGCTTGTAGCCTCATATGTTCACTTGTTTCTCAGTACAATCTCCCTTTTCTGAATGAAATGAGTCGTACTATCAATAAACCAGGCATGCACACACTCTAACCAACCGGAGCTATGATGGAAAATAAAAACAGCTGAGTTGCAGGATATTTCTTTGCAGAAGAACAGACCAAGGAGGCAAAGGAAGGAGACGTAAACATGTCCGGACCAAGTCCTGGGTGATTATTGCTTGTCAGAGGGCGCCATCTACTGTAGAGCTGGGAAACCATCAGTGTGCAGTTTGGATTTCTTATGCTTTTTTGCTTTCAAGTTCTAGTAAAGTGTTTGTCTGTTTTAGTTTCCTGTCAATTTCACCCTCATAACATTTTATAACTTTCCCTTTGAAATCGTTACAAGTTGATTACTGCGGTTTTATTTTTGAAATTATTACCGGAAGTTGTATTTTTTTTCTGGCTAACTTGACAGATTCGATGTGCGTGAAAGTGAAACTAAAATGAACCTGGATTTGCAGGGGGAAACCACCATCTGAACTCACTTTAGTCGGTGTGTTAACAGCAGCGAATAGTTTCTGACAGCAGAGCGGAGACATAAAACCATGACGAACTTTTTTACTATTTATAAACTGTCCCTGGTCGCTGTTACCTGCTTCATCCAAGGTAGGCTAACCTTTCGACACGTCCGCTTTGCTGCTCTGTTAAATTACACGAAACAGAAAAAAAACAATTTTTATGCATAAGTCAACAGTGTGTGTAACGCTATAAGCCGAACGTGGTAGCTTGTTCTCCTGTAATATGTAATCGAAACCTGATCCAATCTCCATTAAAAATTGGCGTATCTAATGTTAATTTGCATATAGTTGGTTGCAGCATATTTGGAGAATATTAAATAAGATGTTTTACATATACAGAGGAGTCATGCGTTTTTTCGGCATAATTGAAGTATAGCAGAACAGCTGTGTACAATACTTTGGGATGAAAGTGTGCAAAACAACTCGAACTGTACTCCAAGTTTCAGGCCATTAAAATATAGTAATATGTGAGTCATTGTGAATCACACCTATGCCGAATTTAGCGTAAGACATGGCCAGGTGGTTAAATGTGTTGATTAAATCCTTAGATCGATGTCAGATTAATTTTAAAGCTTTTAAATGTGGGTGAATTTCTGAATGGAGTTTGGTGTGAAGCGTTCAGCGCAGTAGTCCACGCCCCCTTGTGGCCGAAACAGTTATCAAACCCAGCGCTCAGTGTATGACAGTCCTGTAATAAACGTGGGCGTAAATAACATATAGAGAAAATAAATTGGGGAAAAATAGGCTTAATTTCCTAGAACATACATCCTACTTCTTATTTTATCAGACATCTTCGAAGTTCAAACATTCAAAAATCAGGCGATTAAAGTGAAAGCAAGACGATTGAGAGAAAAAGCCACAAGAATCAGGCTTTTACTTTTACTTTTAACTGCCAGAGTTCAATATGTTCCTACAAGGCTTTATGCATCATTTTACACTCAAGTGTAGTTATAATCTACCTCTATATTTTGTATTTCCTATGACTTTAACTACTGCAGCATGCCTCATTTAAAAACAAAAGTAAGTTCATTGTTTTGCAAAATTCTGATTCATTGGTAAATATTGAGGAAATGCCACCACAGAATAAAAGCAGCTATTGAACATAATATCAGAATACAGTGTAATCTGATTATTATACTCATGTTTCACAGTTTTTTTTTAGTAATTGTCAGTTTCTTGTTAAATCCTTTGTCTAAAGCCTGCAGCAGCAGCAGCAGCAGCAGCAGCAGCTGTCCGGTGTTGGAGTGCTGGTTTGTGCAGGAGAAGGCAGGGCGAGGAGGAGGTTTAACTGCAGCTACAACCCAGGAGAAATCCCTGCTTCACATCAGCACAGACGCCAACAGCCACAGCTCAGATACCCAGCGAGCTCCATCCGACATCAGCCCTGACAGAGTCTACTTCATTACAGGTTAGTTCAGAATGACTGAACAGGATGTGCATCAGCATGTTCATCTAAATGTATGTGCGTGTGTATTGTGCTTTATGTGTGTCTGACATATATTTTTGCATGAATGCATGTGTGTGGGTTCACCCTCTGTGCTTTTAACTGTGTGTATCTACAGTAAGTGTGGCAGCAGTCTTACTGGAAGGTAAATTATACGACTCTATTCCTACAACTATAAAACTCACTGAGATTATTGCTCAGCTGTTTGGTCTAATACTTCATTAGGTAAAATTACAACGTGTTCAGAATCAAGCAGCACATGTTGCTCTTTCTTGTGGGTTGAGAACAAATGTTGCATGAATGACTGGTTAGATGCTGTAATAATTGATGGTCTCCTATGGGAACGTCATAACAACAAGGACTCCATGCATTCTTTATGAAAAATGATCCTTTAGTAAAAGTCTACACAATTATTCAACAAGGCTACTGGACGTTGTTTTACTTTACCAAAATCTAAAACCACATCAATCCAGAAATGCAGGAATGTAATTCACTCCCAAATCATATTGAAGAAAGAAAGAAAGAAATACTATGTATGTTTTTTTTTTGTTTTTTTTAAACACTAAAGAGCATTACCTAAGACGTATAATTTTGTGTATAGTGTCATGGGCTTTTTTGTAGGATGATAATTACCTGTTTGATAATGATAGATTCAGTCAGAGCTGTTTTATTTTCTTTGTGTTTGTTGAGTCACTTATTATTATTATTATTATTATTATGTGTTATATGTATTATTGTGTTGTGGTGAGCACTGTGAATATGTATGATTGTATTGTCAACATCAGACCCGTTTAGACCCCAGGAAGAATAGCTGCTGCAATGCAAAAGCTAATGGGATCTAAACAGACAGACAGACAGACAGACAGATATATAAGTGTTGTTCAGTGAAATTATTGTTATGAACATAGTTGCACATCTGTTTTTAGTGGTTTTCTTTTAAAAAACGTTCAACATTTATCTCTCCATCATCTCCACCTTTAGATCAAGCAACAATTATCTTGTCAAATTCCATATAAACAAAACGTGCATCTGTGAACTGTGTATGAACCTACGCCATGACAATGTATGGATGTCCTCTGTCCTCAGACCCAGCTGCCACTCTCTGCCACCACTCTCTCAGCCCTCCCAGAGGCTCCATCCAAAAGCCCCAGTGTGAGATCAACCCCTTCCTGCCGCAGCCCTCCACCCTCAAATGGGTTGCTCCCCTCACAGACTCCGCCTTCAGCCCCATATACCTACAAGCTGATTGGTTTTCAGCCGCGCTACATGGGATCAACAAAGAGCGGGGCATTTCGAGTATCATGCGTGCTCCCACAGCAACCAAAGAGCACAATGGTAATGATCACAAAAAACCGAAAGAGTTCATCTCACCTCAGTCGTACGCTGTAGTTTGACTCTCTCTCTCTCTCTCTCTCTCTCTCTCTCCCTCCCTCTCCTCACTGTCTGTCTCCTCAGTGATCCTGAGCGTGACCAGTAAAACGGTCTCGGTGCAGGCCAGACTCGGGAAGCCGGTGCTGCTGGACTGTGGCTTCTGGGTCGACCCTTCTTCGCCTCTGTCCGGGTTGGGTTTCGCCGTCGAGTGGCGCTACCAGTTCAGAGGCAACGGACGACTTGTTCTGGCTTACGATGGCAAGACAGACCGCCTGGCTGACACGCAGGAGGAAGGGGCCACGCTGGACATCGAGGGTTTGCACGAGAAAGGAAATGCATCCCTGATCCTGCAGGAGGCTAAAGTGCGTCACTCCGGGACGTACATTTGCACAGTGTATCTGCCCTACCTCCTGGCTCAGGTGGTGCTGGAGCTTGAGATTGTAGGTGAGGGGAAAAAAGAATCGTAGTTTTTGAAGCATTTTTGACAAATTACTCGAGTCTGGAGACGATGTCGGACAGAGGAAATACGCTTACATCCACCAATCCTCATCCTCTGTCCATGTTGACGGTGACACTGAGAGCTCAATGCACCGCAGCTTAAGAAAACACATGCAAAGACACAAACGCACTGCAAATTCAGAAAACATCTTCATCAGTTTGACAATAACATGAGCTGCAAAAAAAAAAAAATCACAACACAGAGGAAGGAAGTGTTTCCAGGGGACACTAAAAAGTGATGAACCTGGCTGGGCCACCGCACAGTCTCTGCGTTCAAACATCACCAAGACACATGACTCTGTTAGAAAATGAGCAGTAAGATGAAAAAGTGTTGAGTAACATAAATTAACTTGCCGCTCTTTCCTCTTTCTACCCAGAACCTCCCTCCCTCTCCATCCACCCCTCCCCTCTGCCCCTCGCTGTTCCCGGACAGACCTTGACCGTCCAGTGTGAGGCGTCCGGCTTTGCCCCCCTCTCCCTGGAGCTGAGCTGGGAGTTTAAAGGCGCAGATGGGAAGTCCAGGGCCCTGGGAGCCGGCAGCGTAACGGGCCACAGGCAGGCCTGGGATGGCACCTACAGCCAGAGCTCCCGGCTGGAGCTCGACACCTCTAAAATGGACCTGGGCAGAGGAGGAGAGCTCACCTGTGTGGCTGTCCACCCTGGAGGCACGCGACGGGCCAGCACCGCCCTCAGTGTCATCGGTAATGTGGAAGAATTTGGTTTGTTAGTTTGAGACATGGGTTTTTATGTTGAGGTAAAAGTGGTAACAGTTCTGTAAAGTTTGAATGTTGATGGTTAAATAAATGATTTTAGTCCTAAGATTGAAAACAAAGATTCACATCAGATAAATAAGAATCTGTTAAGAGTTGAATTCTGTATTTTTCCTCTCCAGGGTTCAGTACTCCCTCCATTGAGGACTCGATGGCAATGGTCGGTGTGGCACTAGTGCTCTACGGTCTCATCAAGTTTGTCTCCTGGACATTTATCAGCTCAGGTATCGAATAATACAGCAACAACTAACCAGAAGAGTTCTCTGTACACTGACACTATTAATCATTTTTCATGTTTTCGTTAATTATCTGCACCCATTCAATTATGTCAAGCTGCAAATAGGCTTGTTACAATATTAAGAAAATGAAATAGTGTTTTTTATAGTTTAAAGATATGACGATAGTGTGTAAATGTTTGTGTCTAACTGTTAATCTTTGTTTCTTTGACTGTTTTTAGGCTCCGATGAGGCTGATAAACAAGATAAGGTAACTTTTTTAAATACTAATAATATTACAACTTTTATAAATCTGAATCTGAATTTACATAAATATTCCATCTGTGTTTTGCACGTCTCCTCTTACAGAAAGAGAAGTAAAGAAGAACGAAGTCATCTGATGTGGAGGTGTGATGCTGAGCCACCAAACCTGTCTGTTCTCATCTCCTACATGAAGGTTTCAGGACTGTCCTCCTGTTGATGACATCACTTACGTCTGTCTTTGTGATAAATCTGTGTCAACATTTACTTTCAGAGGTTTTTTTTTTTTACAGATTCGGTGGGACGTCTGCTCGAGCTCACACTCATTCATTTCTGTTTGAATTGTTGTTTTCACTATCTTGCTCAGCTAGTAATAATAGGCAGGAATTAGATAGCAGGGAGATTTTTCTTCTTCTTCTGTAAAGTGATGTATTGAAATAATGTATTGGCCTCCCACTGTTTGTATACTGTGCTTTTACACAAACACTGGAGAAGACTGAGATTATGCTCCCTGTGCTCACGATCCAAAGATATCACCACTGAAAGACCAGAGCTGTGTGTCTGTGTGTGTGTGTGTGTGTGTGTGTGTGTGTGTGTGTGTGTGTGTGTGTGTGTGTTGTTGTGTGTGTGTCAGTGTGTCAGTCAATCAATGTTTTACTAAACTTTCCAAACTTGCAAACTGAATCCTGTTTTTGTAAATACGTGACCTATAATGTATATTCTAAAAAATTTTATTTGTGCATTGTGGCGGTTTTGGCATCACATGTTGCTTATTTTTATTTTATTTTTATTTGTGTGTGTGTGTGTGTGTGTGTGTGTGTGTGTGTGTGTGTGTGTGTGTGTGTGTGTGGATGTTGTGCAGACTATAGTAGGAATGATGCTCTATCCATTAGTGAAACTGAGGTGACACCCTGGGCTAAATCAAAAATAAAACTGAGATAGAAATGGGGAGATAATGGTACAAACAGAGCACATAATTCTACTGGAGAGAAAATTCAAAATTTATGTTGAAATTTTAAAATATTTAAAATTGATAATTGAAGTCTCCATTATGGATACAATTAAAATAGTTCTTAAATCATTCTGCATTCAGTTTCTTCTTTCTTGTAAACGAGTCTCTTCTCAAACACGCAGGTGTGCCAGATTGTGTAAAAGTAACCTGAAACTGTCTCATCACATTTTGACAGGGTAGTGGGGAAGGTGTCTTACATAAATGTATATGGAAGAATTATAACAAACTGTAATGGCTGTGGTATCAGCTGGAATTACATGTTTCTAAATCAAAAAGACCACACTGCAAAGTTTGAGAGGAATAAAATATAAAATGACTACACTGCTGAAAAAACCTATAGGTCATGTCTGATTATCAAAAGAGGTAAAACTTAAGCTAGCATTAATGAGATAAGGTGACTTCCGTTGACCTTTTCAGAATAAAACGACATGGTGAGCCTGCAGTTTTGTTTTTGAGTATTTATCTTTTTATATACAGTCAATGGTATTAACCTGAAATGAGAATATATCACACTGAATAGACAGGATTGTATGTACATACATAATGAATTATGATATATTTTATGATTATACTGTTTAATTGACATCTTATTTTAATGATATATACTACTATGAAATAGTACAGTCATGAAATAATCAAATATTCATATTTTATATAATAAACACATGTAAGCTATTAAAATCTGTCGGATTGTGAGACAACAACAAATTTGTTTTATTTGAGATTAATGCCATTAACTGCAAACGCAACAATAGTTTTCTACATGTCTTTCAAATTTCATTTATGATTCATTTGCTTATGTCCTGAATTCAGCATGTAAATTGGAAATATAATCGTTCAGGTAATTTTAATTTTTAGGTTTCGTGTAACCCTTTAATAATATCAAATCGATCTTTAAAAAACAATATCTAATGCTGCATTTATGACACATCGGAAGGTCAGAAATTACAAACTCCGACTCAGAAAAAATGATCCAGACCCATGACCCTGACTTTCCTGTCTCTGTCACTGTAACTATCTGAATAAAAGATAAAAATTACTTTTAAAAAAAAAATTGATTGATTCACCGACGCTTTTCGGTAGACACATGATGTCTTGGAGTAGCTGGAAATTGAGACTGCTTACCTTTGTTTCTTCAATAACTTATGAACCAGACATTCAGGAGGTTTTTACCAGCAGCTGAATTATCCAAAGAGGTGTTGTCTCCATATAAACACACCGGGGATGGAGTGTGGATCAGGAGATTATGCAGAAAAATAAAATAAAATAAAATAAAATGCTACATTCATTCCTATTTCGTTTATAGATGTAATAATGTCATCATATATCTTTATTGCAGAGTCCCCCAAGAGACCTGACAATGAAAAATCATAGTGTTTTGCCTCGTTTATGACTGAAAAAGATGATTCCTCTTTGTATTGTGTATCCTACAATAAAGCAGTAGGCTACATGGTCGACTAGTTACAATGTATGCATTTCCCATTTGGGTGGTAATGTAAGTAGATAACTCAAAAATATATATAACATAGGTCTAGTCATTTTAGACATTTTAATTTGGAAAAGTTGATAATTGGTTTTTGATATCATGATGATCATGAGAACTCGGACGGATCCACTCAGAAGTTTACGAATTTACCGTTGACTTGAACGCATCACACATGTATCAGTGGTTCTCAACCGGATCAAGTCATCCAATGGCTGTCAACATTACTGACTATCAACCAATCAGAGGCATTGTTGTTGATAGGACTTTAGCGGGTACATTTACGATCCCGAGTCGACAGCATAGCCAAGTTGATGAGCATTGTTTTGGTAAACAGAAAGTCCGCGGGATTTAGAACACACTTTTAAGAGTATCTCGGATTTATTAGTCCAATCAATTAGTTACGTAAGTAAAAAACAGCATGCGAACTTTTCTACTGGTTCGTTATTTTCTTACTTAGCAAAGTCCCAGCGCTAACTAGCTGCCTAATGCTAATGTTAGCTCTTAACACAGTATTTAACGATGCATTGTAGCGGAGCTTCATCCTCCTTTGTTGTCAAGTTAAACTGCTCTTAAACAACAGGTGAGTATGTGTGAGTATGTCACGACTCGTGGCGGTGGAAACAATTCTTTCTTTAAGACTGCTTTTGTTTGAATTTCCGTCTGTTCTGTTACGTACTGTCATCGAGCTCGATCACTCCACTGTTTAGTTTCACTTACAGGCAGACGCTCCTGTTGGTTTCGCTTCTCATGATATACACAACATCATTCTGATGTTAAAAAGCTCATTTGCTCGGTCTTGATTGAAGCAACAGTGTTAGAGCATCATGGCTGAATTCACAAGCATGTGGCCGTGTTTCTCTTCGTTAGTGTCGGGGTGTTTGTTAGGGGAATGGGACCCAGATACAGGAGGGCACTCTGATGTACTACTTTCTCTACAAACATTTGGTCTTTAACATGAAGTAGAAAAGTGAAAATGCCAGTTACAGGTTCCCAGAGCCCTAGCTAGTGTCTTTAAACTGCTTGTTTTGTCAGAGCATCAGTCCACCTCCCCCCAAATATTCAGTTAACTATCATATCTTCTATTTTGAAAAGCTTGGACATTGTTGCTTGAAAAAACATGAAAATGAGAAATAAGTTATAAAAATTACTGTATGTTATTTTTTTTAATGTCAATTGATTAATAGATTAACTGCTACATTTATGTCAAATGATTTTTGTTTCTGTTTATACTCTATACGACTGATGATTTCTGTAACACATAAACACTGAATGTGTGAAATGAGTAACAGGCTCTAAAGTATCAAATAAACTTATTATCTTGACATCAGTAGAAACATGTATCGTGTTTAGTGATGAAAAATTAAAAACCATACCCAGCCCTATCCTTCAGAGTTCAACACTGTTTACAAGATCTGATCAGCGTGACAGAAAAGTATTTAATTCTTAGGGCTGCAACTAACAGGTGGTTCTACTATCAGTTCTATCTTCAATTCATTGTTTTTTTCTGTAAAATGTCAGAAAATAATGAAAAATTTCCTCAGTGTTTAAATGTTTTGCTTTGTCAATGATAGTTTACCATCATATATGACAAATACAAACATCAAATATTCACATTTCAGAAGCTGAAATCAAAACATTTGTTGCTTTTGTTGTTAAAGAATGACTAAAACAATTATTCAGTTATCATCCATAATTGTTGGTTAATCTGGACTGATTGATTAATTAAGTAATCGCTGCAGCTCTGTTAATTTCATTCACATTAGAGTGCTGAAAAGGGAATTTTAATGTCAGCGTCCGTAACCCAGCTTGGAGTAATCAAAGTTGTTATTGCTCCCACCACAGTTTCTCATCATATATTTCCACTGAGTCACTAGAGCGTTCATATTGTTTGCCTGATCTCATGGTTGCAACTGTCTGATGCTTTCTGATGTATTCTCACTGTTTGTATTTTCCGAAAAAGCAGAAACAACCTACATTTTGTATGGCGGTGGCTCCCGCCTCGATGGCGGATAAGATCATAGTCCTTGATGATGACGACGAGGAGATTCCTCAACCCTCCCGCGCTGCCTCCACCTCGTCCTCTGAGCATCACGCCAAAAATGTGTCCTCACTCAAATTGCCGCAGCCGGCCCCCACCCACATTACCCAGTCACCCTTTGCCTCAGCGAAGAAGCAAACCCATGTTCTCCAGGCAGAGAATGAGAGGTTGTTCACTGAGGTACGCTTACTTTAAGAGGCACAAAAGGACTGTTTTGTTTTTGTTTTTTTTCCATTGGCCAAAGTTCCTCGTCTTTTCCAGTATTCACCATCTTACATTACTTTTCTACAAACCATCCACATCACTTAGGATCTCCAAATGATAGTTGGTTACTTGCTTAAATGAATACATTGGTAGCTGTGTTCATTTCTCACCCTGGTTACATTAGTGACATTTTATAAAATGAAAATGAATATACATGGTGGAATTAAAAGCTTTCTTCTGGAAACGGCGTTATTGTTGACATTTTACCAATCAGTGTGAAGGCTATTCCAGCGTGCTAATACTGCTAAATCTACTTTTTATTGCGCTATTGGATGATTGTACCCAGCATCTGACACGCTGAAGTTTTTGTTGATGTGCAAACAACCGTCTTAACTATAGACAAAGTCACAATACCAGAGAGTTGTAATTATGTTAACAATAGATTGAAACAGGATGTGAACTGGAAAAACCTAAATCACAATGTGCTGTTCCTGTATGTGCCGTTATTATTATTTATTTATTGATATATATTTTTTGCCTCCCCCTGCCTTTGTCCTTCCTCTTTCCTCGTGTCATCTCGTCTTCTCACCCTTCTTGGTTTCTTTTCTGCTTCCCTCCAGTTTGTGGAGCACTGCTCGGCTGTCACGCAGGACTGCCCCGAGGTCTTGACCTTCCTACAAGCAAAACATGCCAAGGCCTCGCCCGACTACCTGTCATCCGTGGAGTTCAGGAACACCCTGGGACGATGTCTGACTCGCGCTCAGGCCAACCGCTCGAAAACATTTGTGTACATCAATGAGCTGTGCACGGTACTCAGGCAGCATACTGCCAAGAAGAGGCAGATCCTCACCAAGGTTGAATCTGGACCTTCTACCTCATCATCAAATGATCTCCAATCTACCTCTGTTGTCCTCAAAAGTAAAGAGAAGACTAAAGGTAAGACGGATGAGGCGGAGGACGGGGGGAAACCGGCTGCTGGAGATGAGCAACCTTCCACCTCAGGGCTGCGGGAGGACAATAAGCGGGAGGAACAAGAAGCGGAGAGAATTGCAAAGAGGGCATCCAGGAAACAGGTTAGTGTTAAACACCCGGAGGTGTGACTGGTATTTTTTTTGTCTGTTAATGATCAGGAAATATTCAGCTGCTGATTATGATAATTAGAAGTGATATTTTTGTGGCACTTTTCAGAAATTGCTTCAATTAAATCTTTTTCATAAATAAAGAACAGAGAATAAAATCACAGTGGAGAGAAAAAGAGGAAATAAATATGAATGATAAAAGAGCATTAATAAAGGCAATCAATAAATAACCATTAATAAAGCTGATTTAGTGAATACAGTTAAAAGTTAAATGATTTCTAAATTCATTTCACTGTGCAGTTAGTTGGATGTGATTATGTTTTTCTAAGCATCTTGGTTTTTAAAGGCCACCTTAAGGCTTTCTAATTAGATGTTAATGTGTTTGTTTTTTCTTTAAATACTGTCATGATATTTAGCACCTCGCTGCTGTGTTATCGTCAGCATCAACATTTGCAGGAGATCCTTCTCCCTCTGAAGTCACAGGTGTGACACACTGTAGCTCACTACTGTAGGTTCCCATGCTGCAGACCTGAGCTAAACCTGTGTGTGCAGAAGTTGTTGCCTAGAAACCATCAATCAATCAATCAATCACAACTAATTCTCTTATGAAAACTGACCAATGAGAATGTGTTTCATGTCTCCATACACACTGAAACACAAGTGTTTTTTTTTTTCTGCTCCCTTCGTTTTCCTTTCATCCTCGAGATACGACTTGTGGAAATAAACACAGACAACTCAAACCTGTGATCAGAAGTCTCAGTCTGTTCTCCATTCCTCTCAGATAGCGTACCTGGAGAACCTCCTGAAGGTGTACAACGATGAGATCTGCCGCCTGCAGCAGACTGAGCTGAGTTTAGACGACCTGGGAGCTGAGGACTCTTTATACATCCAGGAGCACAAGCTCAAACGCAAGGTCAGACGGGGGTTTGAGGTGGCGTTGGATGAACGGCGCTTCAGTTACAAATTAAAGCTATGAAAAAAAAAAAATAGGTGATGTGACAGCTAGTCGGACTTTGCTCTCACCCTTTCTTCTCTTCCAGATGATGAAAATTTATGAAAAGCTGTGTGAGCTGAAGGACTGCGGCACACTGACGGGCCGAGTCATTGAGCAGAGGATCCCCTACAAAAGCACTCGGTATCCTGAGATCAACAGAAGGGTGAGCTGGCGTTTTGTTGGTTTAAACACATTTTTAAGCGTCCTGGAAAACAAGAAACTGTGTTATTTAATCGTATACATTAGTAATGACCTCTGACCCTCTCGCATATTTTGAGCTCATCAGAGTATTGATTTTTACATGGGCGGACTCTCCAGAAAACAGGAAATAACACCTGACCATCTGACAGATTGGATCTTAAATGTAAAATTTTCAAGTGAAAAACAAGGTGTGCCAAACTCAGCAGTCAACAGCTGTTATTTCAAAGTGTCAGCTACAAAACATTTAAGTAAATATAAGATACCTAAAAATCCAATGTGTTGGATCTGACTCAGAATCAGCAGATGCCCAGTGATGGAGGACTGGGACGTCCTAGTACAATCAGTCGTAGTAGTTTATTTCTCTAAAACAAAACAAAACAAAAAAACATTCTGCAGAAGCAAAGTTACAGGACAAAACAAACCAAAGATGCACAGTATGTGTGCATCACATGTCAGGGTTGGGGTATGGACTGTGGTTACACTTGATAGTACTTTCTTTTTTTTCTCCCCTCATATCAGATCGAGCGTTTCATAAACAGTCCCGAGGCACAGAGGAACCCTCCGGATTACCAAGACATCCTCCAGCAGGTGCTGCGCGCCAACGAACGCCACAACCTGTGCTTGAGCAGAAAGCAGCTGAGGCAGATGGCCCAGGACGCCTTCAGAGAGACCGGGAGCTGCATCCAGAATAGACGTCACCTGGACCTCGTGTACAACTTTGGTTCGCATCTCACCGACCACTACAGACCTGGTGAGGCTTTGTGCACAGTGTAGAGCCCGACCGATTTTATCGGCCCATATTGACCTATCACAGATATATCAGTAGCAGCGCATATATTCTCCGATGTGCGCTGATATGAATACTTTTATTAAGAAGCAATAATGCAGTGGAAATGCTCGGGTCAAGTTATATAGGCAGCATTTTATGAATATTTGATCCTTTGTTTTCATTCAAGTGAAATGTGTATATGCATACATATATATATATATTTTTTTTATTTTTTTTTAACTCCCTAATATCAGCATCGGCCAAAAATGTAATATCAGTCGGGCTCTATTTAGAAGGCTCAAAAGCTACGTAGCATGTACCTGTTAAACTCTAAAATGTAGTGATGTTACTTGCTGAAAGCCTACTGCAGGCACCACTGGTACATGGAAAGTTTTTTGTTTTTCATTCTGTCGACTTTCTTTCTCTCTCTGTCGCCCTCGATCCCTTCATTCCCAACACTGTTGACACACTTGCTCTTGTCTCTCTCCTCTTTCCACCGTCACCCTGTAAAGCACAAGACCCAGCTCTGTCAGACCCCTCACTGCAGAGGAAGCTGCGGACGAACAGAGAAGTGGCTCTAACCCGCCTGGAGGAGGTCATCACCAAGTACGCTGTGAAACAAGAGGACACAGAGGAGCAGGAGAGGAGCAAACGACTGGAGAAAGACGGCAAGAAGAAAGAGGTATGACGACATCTGGGAAAGGGGGAAAATGATCAGGCGTAAAACTTATAAAACACTAGTGCCTTTCTCTGAGCAGCAACAACAAAGTCACTGCTGATGGGGTGGGAGAACAGTAGGATTGTTCTGGATACTAGTGCTGCTTCATTGACGAGGAATAAAAGTTCTTAATTCATGTTGAAATATAATGAAAAACCTGGATGATTATCTCATATTTTATTGGCTATTTAGAATGCATGGTAATGAGTAGTAATGCATATGTAACAATAGTAATAATAATATAAACCAAAAAAAAAGCTTTGAGGCGTTCAGGTCCATCCTCGAAAACGGGAAATTGAAACGTTGCATAACTTTGTTTTAACTTTGTTTTGATTTTAATTTATGGGACCAACACTACATTTCTTTTTTTAGTTTTATTTAGTTCCTGTTTGTTTTTTTTCCTCCCTCCCCTCTACCGTCATCTGGTCCTGACTGACGCTCACACATCTTGTTTTCAGGGCAACAAATCTGAAAAGGAAGAAAGAACGAAAGAGGTGAATGGAGTGGCAGAGGAGGATGAAGAAATTGAGGCGGAAGAGGAGGAGGAGGAGGAGGAAGATGATGATGAAGAAGAAGATGAATCATCAGATCCAGACATAGAGGAGGAGATCCAGGCCAGCACGCAGCAGGGTGGACCAGGTCAGAGCACAGATGTTAATTCACACTTTTTTTTTTCTTATTTTGAAAATTCAAAAGTTTTAATGAAAAATCCGACGCTGGTTTTCCTGCCGCTGCTGAACAAGACTAGGTCAAACCCGAGTATATGACTGAAGCCACGCACAGTCGGTGATGAAGTGATGTCACTGTTGAAAACCGTTGTGGGGCTGCTGTAAACGTCTTTGAACGGAACCTGCCAGAAAAGCCGCTCAATGATGTAATGCAGTAATGAGACATTGTGACATCATCGCGTCGTATTTACATCCCGCCTGGTGTCAGTCGGTTTTATGTTTGCTTCTCTCCTCCTCTCTGCGCTCACATATTCAGTATTTTTAATGCAGCTGAATTCACAATAAAACTGTTCTCATTCACATGTTCAACAAGCTTGAAACAGTGACTGAAATAGCACAGAGAATACTTCCCGCCTTCAGCAGACGAATCTGAAGAGTCGTCATGTGTCAAACTCTGTGCAGACGTAATGTTGGACTGTAAAGCTCAAACCTCCACGTGAAGTAACAATAAAGATGGTGTGTGTATATTGGAGAGCTGTTACATCACACAGCAGAGGCCACACATTTAACAAGAGAGGCAGCCGCCGAAACCGTCACGTAGTAACGACAATGATCACAAGATGATCATTCAGGATCTGTCTGACGCGGCTCAGCAGGTCGTTGATTTATCTCATGTAATGTTCACAGTAATTAATCAGAGTAGTATTTCACAGTGTTGGAGAGAAAAAAAAGAAACATCCCGCATTTTTTATAAAGATGAACAAAGAGCCCAGTCGGTCACAGTCGGGTGCTGATGTTTAAAACTCAAGACGCAGGGCTGTAGATGATTACCAGCTGGACGTGTTTTACCCAGTACACTGCATCCATTTAAAGTCAGTTTAAAGGTTGATGTTCAATGACTGATCAGACACAGCGAGACATGACTTCATCGCTTTAATTTTCCTTTTTCTGTAGACGATGATGAGAACGGGGAAGAGAACGGGGAAGAGAACGGTAACGAGGCGGAGCAAACGGTGGATGGCGCCAACAAGGAGGATCAGACAGACGAGATGTTGGGAAGCGTTAAAGATGAGGAAGAAGAGCCAGTCACAAGTGGAATCAGTCCTCTTTCTGATGACAGCAAGTCCCAAATCTCTCTGTCGGACATCCCCTCCCCGAGAGACAGCCCCAGCCAATCGGAGCCCATGCAGACTGATGACGACAGGCCGTTGTCTAATGGTGACCTTGCAGGGTCAGAGGAGCCTGTGGATTCCTCCAATCATGTGTCATTGGTGTTGGTAAGCACCACCAAGGACCCTGGAGACGTCTCCCCAGCCTCAACCAATGGGGTGTCGTTACCCCTGCCACCAGCAGTGATCTTAAAAAAATGTGACACTCAGACCACCACTGGCACGTCGCCACCGCCGAGCCCCAAAGCTACGAGGAGCCGCAAGAGGAAGAGGGAGGAGAAAACATCAGAGAACTCCCAAAATGTGAAGCACGCAATCACCCAGGACAGGTACTGTGAGGCTTCGTTCAGTCTAATCCGTCAGATTATATATCTGTTAGACATCGTGATGGTAGTGTTAGTTACACAGGTGAATGTTCATTTATTTCTCTTTTTATTGGTGGATTGGTTTGAAACATTTTGAGTTTCAAATGTTTGACACAACAAGAAACATTAAACAGGAGCTTATGAGTATTAGGGATTTTTATATTGTAGGAACTGTTAAAATGAGACTTATATATTACAACATTAACCTGGATATGATGCTGTAGAATGGAGGAAATCAGGAAACAAGAATTTGATGCAGCTGTTGCAGAATCAGAAAGCACAGGTCTGGTTTCCTGATGGGAGGAAATAAACCTGTTTGTCTTTTAAACAGGATGAACTCAAACTTGCTCAGATATAGTTTGAATTAATTCAGGATTTAGCCTAGTCTTGTATTAAAAGATCAGATAATAAAATGATGATGGCAAATTTTAACTTCAGATTTATTCCATCGGTGAACTACCAAACACACTCATGTTTGCTTGACAATAAACTCCCCATCCCTGCTCCTGCTGCTCCTCTCCTCAGTGAGGTAGAGATCCCTCTGGACATGGGCGTTTTCAGCTGCAACTCTCCACATCAGGCCGAGTCCAGCCGAGCAGACACTCCCACCCAGGACCTGGTCAGCAGCTCGCAGTCAACGCCGCCTCCCAAGAAAAACAAGGTATATCCCTGTATACTGGGTAAATACTGGTATAAAAGGTATAAACATGTTTAAAATCAAACACTGAGGCGGCAGAAGGCCGGATAGTTTGTTTCAGTGTAAATAAGCGAAGGCGGCATAATGACGGCTCCTCTGTACAGTGGGATCTCTGTATGAAAGGGTATTGTGACTGTGCAGGTAGTCGTCAGGAACCTGGATAAGATGTGTACAGGCTACAGTGTCCTGAGTACTTCAACTAGCTTGAATGGGTTTGTCAAGACTGGGATTCTCATGTCCATGTAAAAACACTCAATTTGTCATTCATAAAAAACATAATAGAGTAACTTTGAGTCAGTGGATATCATGGATTATGATGCAGTTTTATTATCTACTTTGTAAAGAAAGATACATTAAGTATCAGGTTATCATAGAAAATCTGTGAGCGTGACGGAGGTTCAGTAGCGTTCGGTCTAAGGATGCCACGATCACATTTTTTCCCGCCGATACAGATCATCAGTGAGTGAGATCGGCCGATACCGATCATCTTTGTCATGCATTTCAGATGCTGTATCAGTCTCACGCACTTTGTAAAAGTTCCACACAGCCGACATGTTGTTTTGTTTAGTGGCCCGTCGCACGCCGGCTCAGTGAACAGGGTGGGAGGTGGGACTACACTACCCAGCACACAGTGCTTCTCTCAGCCGCAGGCAGACACCAGAGTATTAACCACAGCTGATCGTTGGCTAGCAGCATTAATGCTGATCTGCCTATCACGTATTGTTAATGAAAATCCACCAATAATGATCGGCGGCATCAATCGGCATCCCTAGCTCACTCTTAGTTTTACAATGCACATAAACTATATTATTCATTGTAATTTTCCTCAGGTACATTTTCATATTATATCTATGTCAATCAATAATTGTTTGAAAAATGTACTGTATATCTTTTGGTTAAAAAAAAATCTGCAAAGAGGAGGAAAAAAAAACTGTGTCTCCTGCTACAAGTTGATCTTCGAGTTATCAGTTTACAGTAAACAAGCTCGTCTTACAGCAGGAACAGCTCAGAAGATTCTTCCAGGACGGGAAAGTGATGAAGGCCACAAGCAGAAACATGTTGGTCTTAAAATAAAATTCTTCCTTATGCTCCATGTGTTCCTGGAGTTTCTAGCTCTTCAGAGGATTTAAATGCTAACCAGCTGATGCTGCTCCTGACTCCCTCAAATCATTAAAATCATCAACATTATCCTCGTAAACGTTGAATCAGATTTTTCATCCAGTTTCCATCTGTTTAATATTCAATATAATTGGTGATAAATTGTCATTTGTTGGGCGAGCGTTTCCTAACTGTGCCACTGTTTGGGTTTCCAGGTCAACGTGGCGACCCAGTGCGACCCGGATGAGATCATCGTCTTGTCAGACTCAGAATGACCTTTCACCTCTGACCTCCCACTGGGGGAATCTTCCACTGCTCACCTGTATCTTGGTACTGACCTCCTGAATCGACCTTTTTTTCCAGCGTTTTCCGTCCTCGTCTGTTGGCGCGTAAGAGGAGGGAAAGTGAAAGTGCCGATTTAAAAATGAGATGGAAACGGTCAGAAACAAGTTGTTTTTACAAAATGCACAACAGCCACTGAAATCTGTGGAAGACGGGGAGAACTCTGAATCTAGTATCTCATGTCAGTTGATTACCAAACAAAAGCCAAGAAATATGTTTTTATAAATGAAATAATTTAAACCTAACATTTACAGGAACGCCAACGTGAACAGGACGTGTTTTTTGGGAAGAACCAAAGTTCTGGGAAACGGCCTCTTCTTCTTCTTCTTCTGCTGCTGCTGCTGCTGCTGCTGCTGCTGCTGGTGGTGCTTGTGCGTGCACCAGAGAATACAGTTTTCATTTTCTGTGTGAAACATCAGCTGGTGTCGACCTCGGCTGTCTCGGCAGCAGAGACGTCATCTGAATCTTTTGGATGATGCATGCAGTCAAACTCGTGTTTCCCGCCTCTCAGTGCAACACTTCTAACACCTCTGTGGTACCAGTTGGTGGCAGCATTGAAATGAGTTTTTGTTTTTTTTTTTTCTTCTGCTCTGAACACAGAGCTAAAATCACTTCCTTCGGGAAGACTGTCCCTTGACTTGAACCCTGAACTTTAGTTAGTGTGCTTTAGGTAAGAAACCAGTGCCTGAAAACATGAACTGTGCAGTCGGACATTTGACCCAGACAGGGGGGGGGGGTTGTTTTCACAGACACTCGACTGGTGGGGGCTGCAACAGCTCACCGCCGGTTTGTTTACATTTTTATATTTCAATGGTATTTTTTCCATGGAGGAGAGGGAGGCGGCGTCTGTTTAAGAGGAATTTTGAGATGACATTGTTTTACTTGCTGTTGATATTTATGATGTTTTGAGTGAGTGGGATATGTGGCGGCTTGTACTGTGTGGACCGCAGCAGTGATAATGGAGAACAGTGACATTTTTTAATTATGTTTCCCCTTCAAACATGTTGCTACTTTTAGGTTTAAAATAAACAAAATGGCTTTCTTCATTCAGACATGTGGCTGAGCTGTTGGTTTGAATGTTTGAAGGATGAGGCCAATATTTTATATTCTTCTTCCTTTCAACAAATCTCACAAAAAAAACTATTGAATTGACTCAACTCTGTTTCCAAACCCTGTTAAATCTTATTCCTCTGAGCCATAGAGTCCAAAACCCTTTAAAAGCACATCCATGAGCCACAATGTTGCACTGGTCCTTTACTACCATGAAAACACACAGTGGTAATTTCACTTGTTCCACATACATCGTTCTGGTGCCCCCAAATACTCACTAGAGCACCAAATGTGGATTAATCAGCCACTGAAAATAGTCCTTTTTGTTAAAAAAAAAAAAAAAACTGTTTTAGGTTTTTTTTTTTTTTTTTGTAAAAAATAAAACTGTATTTGTGACTAATATTTAAAGATGTATGTCTGCAGTAGGAACAGTGAGCTCAGAGGTTTGTTGACAGGAAGGAAAATACAGAATACTGCCAAGGCTCATCTTTAAACTGACTCATCTCAAAGTAAAACAAGTCAAGTATCTCCTTTAATGCATCTCAGATGAGTCTCACCGTGACACTGATGAGCTCCGCCCGGCCCAGACAACTACATCCATTCACCACCAAATCCAAACAAAGGATCCGTTAAGAGAAATGACTTTAAAGGTAAAAATGTGAATGAAATTTTTAAAGAATGAAACCCAGCTTTATTCTGTCACACTATGATTCACTTTCCTACAACTTATCTTTATTTTTCAGTTTTGTTTGTTCATGTTTAATTTTCACCGGGTATTCAGATACATTTAAACCATTAAAGTTGAAATTTTGACGTCCCTGCCATATTTAGAATAAAGTTTGCTTCCATTTTTCTATTTGTTGTTATATGCAGTGTTGCACTTCAGAGCTCCAGAATTTAATAATGAACCTTTTTTTTGTGGCCAGTGTGCATCACATTCATTATTCAGACTGAGCTGTCTGACTGGTCCTCATGAAACAAAGCGCTAGGATGGTGATGGAACTTTTTTTTGTTTTAATCCTTTAACAATCCTCATTTTTGTTTTTTCCGCTCGTTTATTAAATATAGTCACAGGTGAAGTGATATTTTGGGGTAAACGCTCTTTTCAGAGTTACTAGAATGTAGACCTGGAATGTAGTGATCGTAGCCACGTCCTGTCAGGCCTCATTTATGCAGAGGAGTGATCCATCATTCACTGTGAATTTTTTTCTTTTTCAGTTTTGATAAAATAAATGATACATTTTGTTATGTGCGGCCTCTGTGTTGCTGTTCTCGGACTAAATGTATAATAAAACTTTTTGTATAGCACTTTTCATACACAGGATGCAACAGAAGGTGCTTTGACAAATATAAAAGGAAGAAGGGAGTTAAGACAGAAATTATTAAAGAAAAACAATGAATAAAATGATATAAAATAAATAAACAAATAATTTAAAGAAAAAAATAAAACTGCAATAACCTTGTGGTTGTATCCCTCCACCAACCAGTCAAGTGACAGGAAATATGTCACATATGATGTCACAGTGAAGTTGACCTTTGACCTTTTGGATATAAAATGTCATCACTTCATTTTATCCTTATGGACATTTGAGTTTAATTGTGTCAGAATTAGTGAATGAATTATGGCCAAAAATGCGTTTTGTGAGGTAACTGACCTTGACCTTTGACCCTCAAAATCTCATTAGTTCATCCTTGAGTCCTGGTGAAACTTTGTGTCAAATTTCCATCAAGGCCTTACTGAGATATCGTGTCCATGAGAATGGGATGGAGGGACAGACAACCTGAAAACAATATGGCTCCGGCTCTTACTGTAGCCGGCGTAAAATAATAAAATTTAATACAGTATACAGATGTTCAACATCAGGGTATTTATGTTTATATGTTTTGAGACTTGAAAAGAGATCAAAAACAGACAGTTATTTGCACCAAATAATTTATTAATCCATTATTTCTGATACAGGGCAGAGGTGAATATTGATGTAGTTTCTTACATTATTAGTACCACTCAGGATTTACATAAAAATGTCCATTGACAACTGTCGTTTTCTGTTCAACAATCAACTGGTCAATCAGAAGACATGTAATGTATAAAAATAATAAAAATACCTCCGTCTAGTTTTCAGCAGCAGCTTTGAGCTTTGAGTTCCTCAGGCTGATCCCTCCCTCTTCATCTCTCTCTTAATGTGGAGCTCCTCTATCACTCACTGAAGTAAGACGCAGTGCTAAAGACAACAGGTTTTAATTGTCAGAAACAGGTTAGTGTGTTGGTGACGCTGCAGAGCTGCTGGAGACAGAACAAATAAATTACAAAAACACATTATTCTCATTTATTCAGAATGAGACGTGTACAGCCTGGAGTCAGAGCAAGGAGCCTGGTTACGGCCCTTAAACTCATACTAATGTGAACTCTCTTTGGTTTTTGATTTATATTGTTTATTTTGTGTCATAAATTAAATATAAGACGAGATCTACTTCCTGATTTAGACATTTTAATGTCAGGAGGCTGAAGACCAAATTTTTAAATCTTAACAAATCACTAATTTGGGAGGAACTATAACAAATTCAGGGATTTGGGATTTGTAGTTTTTCTATTTGCATTTTACATGAGATTAACAGCACAGAACAGGTGTTGAGGTTACGTAAATAATTGTAATAAACTTGTAATTCTTGCAGTTGCATATTATAAAGTTACTGTAACTGAAAATGAAAAATCAAACTCTACTTTGGGCCACAAAGAGAACTGAGATGCCCCCGGGGCAGTTTGCACAAGAAGGTTAAATCTGACATAAGTGTCTGATTGACCAGTTCTACTTCCTTCAGTCACTGGATGTAAAAGGAGAAATTATTCTGTCCTCACACTAAGACTCTGGAAGAGAATTCACACATTTCAGACTGAGCTTCACTGAACACACACCCGTCTGTCTCCTCATGAGTTCTTGTTGATGAGTATAAACATAGAGATAAATGTACATTCACCCTCAGTGACAGTTCTCCATATACATGTTTAAAAGCTTTAGTTTCGGCACACTTTACTCCACACCTAAGAAAAGCATTAGACACCTGTCTCACACATTCTGCTCTTTATAAACCTCCAGTGTTTCCTCTGTAGTTCAGCAGTGAAGCAAACAAACAGGAACAGATGTGAAAGCAAAATTACCCACAAACACCAACCCAAGCGGAGTCAGAGAGGAAACACTGGAGGTCACACTTCACAGATCACTGAGCACGAAGAGAAGCCAACAGTCCTTTCACTCAGACCGAGCTCCAAACCCGCATATAAAAATATCCGAACCTGCCGCCTTCACAGAAGGTAAAACATTCAGGCCCTGCGTCGCTCTGCTGCATCTCACTGTGACTGTGAAACATCTCTACAGGAAACCAAAGGTTAAAGAGGTCAGGTGTGATGACTGTCCTGTGCTGTAGCTACACAGGCACACTGACGGATTTTCTACAGTTGACTTGGTTAAAAGGTTAAAAATATAAAACGGAAACAATAACTACAAATCTTCATAAACACATTATCATCACACTGCTGCAGGTTTATATGATCATAATCTCTTAATAACAGTACCAGCTGTGACCACAGGGGGCGCACATCTTTGAGAGCAAATACTGATCAGAAAAAAAAAAAAAGGATTTACTTTATCACACATAACAATATATTTTTCTCTTATATAAAACCATGTTTTTCTTGAATTTCACTGTATTCTATTGAATTACGTGAATGGATCAAGTTTTACATTTAAAGGACCAGTGTGGAGGATTTAGTGCCATCTAGTGGTGAGTTTGCAGATTGCAACCAAGTGAGTACCCCTCTCCCCTCACCCCTCCCTTTGCAAGCGTGTAGGAGAAGCTACGGTGGCCTTCAAGCGACATAAAAACACAAAACACCCCCAGTGTTTGGTTTGTCCACTCTGGGCTACTGTAGAAACCTGCTCTCTATACAGATAATGAAGGGCTTATTCTAAGCTTAAGATAACACAACGACTCTTAGTTTCAGGTGATTATACACTAGTGAAAACAAATCCTTATCATAGATGGATCCACCTGAATCCTGCACACTGGCCCTTGAAGTGAAGTGTGATGAACAGCACGTTGTTAAAACTAATGTTCTAAGGATTTAAGTCAACATTAACGAACAATGTCGTCTCCTGATGCAAAAAAATCTCACATAAACTGACGGTGCTAGAGACATATCTAAACGGAGGAGCGCATAGCTAACCCTGACTGAAGAGCGCCCCCTTGTGGAGGATCTTATCTCGTTGAGATCATTTTACAACTGGGTGGAAGTGAACAATGAGTTCTCTAATGAGTCTGTAACTTTCTGTATCAGGACAGAAACAAAAACAAGAAATAAAGAAGAAGACAGGCTACGTTTAAACTTTAATAAGTGTTTTTAGCATCAGTTTTTTTTTTGTTACGGTAACCTGCAGTTTAACATACGACTTGTGCACTAATACATAATAATGGTTTAACTGTTTAAGGTGTCACAACACAAGAAAATCTGTTTGTTTCGGATTGGTATAAGAACTGTAAGAATGTTTTGTTTCCGCTGTAAGATGAACAGAAACAGAGGCAGGTGGAGAATGAGCAGGTCAACGTGCTGGTGAAGGCACCTGAACCTATTTGGCAATAACACGCTCTCAAACACGTCGACACACACGAGATGACGAACACGACATCGTGCACAAACAAAACCAATTCTGTGTTTTCATGGAAAAACAAAGGCAGCAAAGTATTGAAACTGTAGTGTATCACCCCTGTCAGTGTGTCTTTTCAGTAGTTGTACCAGTCCATGATCAGTATGGTCCCTAAATGCATCACACAGACCTGATATTATGTTAGAACTAGTCCCAGTATATGTAGATACAGCACAGAACTCATGAACATGATGTTTGAAACTATGAGGTCACGTTTCTCTGAGGTTTAACATCTTGTTTCATTGTGACTAAACAAAGATGAACTTCAAGCCCCTGAACTCCCACAAGTACATCGGCACTAACAGTGTCCGCAGTCCGTCCCCAAATATTTATTCAGCAGTGGTAAAACATGGCTGCTATTACCAGGGTTTCACTTAATGATTATTTTATTGATTCATTCATTTTGATCAGGTTGTATACTGTTTGGAAGATAGACACCTTAAATGTGCCTCACTGCAAAGCTAAAGTGCAAAGTAACCTAAGCTTACCCTTTCCCTGATCATTCATTCATCATCGATATTGTTTGAATATTATTTTCTGTGATCGGTCAAATAATCAATAATAAAGATTTACATAAATTTACACAATTTAATTTGTAGAGCATCAAAACTGTCATTGAATAACTTTCTGTCCATCAACAGTCAGTTAGTGGCTCAACAATAATTAACCACTGTTTCACGATATTTATAAATTGTAATATTCAGGATGTTTGACGAGTCCGGTTTTTTACTTTTGTTTTTTTTCAAGGAATAAAAGTTTTTTTTTCCGGTAGTTCCAAAAGTAAAATCTCAATCTATCAACCTGGACTTGCAAGAAAACCTGTATTTAGACCAAGCCCGTCGTTATCTTCTGTTTCAAACCACCAGGACCACGACCACCTTCACATCCAAAACAAGGGCCGGCGTGAGACCGAAACCACAACCACTGCTGATAAATATGAACAGAGAGGAAACACTGCTTCGCTCTTTCACCGATAAACAGACTGAATGTGTCTCCACACTGAAAAGCTTCTGGGAGGTCAGGACCGCCGTCACTCAGTCGTGCTTCTAAAATTATTGCAGGAAGAAAAACGTCACCAGTGGAAAACATTAGAATCTAAAGACGAGTAAAATCCACACAAAGAAGAAAATGAAACGTAACAAAACGCTGTCCAGTAAAAAAGAATAAAACTAACATGTGACTTGTTTGTGTGAATAACAGCTACTTCTTTTCAATCGGGTCCATGACTTGAATTACCATTCAGAGGAGGTATACACACTATACTCTGTATAGCTTAGATAAGAAAACCATCTACCATCACCAGGTTTCCCACAACCTCCCTGACACTCCTCTTGAAGAGGTGCATCGTGGGTTAAGATCAGTTCTGGGAAACTTTCAAACTCATGAACTCCTTCAGACGGCAGCGACTGCATCAGTATTTAAAGTCAGTATTTGTTCCTGGTCTGATGACCTACAGTATATCTCTATGTATTTACAGTAAGAATAATATATACTCCTCAAAGCACGAGAACTCTGTGAACGATAACGTAAGAAAGTGAAAGCAGGTAACAGCAGCAAAACCGGCGAATGAGTGAGCAGCCGAGAGACAGACACGGTTCCTGTCTGGCGGATATCCTTCCCTGTACACGTGTCGGGGATCTACCAGGCTTCCCTTGTGATGACGATTAATCATTGTGCCGTTACTGTGATCCAAGCAGCGCCGAACTATCGTCTAAAACAACATGGCAGTGCTGACGGCTCGTTACGTGGGGCACTGAGGCAGGGGAAGATGTATCGCTGCTGCTGTGAGAAAACTTAAAAAAAAAACACACACACACACACACACACACACACACACACACACACACACACACACACATCTGCAACGTTTGAGTTTGACTGAGTCGTCTGAGTGAGCTTCATGATTCCTCCCTGACGCTTCGAAATCTGTTAAAATCCTTGTGCCTATTTCCGAAAGACGCAACGTGAATCTCATCGTTTCTTTCATTTTCATCTTCTCTCGCAGCTTTTTTTTTTTTTTTTTAACTGATTACAGCAACAAATCACAATCAATACGATACTGCAGAAAATCACAGCAATTTAGAACAGCCATTTTTCTACTCTACTGATACTATAATGTTGCCACAGTTAGTGAAGCACTGTCTTTACATTTTTGGTTTCCTCTCGACACGCACACATTCTTCCACCGAACCAACAAAAATAAACATCTTGGATATTTAAAACGATAGCTTACTCACTGAGACAAAAGGTCCATTTTTCATGAGGCCACTTTTTCGGAGGCAAAGTTGTCTGAAGTCGTCGCGGAACAAGAACTGCAGACAACTTCAGATGGCACCAGCACAACCACAAGTCTGTTTGAGAAACTTCACAAAGACTTGACTGGAATCTCAAAGTCCCGTTTTTCTGTAAACACCTTCAGGTTCTCCAGGTTGTGTGTCCAACGGGAGCCTCGCCTGTTTACGCACTTCCTGCTTCAGACGCCGAGTGACGGCAGTTCAAAGTGTTTCAGAGGAGCACCGCGCGGGAACCAGGAAGTCGACTGTTACCTCACCGAGAGGCGCCCGTTGGACATGACACACAATTTTGGTTTAAGTCACGCTGCTCTCATTGGCACTGACTTCACACACGTCTTCGTCACACACACTTCGACCTAACCCTAGACCAAACATCCCAGATCCCTGACCCTGACCTGGACTCTGAGAGACGACCCCTAGGTGCGCTCCAGCGGCGGCCATGTTGTTGCTCGCACTGTTGTTGCTGCTGCTACTTCCTGTGGCTGAGACGCCGCCGTGCTGCGGCGACAGAACGGCACCGGAAAGATGCGGAGAGGAAACAGACACTCCCCCTCTCCCTCCTCCTCCCATCATATTACCCTGACCTCCCTCACCCGCAGACAAGAGGAGGTGAGGGGAGGAAATCAAATCTGGCCCATCCTCACCTCCCCCTCGTCTCCCTCCCTCGCCGCTGCTCCCACCCTCCCCGCTCTCCCCCAGCCCGCTGCGCCTCTCGCAGTGCGAGCGGTGCCTCATGAAGCTGTCGCGCCACATGAACTTCTTGCCGCAGCCGAGGCAGTCGTACGGCTTGAGGCCCGTGTGCGTCTTCATGTGCTCTGTGAGATGATGCTTCATCTTGAACTTCTTGGCGCAGACAGGGCAGTGGAACGGCCTCAGGTCCAGGTGCATGTTAATGTGGCGGTCCCTCATGCTCTTGTGGGTGAAGGTTTTACCACAGTGACACATAAACACTTTCCCTGAACCCCCGGTGCCGCTGTTGCTGCCGCCGCTGCCGCCTCCACCTCCGATCCCCCCGCTGTCCATGCCATCGACTCCCAAACCGCCCTGCACCGACAGGTGGACCGCGCCGTGCTCCAGACCGGGACCTTTGAAAGAGGCTGCTCCGATCATGCCACCTGCCATCCCCAGCGGGGGGGCGGCAGCGTCCAGAGAGAGTCCGGACGCCTGGCTGTAGAGGAGGATCTGGTTCCCCTGCATGTCCAGGGGGAAGAGCTGGGCCCGGGCCGTGGCTGCGGACTGAACCTGGCCCAGCAGCGCTGACACAGCACGGTTAGCGCTCTGGCTCTGACCTGCAGCGCTGTCATGAAGGTGCTGCGCTAACGTCTGGTCCATTAAACTGCCTTCAAACTTGAGGTAGTCTTCTGAAGACTGGCAGTAGTCCATCTGGAGACAGACAGAGAGAGGGAACTTTAGATGAAGCTCAGTGATGAAGGCAAACCACACAAACCTGCAGCATCAGGACACTTTACACCATTCTCTACCCCACCATTTCCCAACTTGTGGGCCGCGAAGGTATTGCAAGTGGGACGACAAATCATTTGCATGACAGTACAATTTTAGTGAAAAGATGTGAATAAAAAATATATATATAATTAATGTTTTTAAATGTTTAAAAACAAAATGATCTTTGCAATCTGGCATTATTTTGCCTCTGCTTTGTTTTAGGGTCGTATGTGGGCTGCCAACATTTTTGAGATGGGGCCCTGAGTTGGAAAAGGTTGGGAACCACTGCTCTGCACTCAGCAGTGCAGCAGGTGTCTCTTATGCATGCAAATAGAAAAGTTCCTGAATTTAAATATCTCTGCACATCACTCAGGTTCGGCTGAATGATGTATTTCTGTTTCACCCGGAGAAAGAAGCTGCTGCAGTTTGAGCATTGTTGAAAATCAGCACCTTTGGCGCTCTCTTGTGGTTGTATAAAAAAAGACACTGTACTAGTTTTCACCAGGTGTGACTCAATTTATACTCAAAAACTTCTGCTATCAGAATTACAAAAATTTCTGCAAAAGCGACCGTCAGCTGACCTGTGAGTCCATGTCGTTCTCAGCTCTGCTTCCCAGCTCGGCTGAAAGGCTCCTGACGTTGGAGATGTTGAAGTCGCTTCTCTCCCTCTCTCTGGCCAGCTCCGCCTCCCTCTCGTCCTCGTCCTCCTCGTCCTCCCCTCCCTCCTCCCCGGACACCACGATGAGGTCGTCGTCCTCCGTGCGTTCGGTTTTCACCACCACCCACTGTTTACGAGGCATGATGCTGGGCTGGCTGTAGGTGGGACGCTTCTGCGGCGGCAGCGCTGAGTCCTCCCCATCCTTCAGATTGAGATATTTCACATTATAAAACGCTTATTATGAGATATCAGGTCTTTGCTGTATCAAACGCTTTGTTTAGTGTTTCAAAAGTGCTGAATAAAACCAACCTGACCAGAAGACCAAAGCTGTGTTAAAACACTCTAAATGATGAGGGAATAGATTTTGGATTTTCCGGAAACAGAATCTTCCTCGTGTTTAAACAGAGCTTTTGCCTTCTTCAGGTAATTTTGCACGTGAATACAGTTACAATATAAGGAGAAATTAAATATTAGTCAGAGGTCACTTCTTATTTACAATATTTTGATGTTATTACAACAATTTTCAAATATTACAAAATCATGGTTGGGGATGAATAATGTAAAAATCATTATTTATCCCCAACCATGATTTTGTAATATTTGAAAATAAGGAGTGACCTCTAACTAATATATAATTTCTCCTTTGACATAAGATCTGCAGGATGTTTATGGCCAATGAGAAAACAAAACAAAAACTAAAATAGTTTCCTCTTTAAAAGTTACTTCATGACTGTGGAACTGAAGAAATCTGAAAACCAATTATTGACAGACAAAAATCAATTTTGATTAAATATAACTTCAAAATAAATTTCTAAATAAAATTTGTTTTATTGTTTTTTGTTAAGGATTTGATTGAACAGATTATCAAGTGAGTGACTAATTTCTGGGAGCAATGCAGTCTCTGTAGTTATTTATTTATTCTTTCTCTCTTCTTCTAATCACTTGTTATACTTTATATCATTATAATTAATATATCCCATTTTGTACAGATAGCCATTTGTTTTCTATACTTTTATTTTTTTCCCACCCTATGTTCAGACTGAAAGCAGCTGTTATATGCTGAAGCATTTCAGGATGTTAAAATTTAAATAAAAATATTGTGGCAAAAAATAAATAATTAATTAATTAAAGTAAAAGCTTTTTATATTTAAAGGTGCATTAGTGTCAGTTGCTCACATTATGAGACCCTCACGTCTGCACTCTCACCTGATAGGACGACACACCAAAGCTGTCGCTGACTCCGACTTCCTGCTCTGACACTGAGCTTGCTTTCTTCCTCCTTCCGCTGCCTCCTCCTCTTCCCCTCTTCCTTTGGTGGTACAACACCTCCTCCTCTTCCTCCTCTACTTCATCCTCCTCTTCCTCGATGAGAAAGGCCTCCTCCCCTCCCGATGGCGTGCAGTAGCTGGGCGTGTTGCTAGCCCCGCCTCCGTCCACCGAAGCCCCGGCTGCGGCTGCACTGCCTCCCCCAAAGCTGCTCCCGTCCCTGGGGCTGAAGTAGTTGGTGCTGCTGGGAGACTGGCTCTCGCTCACTGACGGGCGGCTGGGAGGTTGGGAGGCACGCTGGGGCTCGTTGGACCCCACGACCTGAGCTTGACCTCCACCAACACCACCGTCACTCCCGGCTTCAAGCCCACCAGCTGGCCCCCCGTCACCGTTGCTGCTGCTACACCCGGGGTTAGCTGACCCTGCACCCCCTCCCACACTGGCTCTGTCCTGCACGCCTCCGCCTCCTCCACCCGTCCCTCCTCCGGCGGCAGCTCGGCCCTCCTTCAGCAGCTCGGTGCATTTGTCCACGATGTGCCACATCTGCAGGACGCTGCCCACCGTGAGGTAGTTGACGATGTCCTCGCGTAGCATCCGGAGCTGACCGGTGTAGGCACAGCTCAGCACGCTCTCAAAGGCCAGCGGGTCCATCACTGCCGGGATGGAGACTGTAGACATGTTCTTCAGTAGTACCTGGGGATGGACGGACAAGGACACATTTATCGGTTTGTAAAGATCTGTCTGATACAGCATCCCGCCAAGTGTTAGTGAAACTGGTCTTCGTAAGATGAGTAAGGAACTTGGAACAGAAAAATAACTAGAGTCACCTCCTGGTGGTTGTCTGCCTCCTCCACTCAGACTACTTCCAGGTTACATCTCTGTTTATCCAGAGTGTAAAAAAAAATGAACTATTTGTGTGAAATTTTGAATTTTGAATTTTGAATTGCTGTAAAAAGTTAAGAGTTATGGTTAAAAAGTGTTTTCTGAGGTCACCATGACATTTGACCTTTGACCCCCAAAGTCTAATCAGTTCATCTTTTAGTCCGACTGGACATTTGTGCAAAATTTGAAGAAGTTCCTTCAAGGTGTTACAGAGATGTTGGAGATGTGCCTCCAGCTCTGGCTGCCGCCGGCGTGGAGGAATAAAAAGCATAAAAACAGAATATACAGACACATAATTAAAGTGTAAGTACGAGGCTGCTGTCACACTGCAGGCCTTTATTCTCATTTCTAAATTTATTCTCATATCTGATTAATCTGTAATTGTTCATATCTACTCTGACATGCTTATCCTTGTGGGTGATAATGAGAAATAATAAGAAGCAGATCAGTTTAAACACAATTTACAGTGGTAAGAAAAAGTGTGTGACCCCTTTTGTTTGGTCATTGAATGTGATCTGATCTTCATCTAAGTCATAGATGCAGACAAACACAGTGTCTCTAGACTAATAACACACAAACAATTATAATCTTTTGTATCTTTATTGAACACAGCCATGAAACATTCACAGTGCTGGTGTGAAAAGTAAGTGAACCCTTGGATTTAATAACTGCTTGAACCTCCTCCAATAACCTGAATCCAGCTCTTCAGTAGCTGCTGATCAGAGCTGCTCAATGTTCAGGGGGAACGCTGGACTATTCTTCCTTATAGAGCTGCTTCAGCTCAGACATATTCTCAGGATGATCCCAGAGGGTCTGGGCTCTGACTCCAGAAGGTGGATTTTCTGAAGTCATTCTGTAGTAGGTTCATGTCAATGTTTAGGGTCATTGCCTTGAGAATTCATTTTCCCCCTAAATGACGTGGAGCTGTCCAGGTCCAGAGGCAGCACATCAGCCCCAGATCATGACGCTGCCTCCACCCTGCTTCACCTTTGGGATGATGTTTTCATGTTGGAGTGCAGAGCACTTTCTACACCGCCCATAGAGCTGCATGTTCTTCCCAAACAATTCAACTTTAGTCTCATCAGTCCGCAAAACATTCTCCCAGTGGTGTTGTGGAGAGTCAACTTCCAGGGAGAAGCAGCTCTCTCATGGCCATGGACACCAAGCTCCATGCAACCATCACCGCTTCATGCCAAACCCATTCCTCTAAGCCTTCAGCTGTTACTCTGAGCTTCCTTGTTAACGTTACTGATCATTAAGTGTTGTGCTTTTGGAGTTTGCTCAGCTGGACCTCCACTTCTACTGAGAGTAGCCACAGAAATGAATCATCTCCATCTATAGACAGTTTGTGTGACTGTGGACTGACGAAGATCTAAACACTTTGAGATGCCTCTGTGACCCTTTCAGCTTCATGCAAATCTAATTATTACAGTATTACACACTTCAAACACAATTATCATCTAAAGCCTGACGACCTTTCTTGCTTTCAATTGCCAAAATTATATACAACCATGACTAGCAAAAGTAAATACCTAAAGTAACAATAGAAACAAGATAGATAGATAGATAGATAGATAGATACCTATATAAACAAGACACACACATGTGGTGGTGTGCAGATGCGATTTCACACAACCCAGAAAACTGATGTGTGTGAAACGACAGGTGTGTATTCACAGTATTATGAATGAATTCTAGTTTATTTGGCTTTAGCTTTTCCTGGTGTGACTGATTTTACTAATTGCATTAGTTCTGCACAGAGATAGAAGTGCGCTACTTGATAGATTCCCCTGCTCCAGAGGGGAGACCTGAGGTCAAACTACCATCCACCCCCCTCCCTCCCCATCTGCCACCACCTCTGAGAGACTTTCTCAGCAGAAGTCTGCACAAAGTAGAAAGGGAGCCCGTTCTGACCCGCACGGTGACATGATGTCATTGACGTGATGTGCAAATGAGCGATAGAAGACCAATCCTAGAAATGTAACAATTTTTTTTTTTTTTTATGCGAGCGCCAGTGCCACCTCCTGACATGATGCCTCTCTAGTTGGCTGCCCATGTATCTGCCCAGTATCTACTGTAAATCCGCCACTGGTTCACATCAGCTGATGTTTCTTGTGAACAGCAAACTCAAAATGTCTGAGTGTTTTTATGAGTTAAAGTGTCTCTAACCCACAACTCCACTCTGGTTGCATTGACTGGACTCCAGTTAGTTTTTGTTGATGTCAGTATCTTAAAGGTTCACTTACTTTTTCCAGCTGCACTGTGAATGCTCAATGATGTTTTCAATATGGACAAGAACAACACAATGATCTGTGTGTTCATAGTTAAAATAGATCGTGTTTGTTCATAATTATAACTTGGATGAAGATTTGACCATATTCTAAATTCCGAAGCCTTCATGGCCCTCGGGCCTTTCTGTGTGGAGTTTGCATGTTCTCCCTGGGTGGGTTCTCCTTGGGTGGGTTCTCCCTGTGTGGGTTCTCCCTGGGTGGGTTCTCCCTGTGTGGGTTCTCCCTGGGTACTCTGGCTTCCTCCCACAGTGCAAAGACATGCAGGTTATGTTAATTGGCGAGTCTAAAGTGCTCATAGGTGTGAATGTGAGTGTGACTGGTTGTTTGTCTCTATATGTCAGCCCTGTGATAGTCTGCCAACCTGTCCAATGTCAGCTTGGATTGACCCTACAAGAATCAGCGGTAAGCGATGGATGGATGTTTGTCTCTGGCACATCAGGAACTTGTGTCTAGCCACAATAAAAAACTGATGGCTGTAATTTACAGTAAGTTAAGTAGATCTTGTAGTTGTAGAAACATCGAGATAAAAACACAACCGAGCTGCTTATTATGCACCTGAGTCACACTATTATTGATTTTTTAAAATCCAATTTTACCTTTTTAGTATTTAAAGTAAACACAAATGAATGCACATTTCTAATGTGATTTATGGATAATAACAACATAAACTGACAGTGATGTCATGAATCTGGTTTTGAAACTTGACTCTCCTTGTTGTTTGAATCTGTAGTGAGTTTCATTATTGTGTCTTAATACCCTCTTTGCTGAGTCTGGCTGAGCTGAGCTGTCATAGCTGCTACAAAATCAAACGTAACTTCTCAAATACAAGTCGCACATTTTCTACGAGGAGCTTGTATGTGTTTACACTGATTAGAAAACGTCAGATTTCTGTCATTCACAACTTGTTTCAGAGCCAGAGACATGACAGCACACCGCTCGCACCTGGTCATGGAAGTAGGGTGAGGACGCGGCCAGGACGCAGCGGTGGGCCTTAAACACTTGTCCCTGGACGTGGATGGAGAGGTCGCAGAGCCTGCCGTCCTCTCTCTGCCGGTTCAGGCTGTCCAGCACCGAGGCCTGAGCGCTGGGGAAGCACACCTGCACCATGGAGCCAGATGTGTCGCCGGGAGCCGAGCTGCTGCTGCTGCTGCCCACTTCCATGGGCAGGGACTGCATCTGGGTGGTAGAAAAACCTTCATGACTCCCACATTTGACAGTTAAACTGAGGTGAATTTCTTCAGAGAGGTTCAGTCCAGGCCACAGCTGAGTCTGATGTAGTTTTATGCGAGCAATTACCATTAAGTTTACAGTGATATAAAGCTAAAAAATAAGCAGCAAATCCTCACATTGAGGAAGCTGCTGACCAGAAAATATGGACAATTATTTTCTTAAAAAATTACTCTGATGATTCATTTTCTGTCAATAAATTAACTAATTGATGCAGCTCTAGTTTGGATTCAACTTTCTGGTGGTTTTGGAGGCTGTGGAAGTGCATGGCACTATGACGGGAGGTGTTTCTGATATATTTACTCCACTCTCTAATATATATATATATATATATATATATCCCAGTATATAAGATGCAAAACAATACAAGAGCACAACAGAAAACTACAACTTCAGAAATGACTATAAAGTTGAGGTGACACCTCTCTAAAATAGAAAGAAAAACTGAACATTGTAGTCGTCATAGGTAGAGATTATTTCCTGGCTGTCGTATTGGGCTGCATTAGCTTTATCTGCCTCTCAATAACACATGAAAGTCCATGTCCAGTGGTTAACTTACATGCTGTATTCTTATTTAGCTGAACAGTAGTTGTGTTTTTGAAACAAACATTAATCTCAGTACTTATATAAAACATTTACCAGTTAATTTGACTCCTCAAATGGCCAAAATTTGATTTATTAGTAACACTTTAACTTATGTGCCCAAATGTAGAATATATATATAAGCAATATATAAACATTTGATATTAGTTTATAACACACTGTAATGTGGTTGTGAGAAGATATAAGTGTTGATTAATGTATTTATTAACAAATATAACTCCTACTATAACTAATAAGTGGAGGCTGCTGAATTACAGATAAATGTCAATATAAAAAAACAGAGCTGTAATAATGTGAAATATGTCTTCATATAAGTTAAAATTGTTGATAAATACTGTAAATTAGCAAACACCATTGAAATGCTCTTTTATCTGCTTGCAGCTAGATTGGAGCAGTGGTTCTCAAAGTGAGGTCCGGGGGCCCCCAGGGGTCCTTGAGGGGGTTCGATAAAAGGTGAAATCACTATAACTCCATCCAGAAGTAATACAAAGACAGGATGTGTGATTATTTTAACCATGGGTTTCAAACCCTTTTCTGCAACAAAACATCTAAAAGCAAAACTTTTATCAGATGGGGGTTCTTGGTCTAATCTGTGTCAGTTTAGGGGTCATTCGAGTGTGTTTTTAACCAGTAATTAAACATATATATTTATATAGTGCTGATGCTGACAGGCTCAACGCTAAACAGGGGGACTTAAAGTTTTTATTAAATAAAAATCAGCTGATATTACCTGATAACTTTGAGTTATTTCTCACTCTGACTAATTCTCAAACAGTTAAAGGACTCCATGCTGAATATTGCCATTGAATGTGATGCTTTCTTCTCTGTAATCACATCTTTATTCTTGATCAGAGATGTATGGGAGGTGATAAATGCAGAGAAAAGAGGCTAATTAGGGAAGCAGTCGCCTTGATTGAGCATGTTAACCTCTTAATTTAACCAGAATACACTGCTAATTATTCCAGACTTTTGCATCTGAAAGCTTGAAGTGTGTATTTGAAGTGTCTTTGTTAGATCTCAGTCTCAGGCTGTCTTTGTGCTGCATGTTGCATCCACCAGACTGTCCCTGCACTAATTGCACTTAATAACAACACAATGACAGTTATAAGAACAGCTCACACCAACAGTGTCAGTTTGTTCCTCACAGACCGTCATAACAACACATTTCTGAAACAGCTCCTCCATTTGGAAAGTAATCAATTAATCAACAGGAAATATCCACATCACACTTTTTTTTTGTTGCTGTTATTAGCGCATGAGAAAATCAACAGCTGGAGCACAGACACAGTTTCAGTTGACAAGCCTACAAAAGCAAAAAGCTGTTGACTGTAAATGAAGCTGTTGCTGTTGTGGAGATGTTTCACTGATGCTGGTCCTCCTCCTTCCTCACAGACACACACACAAACACTCGCATTAGCCTCAGACTCTCATCATGCCGTTACAGATGTGACGTTAGCCTGCTAGCTAGCTAACACGGCTGGCTATGGGGGGGGGGGGGGGGGGGGGGGGGGGGGGGGGGGGTAAAAAAAGAAGAAGAAGCCACGAGCCGCAGCCGACATTAAACTCACCGCTTCAGTTGACAGTGCAGCCGATCAGAGTGCGGTCTCTGGCCGAGCCGAAGACAGCGTGTCCCGCCCGTTTATCCGCGTCCTGAAGTTTGAGGACCATCTTCTCTACATGTTCTTCACATCTGAGCTCTGCAGCGGCAGACAGCGACGCGGCGCCTTTAACGGGCTCCAGACAGACGAGCCAGACTTCGGCCGACAGAAAAAAGGAAATAAATAATCAAATAAACACATTTACATATATCGTGAATTTTACTAATATTCAAATGATAGTTTAAAAAATGAAGGTTGATTGAAAATAATAAGACATAATTAAAATATACATGAAATCAAAAATAAAATTAAAATAATTTAAGTAAATAATTTCATATATTAACCTGTATTATTAAATTGTCTTTTTCTTTTTTCACACACACACGGTAAATACACACTCAGTTGGCAGATTATTAGGAACATCTGGCTGAATCTAATGCAGGCTAATACAACAGCAAAAAACCTGAAGGTGTTTCTATTATTTTGTCTACTCCATTTTATCAATACAACCGTCCAACAGCAGCACAAACTACATCCTCTAAAAATGACCATACAGTTCCATCAACACCTCTCTAAAAAACTGTTTAGTAAAACTGAACATTACAACCTTAATGGAGGATTTATTGCAGTTTTAGCCAAGTGTTTCCTAATAAACTGCCACCTGTGTTTAATGTCCAACTTTTAATTACCATCATTCTCTCCATCTATTCCATGTAAATCTTTTCAATCTTACAAATAAGTGACACACTGCTCAGAGAAATGAAACATAAAAAGAAAAAGAAAAAAAGTTGATAATGCTGCTGCCTTGTAGAGTGCATCTTTTGTCCAATGTACACGATCTGAAGCAAACACTAACTGTGACTGTGATTCTGGTAAAACAATGAACATCTATCCTTTGCCACTTTTATACAAAGAACCAGACTCTTAATCCCACAGACTGTCCTCCAGGATTGTTGTGTAAATGTAACTCTCAACTACAATGAAGTTTGCCATCTTAAGAAAGTAAAATCTGCAATAAAGGCAACAGGATATTCATAGTGATTGATTTATCACATTTACCATTAGTCTCTGCAACTTTATTTTTGTAAAGTAGAAGAAACAATACAGAAATAAAAATACATTCTAAAACATAAAACACTCCAGTATACTTTGGAAAATGAACAGTGTACACAAGATTAACCGCAATTATGGAAGCACAAAACACAAGGCAGCTCAGGAAATAATAAAGTAGCCCATCTGCTGAATGTCTTTATTATTTCAGTATGTTGAGCCAGAGAGTACAGATGGAAAAAAAAAATGACAGTATGAGTTTAACTACACTACATTTATTTGCAATTATTGCTAAGTTACATGCAACACACCATATTTAAATTGAAAACAAGTAAAAAGATAAAATATGATTTGACTAATGGGGATTAAATTTTCAAAAACTCTTGAGAGCTGTATATGTATTAAAAAAGAAATCTGACTAAAAATATGCATATGTACACATCCACTTGATTTACATAAAGGTGTAGGAATTTTTAAAAGCCTTTGTTAGTGATCACTAATCAAGGACCTGAGAATATACAAAAAGAGTTTTGGTTCTTACTGATTGGCACCAGAGTGTACCAAACAGCACAATGTGTAAGTAAAAGACACAGGAAACTGAACATTTCACGCTGGGACCACAATGGTGAAAATAGTAAGAACAAAGGTAAGTTTTTTTTCTGTAGCTTTTTCCCAGAGCTTCACTCTACTTCCTGTTGGCACTTGCAGTCCCGATAACACAGTCGTTCACCTGTAAAGACAGAAAACGCAAAAATGTTACGTGTCAAAAATGTGAAAGTCACATTGATGAGAAAATGCCAGAACTAAGTCTGAATTGCTCAAATGAGGGTGGTGCATTAAATGAGCATTTTTGTCAACATCTGCTGTAAAAATCAGTTTTCAGACGCTTCTCCCCAACACCGTTCAACGGTCATCACCAAGGTAACGTCTTCAGTCATTTGTTTCTTAGTCAGCAGGTTATCTCAAAAACTTGTCAACAGATTTGACTGAAATCTTTTGTTAAATGAACAAGAAAAGTATTTTAACCTTGCACGATGGTACACTTTTTTAAACGTTTCGGCTTCTTATGAACTTTTCTGACAATGAATCAACCCTAATGACATTATCACACAAGACAATGTGTATTTCTCAAATAGAAAAGATAACAAACAACCACAGATGCCACTGACCTTGCTGGCAAACCTCAAGGAGTTGAGGGTTTCCCCAAAGCTGTCTGTCTCTGGGGCGATGTTCACAAACATCAGGCTGGTGTGAGAAAGACAGAAGTATAATCAACATAAATAAACTCAGCTCAGGTGACACAACGCCTTGAAGCTACACCGATGAAGAACTCACGTTTTGCTGTTTCCTCCCAAGCAGCCCTGCAGAAGGTAGGTGAGCTTGGAGTTTCTGTATGGAACATAGCTTTCCTGAAATACAAACAGAATCAATTCATGTCAATCAAAATAAACAAGCTGAATTTAGATGTTGTCATCCCCCAAACCAGGGTGTGAATAAACCATATATATATATATATATGTGGATGTATGTATGTATGTATGTATGTATGTATAAGGCTTGTCAGAAGCTACAGACTCTCAGCGTTGGCGTTTATTACAGACCTTGTTGGCCAGTGCGGCGATGACGATGCCCAGGTTGGACAGGGAGCCGTTAATGGCCGTCATCTCTTTGAAACGCTCACCCTGAGACTGACTCTTCAACATTCGCTCACTGCCAGCCAAGTCCACCAGGCACAGAGTGGCTGTACACACACAAACAAAACAAAGACAGTAAAATCAGATTATAAAAAAAAAACACGCATCACTTCTGTAGAGATTGCAGCGATTTTAGACAACACCTGACAAAACAGAAGATGTTGTGTGAGGCACAACAACATTAATGTTGAGTCATGGGACCTGAATTTTTTTTCCTTTGCTCACCAAACTGATGCCCAATTAATGCTATTTTTTTTTTTCATTTATTTTTTCACTTTTTTTTTTTTTTAATTCTACAAGTGAAGCAGTCACAGCTCTGACACTGGCATAATCAGTGGGATTATACTCACACTTGCATTTGACATCCCTGCCAGCGTTCACTCCCTCAATATCCAGCTGGAAGACTGAATGGGAGCGAGATGAGCGGTCATTCTGGGCTGTCTGGGCTGTGGAGCGATTCTGATTGGCCAGGGCAATCAGGCCGAGAACCTGGTGGGGATCAGAGTGACGCTTTACTTTTAAAATAGTATGTGCATAGTTCACAGATATGTCAATCACTCTTGTTCACAAATCTGCTGTGAATTTGTTAAGATGCAGGTTATGTTGCCGATCACGATGTCATTTAAGTGACCGACATATCTGCTTGCCATACCTGATCCTCGTTGGACACCTTTTCGTAGGTGAGGTTGGTGATTGTCACCTCATTGTTGGTCGACTTTCGGATCTCATGCTCAGGCCTCTTGTTGGCCTTGCCGGTGTAGAGGAGGTCTCGCAGGGTCTCATTATAGATTTCAACAAAGCTCGCTGTGAAGGTGAACTGAGAAATAGTTCCAATGTAATATCGTATATATATATATATATAGGCACAATCAGAGTGCACACAGGAGATATAAATCAGTAGTGTGAGATGTACAGACTCTAGGTTTGTTGTGTTGGCTGGTTTTAACAGTGGCACAAAGAGTATTAATTTATACCAAACAAATGCCAAAAGAAAAACCACAGCGGTGCAGTGGTTCGCACTGTCGCCTCATAACAAGAAGGTTATGGGTTAGAAACCAGATTTGTGGAGTCAGCATGTTCTCTTGGTGTTCCTGGTTTCCTCCCACAAAGACATGCAGTTTAGGTTGTGTGAACGTGGCCGTGACTGGTTGTTTGTCTTTATACGTCAGCACTGCGATATATCATTAAGCATGATTCAACAAGTTCACACATTTTTAATGCCAGGATTTAAAAGTATGTTGATTTCACAATAGAAATAACTGACAAGCAAAAGCAACTGTAGAAGCATCCGTCTACAGTCCATAAAAACAGGCTAAATATAATAAACACGTCTAACCAAAAAACAAAGACTTACCAAGTAACTTACAAACTATAAGCCTGAAATTAAGAATTTAAACATGTTACAACATAACAAAGGTGTACATTTCTCAGACTGCAGTAGGAGTTCATTTTAAACTCTATAACCTACTTTCCTGGATGCACTCACATGTATGACAGCAGACACTAACCTCCCAGCCTTGTGCCCCCAGTTTCTCTGCTGCTTTGAAGATTTGCTGCACGGCTCTGGGAATGACACCTCTGCTGTCATCGAACTCCTCTCCCTCCATAGTGTACGTCTTTCCACTTCCTGTCTGGCCATAGGCAAAGCAGCAGACGTTGTAGCCGTCCAGTGCCGACTGCACCAGCAGAGAGATCTCTTCAAAGACCTGAAATATATAAATAAAAATGCTTGGTATTTTTTCATGATAGGTCACAGATTGTTTTATATACTGTATATTGTAAATTGTGATACATATGTATTGTTTACCTCCTGTTGTGAAGCCTTGGGGCCAAACACTCGGTCAAAACTGAAGTTGTAGTTCTTCTGAGTATCTGCAGTTTTGCCTGTGTGGGACTGTAAAGCAGAAAAGGGCTCCATTTAGTCGTGTAGTTTGAGATGTGCTCATATAAACAAAGACAAATGTTTCGGTATGTCACTTGTTCTTACAGCTGTATATGTGATGACCGGGCACTGCCCACCCCTCTGACACTGAGACGTTTGTTTGTTTGTTACAATGGCTTTGACAGCCAACTCATTTAGATGCTGTTTTTCTATTCTACAATGCAATTAACTCATTAGACAATAAATACATCAGAGACAGGACTTCAGATACCTGTTATGGCCTGCAGAAAAAAAACTGTTTCCCTAACTACAAACGTGCCTTTGAGAGTTCTGGTACACTGACAGGATTCTCACCTCCTCTGTTTTGGCCAGCGTTATCATCTTGATGTCACTGTCTGGGAGCTGGATGTGCTTGCTGAGGCCTCCATCCACCAGCGGGCGCACCCTGCAAAACACCCTAATATTGCCCTGCATGAGAAAGGTGATGGAAAAATTAGTCTCATTAGTCAGAGAGAAGGTTGTTGTTTTGGTTGTCGAGTGCCAGCAACACAACAAAATACAAAAATAATCACAAACTACAAAAAAGGAAGGAACTTAAGTTTCCCCAGTGTGTTCTCTGATACAGTTAGAACAGAAGTAGAGAAAAGGAAACGGTGAACGCAGCACATGGTTCGGCTGAAAGGCCTTTCACGGTGCCGTCACTGGGCTGTGTTGCACGGTTAACATGGAGACTCACCTTGAGCTCCTGGATGGTATTGTGGAGCCGTCTGCGCTCCATTTCTCCGGCATGAAGCTCATCCTTTTGCTGGGCCACCGTCTCTTTGAGACAGCGAACCTCCTCCTCTGTGTCTCTGAGGGTTGTCTGCAGGCGGGCCAGAGTTGACTCCTGTACGGAGAGCTTCATCTGGAGAGAAAAGAAAGAACAACTTTCTCAAGATCTTGATAGGATTTCAGGAAAGTAAAAGGTCCTTGTTTTCTTGGTTAAATACCGAGTCGTTCAATAGAATAAATAACAGTCTTATATAAATCCACGGGTAAAGTATGGCAATAGTTCCATGAGAGTTCTGGACCCTTGGCAGGTCAAGTCTGTCAAATAATGGCATATTCATGTAATGATGCTACACATCCAAAATAACCACTATTATCTGCTGTCCCGAAGCTGCTATTATACCTTGAGAGTTTGTAGCTCTGTCTCTTGGCTGTCTCGCAGCGTCTCCATGACCTTGTATTTGACCTCTAAGTTGGAGAGCTCTTTCTGAAGAGTGTCCTTGTCACTAGACACTTTCTCCAACTCATCCCGGACTCCTGACAGTGCCTGCAGCTCCCCCTCATACTCCCTTTAATCAGCAAAAAGAAATTCAATTTGATGGATTACAAACAGATACATTAGTAACAATGGAATGTAATGACAGTAAAATGTTAAATTTAATACATTTTTCCACGCTAAATGGTCTTTGCACCTGATCTGGTTCCGCTGCTTCTCGAGCTGTTTCTCCACTTCAACCACTCTTGTTTGGCTCTGGACCATCGAGCCTTTAAGAACCTCATTCTCCTGGTTGACAGATTTGACCTTGGTCTGGTAGTTACGGATCTTACCCTCCATGTCACTGACCTTACCCTTGAGGTCCCATGCTTGCCGTCGCGGGGCCCCGCCCCCACCTGTAAACAAGAGCATCATCAAGATTTGTGACAGATCTATTCAGACCTCAGTCTTCACAGGAGACATCTTGAAATGTCTTGGTAGAAAAAGCAAAGTATAATCTTTTCTGCTTTGCACCATTTTTCCACAGATTTTAACATTTCATGAAAACTATTAATAATAAACATAACCTCCAAACTATGGTTTGTCACTTGTCAGATAGGGTGGTAGTTGTAGTTCTCTTCTGCCATGCACACAGCCATTAACTAAGCACCAAATATTAATTCAATTGATTGGACACGATTTTGTAAAGAAAAAAAAACAAGTGGAATGGATTTCTCACCTGCTTTTGTGCCAGTGGAAACAGCAGGTTGTTTTACGTTGCCTCCCTTTGCTGCAGCTGAAGCTATAGATGGTTTCAGTACACCTGATGAGACAAAAAAACAGGAAAGGACCGTGCATAAAAATCAGTGCCCCAGGTGAAATTTAGTGATGAAATGCCTGTAATCCTGACATAAATATAAATCCCAGCTCACAACCTTTACTCAACTGCCCAGCAGACAGGTCATCTTACCTCTGGAAGGACCAACAGCCACAGTGGCAGCTCCCACACCTCTGACTGTCCTAGCTGTGAGGGACAAAGAGAAACAGAGAGAGCCATGTTTAATATTAGGACAAAGGCATCATTAGGCTGGAGGAAAAAAGGGCTGAAACTGTGTCTAATGATACTTTGCTAGAACTAATCCCCAAAACATATGCAACCCTGGGGCATTCTGAAATGTTACAAGTGAGATCTAGAGATCTTTTTTTTCTAGAAAGATCTAGTAAAAAATACCTGCATGAAAAGTTATGTACCGTTTCTGATCTTCATGAAAAACAGAAAGATTCTGAAACTTGTGTTTGAGTAAGTAACTTACAAAGAGGTGCCCTGGTTGCTGCAACAAGAGGCCGCTTGCCACCGATGACTGTAGCTGCTGCCTGGGGTTTGACAGACTCTGGGTCCTTACGAAGCTTCTTCTGTAAACACAAAAAAAAAAACCCAACCACCACCAGCATTAAGCAAGAGCAGTGATTATTGAGCTTTTTGAACTATAGAAATAATCTACTTTGTTTTGCACATGATCATTTTAGGGACAAATGTTTACCAAACATCACGATGGAAACAAAGCAGATGAAATGAAAGATGTGGATGGTTTTTAGTACAAACCTGCGCAGGCGCAAAGTCTTGGCCATTCTCTAAGCTGCTGCTGCTGCTGCTGCTGCCAAGGACCCTTTTGCTGCTTGACATAACTGGTAGGCGGGACATGCTCTGTTGAGAGTTGAGAGGTAAATTATGGTCGAACCAGAACAACACATAACAACATCTCAAGCATGAACACTTCTGTCATTTTTCACTGTTTGATCTGAGTCACAGAGATAATAAACAGTTACCAAAATCCCCAAAGATTCAAACCTTTAAGCAAAGACATGTCCTTCCTGGACACCCCCTTTGTTTGGATTGGGAAAGGTCTCCATTTAGGAACAGATTTAAAATATTTTTGTCATGCAACGGACAGAATATTTTTCCTGTTAGTTTGAGAAGCTTTTGAGGATTCCGGAAGTATATTGTTTTATCAGATGCATAGCTCTTTGGCTCGAATGCAAAGGTGATAGAGAGGCACAAACTGGAGGTAGGGCATGATCTGATCTGCTACACCGGTTGTTTGAGTATAAATTAAATCTCTGTGTATATTATTAGAATCGTAAAGGAAATTAAAAGATAACCCAATTTTAACGTTAATCTCAGTCTCAGATTAAGTGTATCACACAGATGCTACGGGTGCGGTTTAACGTTACACTGTACCTAAATCTCATATGAGTGAGTGTTAAGACAGCCAAAATAACAGCATCGAGTCAAATAATGTTTCTTCAAAAGACAATAATCGGACAAAACGAAATGGACCGTGTTACCAGTTACCACTCTAACAACTACAACAAACTTAGGTTACGTTACAACAGTGATAGCGATGGCTAACCACGCATCCAAAGCCGATACTACCTGCCGAAACGTAACCAAACTCAAACATATGATGTCTCGTTTAGCAACGTGTTAAATAAAAATTAGCTTCGATTGGATTGCTGTTAGCCATATAAAACCAACCAACCAACCTAAGTCGATGATATCACGTAAATGCCGTTAGCTTGAGCATACAGTAAACAGCTCCGATAAATTACTGGACCAATCGTTTCTGGGCAGAGGTTTGCAAAACGCTTTTCACAATTAGGAATAAGCGAAATTATTAGTTTTGATTTATGAAAACAATTACCTTAAACAAAGTCCAGTCTCCGCTCTCTACAACCCTTCACCGTCTCCAGCCGTTTGAATTTGAAATTGAACTATTTTGGTGGGCGCTTCGGACAAGCCGCCGTGATTGGTTGAGCCAGCATAAACCCCGCCTCCGTGTTTTTGTATGCTTGTTACGCTCTATAGAGTGTCCCGCTTGGGCGGCATATACACTGTTTGCACTGTTAATCACGGGAATATCCAGTTGATGACTTGATAGGTGAACCAAATCATATTTATGATTCATTATAGCCCCATCACTTAGGAAATTTGGCTCACTTCTCATTATTTCTTCATAATTAGGTGGAACTGCTGCAAAGGCTTTAGAAGAAAAGAGCTAATGGTTTTTGATTGGCAAACCAGCGTTAAAGAGGTGTCTCTTACCGTGACCTCGTCCTACAAATTCTTACTTTCCTGTAAACATTTTTTTTTAAAACAGGTCACAAAAATAAGGATTTTTACACATTGAAACATCTTTTCCACAACCTTAATTTTATTTAATCTTAGTTCAAGTTTCATGCATGTTTCAGGCCATTAAAGCAATGTAGTTTGGCTCATGCATGAAGTAGTGAAGCTCATTCTGTCTGCATGTGCTTCAACTCACTTACGCAATATTAGTCACATTTAAACTTTGTTTTTACATCTCTTAATACTTCTTCAACAACTTCATCATACAAATTCAAGTCAGCAACACAGTTTAGCTTTAGTTTGTGCAGAGGCAGCAATCGCACTGATTTCTTCAGAAATTACATTTTGTAGTTGGAATCCACTATTCTCTGTCCATATTTAATAGAACAGATATGGCTTTTGCCTTTCGATGTAGCATATTAAAAAAATACAGCAATTGAAAATTACATGGACAAAAATAAAGACGGACTAATTTTAAGACAAAAACATTAGACATCTTATCCCCAGGCTAACTTGGTTCTAAGACCAATGTTGCCATGGTAACGATCAGTGACACCTGTGCTGACCAGTAGCACCCAACAACCAGAAACAGGAAAGCATGGCTGGTTTCCTAACATTGTTGTGGAGAATGCAATGAGAAGGGAAAGATATTTAGAGACCTTCTTTTTATTACATTATTTGTTACTCTCTTGCTGAATTTCCTGCATTGAATGTCCTAACTGTCCTAACTCATTTTCTGCTGGGGCGAATGGGGCTGGTTAAAGTTCCTCGGTCGGCCATTTTTCTTATATTAAGAAGGCTTAATTTACCCAGAATTCATTGTACCACAGTCCGGCTGAAAAGTGTCAAAAACTAAACTGCTTTGTGTAACAAGTTCATTCTATCTTAAATCTGACTATTTGATGTATTTCAGCCACAGTCAAGGTGTGTTTGTGAAACCCTGCAAATCACCTAAAAAGTAGCGGAAAACAGCCCAATCTGGCAACACTGCGCAGAGCCAGCCAATGAGGGAGAACGGGCCGGGTCAGTTGGTCACATGCTGAAACGTCACGTCTTCCGCGTTGATGTATAAAACACAGGAGCTACCGTCAGTGGATGGGTTAACGTTGAGCGTAGCCGTTCCAGTTTGTTTTAACGTCGTGTTTTGTAACGCTGCCAAAAAAAAATTCAGCGCTCATGTGACTGTTTTTCTCAGGTAGTGAAAAACAGAAACACACAGCTAGTCTGGTGTTTTGTCGGCAGAGATGTAACACAATTCATCCGCTTTTATGGCCACACGCTGTTTTACATCCACCACAACGGAGCGAGCTTTCTCCACCAAGTGTCTTTGCTTTAAAGCCCTCGACCAGGTAAGATTAGTTTAACCAACTGTCCACACAGTTGTCATTAAACAGTAATACAGACTAAGCTTATTCATGTAATTCACTATCTCTGGTTCACGTTCAGTTATTACGTGGTTTATTAACACACACTCAGAGATGAGGGAAGCAGTTAGATCTTTTACTGAGGTGGAAGTATCAAAACCACACTGTAGAAACACCCCATGTAGAAGTCCTGCAATCAGTATATTATGTTATGTATTATTAAGATAGAAACTAAAAGTACTCACCGCAAATAAGTTGTCCCTGTGAGTGTATATAGTAAATCTAATGATATGCTAAATATACTAAATACTATATCATTGGATTATTATTAATGCTTGAGCAGGATATTAAAAAACGAAAAAAGGAAAATGGCAACTGATGAGGAAGTCAAGCAACTGGCATGGGGAAATATTTAGCAAATAATCTTTAACAGTACTTGTGTGTGTGTGTGTGTGTGTGTGTGTGTGTGTGTGTGTGTGTGTGTGTGTGTGTGTGTGTGTGTGTGTGTGCTGAAATGCCACACAAATGACTATCAAACTTGTGTAATAGAATATATCGTATAGCCCATCATATACTTTATTTGAACCATCATATGCTCCCTAAAGAAAAACCAGCACAAACTTTACTTTTAGATACATGTGCAGCAGCTACAATGCTTAACTTTACTAGTTTTGATAGTTTATGAAGGGTCCTGACATAATGAGGCTGAGTCTAAAAAACCTGAATTTTTACCATGATATACAACATGCACAAATGAGTTTGGTTTGTTAAACTGTTAATCTCTCCTCTGTCACACATTTAACACTTCATGTCGAACCTGTTTCGTCACTTTCAGTTTTTGCCTTCAATTTGCATTATTTAGTCATATTTTACAGTGGTGTCGTGTCCTTTAGTTGCACTGAGGACCAGATCATGAATTGACTGAAAATTAATCTGGTTTAAATTCAAATAACCTGGTGAATCATTTTAATAATTTCGATAAAATTACTGAATATCTGCCACTTAATGCTTCATCTTATGTCTGAACAGCTGTAAAAAAAAATATATAGGGCTGCAACGATTATTTTCATCAGTGATTAATCTGATTATTTTTTAGTTTAATTGTTTAGTCTATGAAATGAAATAGCAAAAATATATCCATCATAGTTGGGTAGTCCCCTCCTTGTTATGTCCAATCACAAGACTAAAATCCAAAGATGTTAAATTTACAATAAAACAAAAGAAAAACAGCAAATAGGAGCTGGAACCAGAGACTATTTTGTTTTGTTTTCCTGTTTTTGCTTGAAAAATTACCTAAATTATTCACTCATTGTCAGAATAGTTGCAGATTGTTTTGTCCATCATTTCTGCTTTTATCACAAATGGAATATTTTGTGTCTTTGCTGTTAGTTTGACAAAATAATCTGTTTAATGACATCATTTTGGGCTCTACCAACTCCCAGTGGGCGCTTTTCAGTTTTCATTAGGCTTTTATTGGTATATAGTAACTGTTATAGGATCCAACTTTCAGCCCTTATCTTTTTTATAGAGTTCAGTGCTGTTAATTGGACTCATTCACACTGCAAACTAGGTAGCAGAAATGGAGAATCTAATGTTATATAATGCGTTAATTGTTCCAGAGAGAAGGCATGAATTGAATCTCATGATAGACTCACACACACATAGTTGCTCAGACACTCACTCCAGACATGAGTCACATGGTGACGTTAACACTGTGTGTTTTGTCAGTAATGAAGTTAACACGTGGATTGGGACAGCGGCCACATAGCACAATATGTCAAGGATGCACAATGTGTTGGTCATGTTATTGATATCTAATAATAGCTTATTAAGAATGTGCCAACACACTTGACAAGGAAGCTTTCAAAAAAAAAATTGATCTGAAACAATTAGTCAAATAATCAATTACTTTTCAAATGTGAATGTTTTCTGTTTTTATTTTTTAGTTGTTTATGATGGTAAAGTTTTGACGTGTTTATCAGTCAAAACAAATTGGGACAGACATTTTTCACAGTTTTCTGACATTTTATTGATCCAGCGACTGATTGATTAATTGGGAATTTAACCGGCAGATTAATTGATGATGAAAATAGACGTTAGTTGCTGCTGTGATTTTAGATAATTCATGGTAAAATAAATGCCACATGTCAGAAAAATGACCTTTTATTTGTATCAAATTTTTTAACATGACAATAACAAATTGCTTTTAAAATGCATAAAAAAATATAACAACAGCAGCAAAGTCCTCAAATCAGATGAAATAGAATAAAAAACAATGAAAAAAGTTTGTCAAATTGTGTGTTGAGAATAGAATTAAACGAGCGTATGGATTTTGTTGACATAATTTCCTCAGGCAGGTCACTCCACAGCTTAGAGCCTTAATCTTTGTTCAATTCAAGAGGAAACTGAATATTTTTAAGTTTGGAGGTGTTTGTCTGAGATAATCTGAAGACGTCTCATTGGGCTTTAGCATATTGTGATGACAACATTTTTTAGACCAAATGATTAATCGCTTCATTGAGACATAAATTGGTATATTGATCAGTAAGGAAAATAATAGTTATCAGAAGCCTAAACACGATTTACATAACGACATAAACACACTTTCAGTCCGGTCACTTCAGACACGTTGTTGTACGGAGGCTTCAAACCTGAAAGCGTTGTTGCTTTTAGTGAATATTTGTCCACTTGGGGTCAAAGTTTTGGAGCAGGTGACTCTTTCCTAAGACAAAATGACTGAGTGGACAGATGAACACATGAATCTGTCAGACTGCAGTGATCATTTAAGCTTCATTCACAGACACAGTGACAGTTTATTGATTTGATAACCTCAGACCAGCTGCTGCAGAGGATCTTTGGCCCGTTCTTGTCTGTTATGTGTGTATTGTGACAACACTGTAAAATTCTTGAGTGTTATGAAACCCACCTCAGCCCCCCCCCCCCCAAAAAAAAAAAAAAAAAAATGATCAGATAATGTCAAACATGCACCATCAGCAGCATACTTTCCTCTCAGTTCCTGAATAGCAAGTCTCCTGCCGCTCTCATCATGAGTCGAGTTTTTCCTGCCCATTAAAGCTGAACAGCAACAAGTGTGAGAAGTGAAACTCAGAACAGCGGCTCGGCGTTTATATCCTGCCCCTTAAAAAAACAATTTACTGACAAATCCATTTAATAAGATGAACAGGCTCATTTAATATGCAACGTTACATTGTTTGCTTTTATAAGGCCACTAATACAAATTTTTTTCCATGCTGTTTAAATGAATCTCTAATTTCCCAGAGACCCAAGGTGACGTCTTTACACTCAAATATATTCAATTTTCTGTCATGTACGACATAGAAAAGCATCAAATCGCAACTCCAGTTCATTTTGTCTTCCTTTCATTTTTTTTTTTTTAATAACATTCAGAGGAAAACAAAATCCTGAGGTCTAGGAAGAGTTCATCAGTTAAACACAGATACCACTCGCTCCACATAGATCCAGACTTCCTCATAGTTCAACTTTACTTCTGCTCAGTCACTGCAGGTCAGTGAACTGATAGAGATGATCTGAGTTTCCCAGACTTGTTGCAACACCTCCTCAGGTATTTCCTGTCTTATCTGTTTTTCTCTCCTTCAGTTGTTTTAGGCTGATTTTGGTTTCCCAAACCCTTTTCAAACCCACAGTGGTCAGTGTGAAGCCGAGCCCCTGGGTGCTTTTCTTAGTTCCTGAAAAGTCAACATTTTACACAACAACAACAACAACAACAACAACAACAACCACTGTTGTGTTTGTGTTTTTTCCTTTGATGACAGGTCCCAGTTTGTGGTTCAGCAGTGAAGCCGTTCTCCATCTGAGCATCAGTCACTCTTGTAAGTGTCAACAACTCCTGAAAACAGGAAGTGTGTGTGTGTGTGTGTGTGTGTGTGTGTGTGTGTGTTCATGTCATCAGGCTTTCTGTTGTGTCACTTGACTTGAAGTTTATCTCATATCCTCCTTGTGTGTGTGTGTGTGTGTGTGTGTGTGTGTGTGTGTGTGTGTGTGTGTGTGTGTGTGTGTGTCCAGCAGTTTTCCTGGTCGCCATGCTTCACTGACATCACTTTACAGACTGAGTATTTGCTGGCTGAGCTGACTGCCATGCCACAACCAAATGGCTACTCCATCAACTCGGCGCCTTCGAACGACGGCGAGGACGATGAGCCCCTCATCGAGACCGATGCAGGTGCGTTTCTGTTTGTAGCAGCCATTTTTATTTTCTACAGGTTTCAGCTTCTTTGAGTTGTATTTATGTTTCTGGCTGCAACTAACATTTATTTTCATAATCCATTAATCCGCAGATTATTTTCTTGATTAATCCATTAATAGTAACAGATACCAAGGGGGGAAATGTCTTGATTTGTCCAACTAGCAGTCCAAAAGCTAAAAATATTCCGTTTATTGTAATGTAAAGACATGATAAAATGGCAACTTTTCCGATTTGGTAACCTTAAAAAACTTAAAAGACTGTTTATGTTCATCTATTTTAAAAGAAGACAAACAATTAATCACTTATCAAATAGTTGCAGATTAATTGTCTAATCGTTGCAGCTTTGTTTATATTTATATTTAACATAAATCTCTGATACAAACAAAGACATTCTCACTTCCAACTTGACATCAAGGCTGCAACTTCTGATTATTTTTTTTCATTTTCATCAATGAATCTAACTATTGTTTTTTCAATTAACTGATTCACTGTTTAGTGTATAAAATGTCTTTTTAATGATCAAAGTACTATTATTATTTTGCCCCTGGAACTGGAGGTTGGATCAAAAACATCAGCTTTTTGCATCTGTAATATTTGACATGGATTCTTTTAATATAACGTATAAATATGCTGCTCTTATTTATTGTACATCATGGATAAACCGTGACAAAGGGTTTTTATCTGCCCCTCCAATACTAGAGCTACACCTGGCCAAAACAACCCAAAAAATAAATAAATAATAATAATAAATGCAGCAGTTGAGTTTATGTAGTTTATAAAATGTCATGAAAAAAAAGAAAAAAATAGCCATCCCAGTGTCAATGAGTCAAACCTCTTGTTCAGCCCAAAGACTTTCAGTTTACTGTGATTAAAAACACAAAATCATAATATTTGAGAAGCTGAAAACAGAATTTTTTGGCATTTTTACTTGAAAAGTTATCTAAATAGTTGGTGGTTATTTTGATCCACTAATAGATGAATCGTAATGTGTTATATGTATTCATTTTGCGCAGACACTGATCAGACAAGTTGAATATGCAGCAAATTCATTTTGTCGTCGTCTCTCCTGCTAATGAAGAAAGTTTGTATGGTATTATTTTTCTCTGTTTGTGACTCTACAGTTTTGTCACATTTCAGTCTGTGAACAGGAACACCAACAACTTGGTGTCATGTGCTGAATGTCTCTGCTCCTGTGAGCAACAGAGAAGCAGTAACGACTACAACAGCGTGATATTTACTTTAGTGTAAACGCTTGTGGGAGTGTGACAGGTCTGTGTCTCTGTTCACTCAGCAGATTCTCTGTAGTTGTGTCAGTCACACACACATCAGCACCTCGCTGGTTACATAAGATGTTAATGATCAGATGGCTGCAGTTAAACTGAAACCAACTGAAAGAAACACACATAAAGAAGATAGTGCTCTTAAACGAGCAATGAGGCTTTTAGTTACAAGTTAACATAGAAGCCAATTAAAAGTCATAATTCAATGATTGCTCTCTTGTGTTTCCATGTTTGTGCTGCAGTGAAAAATTGCACAATTCAAAGCCCAAAACAGGAACCTGCTCATTCTGTATTTACAGCTGTTGAAATATGTGTGGAAGCACTCAGCACTGTGATTCTCTAAAATCAGTATTTACATAAGAAAACTTTGTAAACACAGGAAATAATCAGGAAATGTCTTTAAAATCACATGTGTCATAAGTTTATAGATAAATAATAATACCTCTTTATCATATGAAGATTATCTATAATTTATATGGTCAAAAATGAATATGTAATATAATGAAAAATAAGAGACAAGTCATTAGAAATAACTATATACAGTATATACATTACAGTATGTTAGACTATATAAGTGAAGTGTGCAAACATTTGTGCCAGAGAGGTCCAGCAGTGTAACTCCATCAGCCATGATGTGTGAACTGTTGTTTACAGTATTATTATCTAGGTGTATTTTTGAATAATAAGTACAATATACATAATAATATAAGATAAGATAAAATATTCCTTTATTAGTCCCACAGTGGGAAATGTGCAGTATTACAGCAGCAAAGTGACAGTGCAAAGAAAGAAAAACTGCAAAATGACAACATCAAGTACTTAAAAAAGATAAATAATATAATAATTTATATTTTATTTATAATATTTGAATATAACAGAAACAAAAAATTACCAGCAGATAAGTGATATTGCACGGATGGTGTTTTAAATTGTTGCACATGGTTGAATTGTCAGTCTTTGGTGTGTGTGGTCTTTTGAGTGCGTATAGTTCAGCCCTACTGACCAGTAATAAAACAATACTGTGAAGTAGATATAATAGAATGGAACAGAATCGTTGTTGTCCTGTGAAAACCATGTATCTCCATGTAATAGTGCATTTTTCAGGTAATCCAGTGTGAAGTAACACTTTGATTAATTAATTAACACCATAATTCTGTACCTAATATATTTAAAATGACTACAATAGGAGATACATGGTTTCCAGCCACATGTAAATACCGTTGTACCGTGTGTGAACAGTTCCTCCTCAGTGCTGCTCGGCTCGCCTCAACCTCGCCTTCCTCATGTTCCTGGGGTTCTCCGTGGTCTACGGTCTCCGTGTCAACCTCAGTGTTGCCATGGTCGCCATGGTGAACACCACTGACCCCAGACCAGCCCAGAACAGGTCCATCATCCACGCTTGTCCACTGCCGCCGGGGACGGAAAACAATAGTGACGTGTTCCTACAACCTGCGGGGGTAAAGTTTCAATGTTTATTTTCCTTTTTACATTTTTCAGGGAATCTGCAGGTTTTTTAAACCTGATTAAATATCATTCAGTCAGATCATGTACTCTGTATTCAACAGGTGTAGGTCACCGATCCACCTTGTCTTCCTGTCTCTCCCTGTTTTTATGAATGACTGTTACTATAAATACTCCCTCTCTCTCCCTCTCTCTCCCCCCTCTCCGTCCCCAGACCCCTCAGTACCCGTGGGACTCGGAGACTCAGGGCTGGCTCCTGGGGGCTTTCTTCTTCGGCTACCTGATCACACAGATCCCTGGAGGTTACCTGGCCGGTCACTACGGGGGGAGTATCTTCATGGGTTTGGGTGTGCTGGGCACGGCTGCCCTCACCCTCCTCACCCCTCTGGCTGCTCAGTTCGGGCCGTACTGGCTGTTTGCGCTGCGAGCTTTGGAGGGCTTCGGGGAGGTAAGAGGCTGCTGGGCCAACGGAGGAACCTGCTGGAAATGCACAGTGTGGATTTTCGGCGTTGTACCTCGAGTTTACAGAGAAGTTTATTTTCAACAAAACAAAAATCACACATCCACAACAAAATACAAAATAAAGTAATGGTGGAGTTGTCTGGAGATATAAGTATATTCTCTCTGACTCTCGACTCTCAGCATGACGAAAATGTCTGACCATTCCCAGCCGCTGTTCCTGATTTGGAGCGTTTACATTCAGTTAGTTTCTGACAACACCTTTCTTATTTGCTGAGATTTTATTTTTAATTAAATATTTCATATTATTTGGGATTCCATATCCAGAAATAGTTTTACCAACTCTGTTAACATTTTCCCAATATAGCCTTATACAGCCTCCCACGGTGATGTTGTGCAGGAAGTTGCCTGTTTTTATTTTGGGTGTGCAGAATTCCCTCCACACTAGTGAGTGTGTGGATGTGCAGCAATAGACTGATACATCAGTTTGCTGATAAATAAACTGATAACAGTTTTTGGCTTTTAGTGAAATATTGAATGTTGACAATGATGGAAACGATTGCCTCACCACAAATATGTAAAATCAGTCAATAAAATCTGCCACTTTTATATATTTCTATTCAGATTTTCAGCAAATTAGTTCTTCATTAAAAGATTTGAAAGATCTTCTATCGGTATAAGTGAGTTTCCGTCAAAGTTGTAGCTCAAATTTGAACAGAATTTAAATGTGAAATTCTTTGAATGATGTGAAAATTAAGAGTTTAGTTCATAGAGATGAACAGCTGGGGGAGCTAGTTCTCCAGTCGGGTCTCATTACACCATTGCAGAAGAAGATGATGTAACGTATGATGGAGATGTGGCATTTATGTGATTCATGTATTAATCTGAGGAATGTCACCGTCTCCTCATCGCTCCTCACTGATCTGTTTCTCATCTGTTTCTATTGATTCAACATCTCCTCCTCAGTCAAGAGTAAAAACATTTTTGGGATGTTTTGAGATATTTTTCACTCCGGGTCTTTTCTCAAGTGCAAATTGAAAACATGCATTAAAACACGTTATGTGATCTGTGCACTGTTTCAGAAGCTTTTACAAAACCTCACGATGCTGCGTATCGACATTCTTTACTGGAAAATCAGCAAAATAAAATGTTCTGTTGGGTGTTCACCAGTGTGTCTCGCTCTTCGTCTGCCTCCGTGTTTTTCTCAGGGCGTGACATTCCCGGCCATGATGGCGATGTGGGCTCGGTGGGCCCCTCCTCTGGAGCGCTCTCGCCTGATGACCCTGTCGGGATCCGGGGCCAGCTTTGGAGCCTTCCTGGCTCTGCCGCTCACCGGCTACATCTGCCAAACTCTGGGCTGGCCTGCTGTCTTCTACCTCTGTGGTGAGGGAGGGAACTGCACACAAACCTGAATACAGTCACGTGCTCATGTACATCATGACACACCTTAGTCTCTCACTGGAAAGACACCGGGGCGGAGAATGCAGCTGCAGTGCACAATAATAAGTGATTTAAACATTCAGGATATTCATTTCCTGTCTGATAAATATGGTTAACATGTAAGAAAGTAAATATTTGTTGCTGGATTTATATAGAAATCAATTATCGGTCATTTGTAGAATATTAAAGAAGCACAAAATGAATGTTTTACCATGAGAAAAATAATCTGAGACATTTGATTTGACTTCCAAACTTTACTAACTTTCATACATGGTGTTCTGATATTAAAGCATTATCTCTCGTGGGTTATGATGATGTGACCTCTTCTCTGACTGGACTCCCAAAGCCAATAAAATACTGCTCCACTTCACGTGATGCGTTTACAGCAGTTTGACTTTGTTATGACATTTGGCCTGAATTCAATTCCTTTAATTATTCACCACCCTGAACAGTAAAAGTCTGACTCCCTCCCTCCCTCTTTGTCTTCCAGGGGGTGCTGGCTGCCTCTGGGCCGTCTTTTGGTTTATTTTTGTGTCTGATGACCCTCGCACTCATCGTCGAATCAGCGAAGAGGAGAGAGATTACATCATAAACTCTATTGGACCTCAGGTGCACATGAAACATTAAGAGACTCTTTATTTACTGCAGCATCTTGCATTTGTCAACCTTCCACTAGAAATGACAGAAGATATGAAATGAAACCTGAGGACTCAGAGGAAAATAATATAATCTCAGCTTTCTTCTTAGTTTGTGTGAGTGAGATGCTGAGAGGAGAGTGTTGGTGAGATGTAAAACTCAGGCCTCTCAAAGCTTTAAATCTTGGATATAAATACATGGAAGAAGTAGAATCACCTCCTGGTGGTTGTCTGCCTCCTCCACTCAGACTAGTTTCAGGTTACATCCAGAGTCTTATAAAATATTAAGCATTTGTCAGAATTTTTGTGTGAAATCTTGAGTAATGGCTATAAAGTGTTTTGTGAGGTCACCTCAACCTTGACCATTCACCTTTGACCTTTGACCTCCGAAATCTAATCAGTTCATCCTTGGGTCCAAGTGAATGTTCGTGTCAAATTTGAAGAACTTCTGTCAAGGTGTTACTGGGATTTTTACAAAATTTCTGAATATTTGGCATAAGTCTTAATATTTTCTCTGAGTCTGGATAAACAGAGATGTAACCTGAGACTAGTCTGAGTGGAGGAGGCAGACAACCACCAGGAGGTGACTCTAGTTTTAGTCAAAGACCCTAATAACTATACGTATATGCCTTTAAACAGAATCATCTTCTCTTTCCCACATCTAAAATAAAATCTTTCTTGTCCATGAATGTGTAATATGTGACCTTACAGTCTCCTTAGCCCTTAAGGTTCATAAACTCAGTTGAAAACTGTTTTTATAGAATCATTATTTCTTTGCTAAATGAGGATTTCTTTCCCACAGTCTCTGTGTGGATGTGAGATATCAGTCCTGTGCTGTATGTGTCGTGTGTTTGAAGATCTCCTGGTCTAATGATCTAAACTGGCTCTGCAGGGTAAAGGTCACGGCTGGTCCGTGCCCGTGCTGCCCATGATGCTGTCCGTCCCCCTGTGGGCGATCATCATCACCCAGATGTGTTCAAACTGGTCCTTCTACACCCTGCTCACCTCTCTGCCCACCTACATGAACGACATCCTGCACTTTGACCTCCAGTCGGTGAGTGAGGTCTCCCTCGGTCTCATCCACATGCACGCACTAAAAGCAACACACCGGATGTTTTGTGCTTCGGCCTGTTGTTCCATTCAGACTCATTCATGTGTTCACAGAGGATTATTTCCTCCAGTTCTACACTTTAACTCTCACTGTGTTGTGTTTAAGAGCACTGGGATTATTTCAAAAGTTAAATAATGATAAATGCCTGGAATTTAGTAGTTTTACAATAAATAATCTTCAGTTGTTGCTTCTCAAATGTGAAGATTTGCTGCTTTTCTCTGTTTTATATCATGTAACTTAAAAATCTTTGGGCTGTTGGTTGGACAAAAAAAAACAATTTGACCACATCACCTTAGCATGACATTTTATAGGCTAAATAATTAGTTGATTAATAAAAAGATATTCCACAGATAAATTGATGACTGAATGGATAATGAAAATAATAGAAGTGTCTCACTTGCATGTCGGAGAATGTTAAAACTGATTGAAAATTATAAGACAGGCTCTACTGAACCCTCCACTCTCTCTGTGAAGGTGGTGGGAGATGGGAGAGCTCAAAACTAAGAAATAATTCTGCACACAAGATTATTATGATGATCAGAAGTAAACCTTCTTACTTTGAGGTGTTTTAAATCTTTCAATCATTTTTCATCACAAAATCAATCTTCTCTTTTTTTTTTTTTGCTTTGTTTTTGTTTTTCTGATTGTGCTTGTTACGTTCCATCACACTGTCTGCTGAAAGGCAGATATGTTTGTGTTGATATGTTTGAACAAAAGTCTAAGTACCCAGAAATATTTAGTTTACAATGATATAAAAAAGCAGGAGTTGAGAGGCAGATTTTGTTATCATTGGTCAGAGCCAGGCTAGCTGTTTCCCTCCGTTTCCAGTCTTTATGCTAAGCTAAAATAATCTAACCATCTCCTGGCTGTAGCTTATTTATTATAGAGACATGAGGGTTGTATCAATCTCCTCCTCTAACTCTCAGCAACAGAGAGAAAGGTGTATTTGTTTAAACTTTACTGAGGTGTCAGACGTGATTTTACTGTCTGTGTTCTCATCACCTACATGTTGAGTTTTTCTCAGACTTCACTGATGTCACTGTTGGAATTATAACAAAATTATACAGTAATATTCTCACTTCCCCATCTCTTAAAACTGGACAAGGACAATCAGCCTTGGTACATCGAATCCCAACAAACATCTGAAGGAACGTTCCTCTCTGAAAGAATTTTGGAGATTTGTTTCTAGAATAACTTCAGGCACATTAAGAAACAAAATCTCATTAGACCCTAGGAGCTGGATCTTGGGAGATATACAGGGACTTAATGTGGACTACAGTGTTTTTGTTTTTTTTCTTTTGTGAACTTATTAATGGAAAATGTCATTTTCAACAACCTCCCTCTCTCTCTCTCTGTCTCTCTCTCTCTCTCTCTCTCGCTCTCTCTCCTCAGAACGGTTTCCTGTCCGCTCTGCCGTACCTCGGCGGCTGGTTGTTCTCCACGCTGTCCGGGGTCGTGGCCGACAGCCTCATCGAGAAGAAGGTGTTCAGCGTCACCGTCGTACGGAAGCTCTTCACACTCACAGGCAAGTGAACTGAGTCCTCCCAGATTCTTTTTGTGTCCTGTCTGTCGCACACACCTGCACGTGCACGATTACTTCTGTCTGACTGTCACAGGTCAGGGGAACCAGGTTAGGAGACAGTAAACAGACCCACATTAAACGTCATGTCAGTGTGAGTGTTTTATGTTTGGATGTGTCCCTCCTCTCTCTGCAGGGATGTTGCTGCCTGCAGCTTTCCTCGCCGCCTTGGGTTACGCCGGCTGCAGCCACATCCTCACCGTCACCTTCCTCACACTGTCCACAACCACAGGAGGGACCAGCTCCGCCGGAGTCTTCATGAACCAGATAGACATCGCTCCTCGGTGGGTGGTGCCGTCATTTCCGGAAAAATTTCTCATTTATTTGGACGAGCGCTGCAACTAACATTTATTCTCACAGTGAAACAGATAAAAAACAGCAAATCATGACATTTTATGAAGAGAATTTTTTTCATCTTTCTTGTTTAATGACTTAAACGATGCACAAGCAAATAATTGGTTAATCCCTTAATCATTTCAGTTTTAATCAAGCCTCAGACATATGAGAATTAATATGATCACTGTATTTATGTGGACAGGGTTTGACGAGCGGCTCATGCTCCAGTTTTGGTCATCATGCCGCCTGATGAAAACATCAAAGTGATACGCTTAATTATCTTCAGTAGCTGTAGTACAATATGTAATGTCATGGAAAGTAGAACAACGTTTCCTCCTGTCACGGTCTTTGTTTTGTTTCTGTCCTCTGCAGATACGCAGGATTTCTCCTGGGAATCACCAACACGTTCGGGACCATTCCTGGTGTCGTGGCACCGATCGTTACAGGATACTTCACAAAAGACGTAAGTCCCTAAAAAACCAAATCAGTCATCTGAAGGTGACATCACTACATCTGCAGCAGATGTGGTGAGGGGAGACTGAGCAGTAGAGTCTAACACACTTACAGTGCGTGTTAAAATTTAACTGATATAAACCTTTGTAGTTGTTTTTTGGGAGGTTGACCTGTAGTATTTATTTTGAGCTTTAGATATAAACATCTTTATGAAGAAAAAACTGGATTTCACTTGTTCTGTGCAGAAATTGTTCTCGTCAGAGTGAAAAGCTCCGTCATAATCATCACTAGACATCACAAATGATGAAAACTCATTTTGATTTCCAGTTGCACCTGCTGTTTTGAAGTTCAAACTTAGACTAATTTAAACCTAAATGTAAGTGTTTGCTACGTGTTGTTGTACATGTTATTAAATGAAAACAGGTTGATTCGCACAAACAAATTTTTTCATAGAGATTATTTGTCGCTAGATATTTATGCCCTTTAACTACTGAACCAACTGATAACACTGACATTGCTAACATGTGACCTGTTTAGACTGAAGAGTAATGTGGATTACAGTCGACATACCTGCTCTGATATTTGGTAAATGCTGTTTAATAATGATGTAAAATTTCACAGAAATAACAAACATACCTCAAACTATAAGAGGTGACGTCAAAAGTGACCAAATGAGTAAATGATGTCAGTTAGCTTAGCATAATCAGATGTTTCCCTCTCATTCTAAGCTGTATAAATATTACTGACTCTCAAACACAGACATGATTAAAACAAAGTAGTAATTACATTTATTTACACATTGCTTCACTCTTTACCAGTTTAGACATTTCTTAAGTTTTAATACTTATGGTCCCTTATAAACTTTATATAACTTTTCATTACTTTCATGCAAAAACCTTAGTGTCAGCTTTTCCCTTCTCAACGTACTTAGGAACAGTTACAGATAAATACACAAAATACCTGTGCACATACGAGTCATTTCAGTGACTCACTACCTATGCTTCTTCTTCTCTGGTTGTCAGCACACGCTGGAGGGCTGGAGGATGGTGTTCTGGGTCGCAGCCGGGATCAACGTCGGTGGCGCTCTCTTCTACATGATATTTGGCAGCGGGAAGATTCAGCCGTGGGCCATCACAGAGGAGGAGAGGGCAGAGGCGGGGAAAAAGAGGAGCAGGTCCATCTCGACATGAACATAAATACATCCGACACACCGCCATGACACAAAGACAACACCACAGACAAACCTTTATTTTTGGATTTTAATTAGTGTACCGAGAGTCAGAGACTTAGAGTTCTGCCTCTGTGAATTGCCTTATATATATATATATATATATATATATATATCATACAAAATGAAGAGTGTGAGAGGTTTATCTCCACACAAAAAACAGATATAAAAAATGTGGCCACAGAACAATAGTATTAGGTAAACAAGGCAAAACATTCATATCATTCAACCACTATATCTTGGTGATGTAATATTGGTTTCCACAGTGTTTTATCTATAATATGTAGCTGTGTTTCTGGGGCCAGTTGCACAAAACACCTTATGTTAAGATATTTACTTAAAGTCTGAGTTAACATTTTCCTTAAAATAAAAGCTTCTCCTTTAGTCTTCTCCTTAAGGTTTCATTATAATGTTCACTTATATTTAAGGTTTTCTCCTCATCTTAAGGAAACACTTAAAGTCAGTTAAACCGTTGCACAAAAGACCGTAGCAACCAAAGTAAGGGAAAAAACTAAACCTCTGTTCTCCTTAGAACAACAAGAGGATGAGATAACAGGTATCACAACAGCAAATCGACAGTCTCTATGAAAACAGTAGAATTTCACTGCTGTAAATTTCTTAACTTTTTCCCTTTAACAGAGGAAACACTTTATAGATTTTGTGAAACACCCTTAAGTAACTCCCTCAGCTAAGGAGAAAATGAACCTTAAGTGTCATACTTAGGTAGAAAACTTAAGGTGTTTTGTGCAACCGGCCCCTGGTCTTTTAAAGTTAATACCCAGATGAGCTTTTTGATCTAATCTGTACAGAGATTCCAGCAAAGAGAATAAAATTATGGAGCAGTTTTGTAGATAGATAGATACATACTTTATTTATCCCCTAGGGGTAATTCATGAATCAGAATCAAATTTTAGCCACATTTTTAAGGGTGGTAGGAGAAAAGCAGATGGAAGTCATGACGTCAAAGACAAGTGGACAGATTTACTATCGGCTATTGATTGATTACTGACATGATTCAACACCTGCTGGATGCTCGCTGCCGTTCCCAGTCAAGTTGTTGTTTTTTCTTTTACTTCTCTTCTGTTTACTGTTGTAGAAAAGTTTAGTTTTAAAGTACAACTCTTTGCATTAGACCAATATTTACATTATGACCAGCAATATTTGCACAATATACAGTATAATTCATGGACTACACAACACCTCAGGTCAGACCAAATCAAATCAATCACATTCATGTTTCATAGATTTTTTTTTTTTTTTTTTTTTTTTTAAAGCTTTTTCTTGGACAATGAAGGAAATGGGACCGAAAGTTTTATGATCAAAGCACATGCCTTTAGCTGCTTTGTTTACAGCCGTGTCTGTTTTCTGACCACCTCTCGTCTGTCCAGCACGACCAAAACAAGCACTTTCCACGTACAAAGAAACACCAGCAGCCTTATGTTTGATATTAATATTTAGCAAAATAAACTTTGTAGCGGAAGGTTTTATCCAGTATTGAGGAAACTGATTCAGAAAACCAAAGCATCTTCCACTGCCAGGATCTGAACATTATTATTCTAAGTACCTTGCTATAATAATTTATCAGAACACTATAGTTTTGAGTTTAACTCTTAAGGAATAACTGGATGTTTCAGTTTTCAGGTCACTTTCCCACCAAGATGCTGCCTTTATCCTTAATCTCTTCTACTACAATAATTATTGTTTTTATGCAACAAAGGACTTTTTAGAAGAAAAAAAAATTTTTATAGTACACTGTGATTGTAAATACATGATTTTGTTGTTTTTAAAAGGATGCAATAATTTATTTACCTTCTCTGTGCTTGGAAAATGTGTGATGTTATACAGATGTGTTCAAGTTTTAGTTCATTTTATTGTGAAAAGAATCAAGAAGGAGGAAAAAGACTCAAATCTGTGGCATCTGAGTGGAGTCATGTCGCACATGTTAAGCATTTTAGTTTATATAGACAGTATGTACATGTGTCAACATTATTGCATTGTCGCAGTTTGTTATAATCTGACAGTTTTACAGCAGAGGAGATGTACACGTGCACATATGTGGCGAAAACCAACATTTAAACGTTTCCAGGATTCAAGATGCTCCTCTGTTACTGAACCAGTCATGATGCGTTGTCTCTTCTGCTGCACCAAGGTGTCACACAAAGCTGCTTTTATATCATGACTTTATGCCAGTGATGCAGATTCTTGTGACCTATCATGACTAAACATATACCCAAGTGATGAGGAGATCTGCTGAGCCAAAGCCTGGACTCCCCTCCCTTCCTTTTGACCAGCCACCAAAAATATCTCTGTTGTTTGTTTTTATCTTCATTTGACTATAACATTTAGTCTAATGTTAATTTTATCTCCCAACATAAACGTTTATACTGTGTGTAAATCCTCTTTCAACAGGAGAATGTACACTTGTTTTTCCAGTTTATTAGGAACACCCAGCTACATTTAATAGTCACTCGTTTTCTGTTGAAACTGTTTCAGAGAGCTGTTGTGTTGTTGTGATCCAGATTTCACTTTAACAGCACCACAAACAGAACAACCACAACATCCTTCAAAATAATCACACAGCTGAATCAGCACCTCTCTAAAACAGTTTCAGTAAAAATTCATTACGATCTTCAAGAATAAATTGACAACTGTGTGTAATTCTGAAAAAATATTAATTTCCTATATATAAAATTAAAATTTATTTCAATTGTTATTATTTTGGCCTAAAAACAGACAAATTTGACAAATTGACTACTAACAAAAAAAGAAAAACCAGAATTAGCATAATAAGACTCCCCATGTGTGATTTATGTGTAATTCTAGAACATACACTCCTCAGGCTGTTAAACCCAGGGACAAAACTAAAGACAGGTCCTCGGTGCCTGAGACACAAAGAAACAACACATTTTGTTTTTATTTACAGTATCGGTGTGTTTCCTTCTGAAATGCACGCTACTGCTGTTAGTAATGTTTACTTAGTAATCTCTCTAGGTAAACACACAGATTGTCCTCCGTCTTGTTTGAGTCCACCAGCTGTTTGGATGTTTTCATGAATCTGTTGTGGAGTTTATTTCCACTGCATCTGGTTTTTGATACATATCAAATAGGTACATTAAGAGAAAAAAAACATAAATAAATAAAAAAGATGAATGAAAAATAGAGTTAAAGAGAAAAAGCTTCTCAATTGGAAGAGGTCATAAAACAATCTTTGTAGATAGATAGATACTTTATTTATCCCCTATGGGAAAGTCATGTAAGGTAGTGCATCAACTCCTATTGAAATACAATTGTTTTTGTGAATTTACATTGATGGACGTGGTGTTTGACAAGAATCAAAACTATACAAAATAAACTTGTTAATATCAGACCACAAATTCTGTGTGTAGTGTAATTATACATAATTCCTCCTTGCACCCACTAGGTGGCGCAAGGAAATAAATATTGGCTGTTGGTCTCTGGGCTTTCAAAATGGAAAGGCCAAAAAAAACCTAAAAAAAAAGTAATAACACACACACACACACACGTGTGTAAACCCAGTATGGTGGGTTTTAATTCAAACCAGTGATAATCATGAGTAATGAGTAATATGCATTATATTTTTGTGTATATCAGCAAAGCAATTAATTATTTCAAATTTGTTCCCTCCTTAATTCCCCAGTTTTCATAATTTTGTCTTAAAGTTTTTCATATTAGCAGATTAATTTAATTAAGATGACTCACTACATCCAATTATGTGAATATATAAATGAATTTGTTATTAAAAAATAAATAAATCATTCTATTATCCTAAATAATCGTCGTGTATACTCTTGAATATTTGTTTGTTATTGTTTGTTTGATCACTTGTTTTCTATTGCATTTACTTCCGTTGTAATTTCTTCAGTTACACACGGACATGTGTCTCTTAGTCTCTGTGTCCTCTTGGTGGTGTATGTTGACAGAGTAGTGGTAGTTTACTCAGAGGGTGTTTCTCCTGTTACCTGGACGGTGCTGGAGTTTGCATCAGATTTTCGGATGAATGACCCGGATGTTCTTGGTGTGAAGCCGGAAGTGCAGCAGGATTTGTCGTCCTCACGTCAACAAGACGTTCGCTCCCCGTTTATTTATACACTTTATACACAGCTTTATCTGAACGACAGCGTTTTAATTAGCATGATAAATGTTCCATATAAAGTAAGTAATAAACTATACTATTAGTTTATGGTTTGAATATATATATATACATATGTCTTTTCTCGACTATGAAACAACACAGTGACTTCAATTTATTTTTTCGTTTCAAAATGATGCCAAACCGCATTTAAATTTTAATAAATTTATAATGCCAGTGGAGCAGAGGTGGAAGAAGTTGCCTACTTAGATATTTTACTTCAGTAAAAGTAGAAATACTGCGGTGTAGAAATACTCTGAGCAGTAGAACTCAAAAGCCTACTTGTACAAAGTAAAAAACAAAACATATACCCTACTACCAAAAGTAAAAGTACTCATTATATATCATTATATTACTTTAATGCAGGTAAAGGCTCAGCTAATTTAACTACTTTATGTACTGCTATGGAGACAGTGAATTTCTCCCTGGGGATCAATAAAGTCTTATCTGATCTTAATAACCTACATCATAATATAGTTGATCAGATTCTTTCTGATAATTATTTTGTATATTAACAGACTTTTGCCACTTTTCTCTCATTTAATTTTCACGACACAGGAGTAATGTTAATTTTCTATTGACACTTCCTTTACTTTGCCCTTGACCTCACAGTTTCTCTTCTACTTTGCTTTACCACATACCACAGACCAGATTGCTTTTTTAAATGATGCCATTTGTAAATAACATGGTTCATAAAATACTACTGGACCAGAAACCTCACCACTTTCATATACTCAAAATACCCCTGACCCTATAAACATTTTTAGAAGAAAACACTTCACTCAGTAACAAGAGTAAACTCAAGTTTATTTTTACAGTCCAATATAACATACAGTATCAAGCAAAATAATGTGTATTATTTTCATTTTTATTATAGTATATGGGTAAAATAATGAAAGAGACTTTGAAAGGTACCAGGTCCAAAGAGAGATTTCCTCCTCCTGGGTCGACCTTAGGGTGCAATCAGAGCCGGTTTGTACCCCTCCCTGGACGCTGTGATATGTGAGTGATAAACACGTCACCTGCATGAGACTCTGGGTGTGAAACAAATGCAGACTGGACACCAAAAGGGAATACTTTGTTTGCAAGTGTGAAGTGGTTTGTTTCAAGTGTGGAGCAGTGGGGGTGTGTGGAGCTGTGGGGTGGGAGCAGCTAGAGACCGGAGTTGTGGAGCTGGCTGTGTGTTGCAAATGTGCTTCATTTGCATTAACTGTCCCCCCCCGGCTCAGGTTGTATTTACATGCAGTGTGCTGACATTGCAATTTAGATTGAGTTACCTTAAACTGCTTGTATGCACATGAATGCCAGAGCTGTGGCATTTTCTGAGAGTTGGCCCCAGCCAGAATCAGCTGAAGCCTTTTTTCTCCCTGCTCCCACACAGACACCAAGTCGTGTTTCTTAAAACTGCCAGGGATGAAGTGGGATTGGTTGATGCAGCTGCCCACCACAAACTACAAACTTAAACTAGAATCCATCGTGTGTTTAGGTAAATATGTAGATAGAATATTGTATGTGTGTCTATTTTCTGTATGAGGTGTCTCTATCTATATATCTATCGCCACATATTATATTGCCAAAAGTATGTGGACATGTGAACTTGTGTCTTTTTTAATGGTTTGGTCTCAGCACATCAGCTCCAGTTATGCTTAATATTAATGCCACAGCTCACAGTAATACCTTAGAGTAATGCTTCCCAACTCTTTAACTTTATTACTCCTAAGAATGAGTAATGTCTACTTGTGACCCCTCGTTAGATATGACAGTAAGTGATTTATCCTCCCATTTAATCATTTTTAGCTAACGAGTTGAAAATATGCAGTTTTTTTTCATATGAAACAAGCAAAGATTATTTAGTTTTAGTGATATTAATATACTTTATAGTGATAGTTTCCCATCTTTTTGGCTCACAACACCCTAAAGTAAAGTGACCTTTGTCACCAGTTGCATGTATCTAAAAGTATGATTTTTGTTTTACTTTTTTTTTTACTTGGATACATTTCAGAGGTAAAATGATGTAGGATTTCATAAGAAAAGAAATGAAATATTAGTGAAATATTGGGAAAGGGCATTATTTTGTGTAGCAGAAATATGTTTTGTCTCCCCTCCCATTCTGATGACCCTGTGACCCCTTAGGTCAACAGTGACCAGTCTCATTTATGCTTTAGTGGCTGAATGGGAGAAGTTTTTCAAAAGCTTATTGTTTTTAGGATAAACCTCATTTCATTTTCAAGAGAGTGGGTTGTTTATACAAAAAACATACACAGAAACACATACAAAAAAACATATATAGTAAAAAAAAAAAAAAAAAGAATACAAATAGTAATTGTCATGACATAAATTCATAATTATAAATGTGAATCTTAGAAGCAAAAAAGAATGATAATAATAAGAAGAATAAGATGATAAATAAAGAGCCAGAAAGCAACAGAAGCAAATATAGCCGTATACATATCTATCTGTCTATCTATCTATCTATGTAAATGTGTCTGTACTAACGAACATGTTTTTTCTCAGTCTGTAGTTAAATGTTCAGATCTCTCTCGTTGCTATAACCACCACTCATACCCGATGACTCATCCCTGACGTGCTGCCAGGGACCGACTGCCAGTCTGCCCGTTGAATCACATTCTCCCTTTCACACACTCACACTGAAGCACACACGCTCAGACTTCCCCCTCTCTCCTGCCCTGTTCTAGTTAGTGCCTGGAATAAGAGCCCAGCTGTTGTACTTCGCTCTGTTCAGTCATCAGATCATTAGACGCTGAAACACTGTGAGTGGTCAAAGTTTCACTTGTCCTGTACAGTATCTTAACATCTGTGTCATGGATTGGCACAGCTTTTGGAACAGATATTCATTAGTGACTTTAGTGATCCCCTGACTTTAGCGCCACAATGATAGATAGATAGATAGATAGATAGATAGATAGATAGATAATACTGGATTGGTAGACACTGTTCTGTTCCTGTGCGTCACTGTGAATACCGAGTTCACCTCTGGGTCTGTGCTAACTTTCTCTGCTCCACCCTTTGTAGGCTAGAAACCTCCTCACTTCACATCCTCCCTGTCACCTGTCTCTTCACCTCCTCCTGTGTCTCTTTACTGCTTCACCTCTGTCAGCCTAATTAAACCTATAAACAACCACTTCGTATCAAGAAAAAGCAATGCTCCCAAAATGTCCAAGATTTCACTCTGGATCCAGGCAGACACGTCTCACAAACGTTTTTGCGGCTCGGATTGTCAGTGTAAAATCTGATTGTTTTACCTTTCTGTACACACAACCGGACACTTCCTGTGAACGCCACAACACATGGAAGGCTGCATTAATGTTTTCCAGGAAAGCTTGTGTGTGTGTTGCTTTTAAGTCAAGACTGAAAACATCACTTTCTAGATGTTTATTTTGAGTAATACTGCTGCTTTTTAGTGGCCAGTCATCTTTGCACACCTGTACAGAGACAGGTGCGTAGGAGAAGCAGTGATGAGCCAAGATAAAAATTATCTCCTGCACACAGCCAACAACTATGTCTCTGTGAAGTGATCTTCATCAGATAAAAACCTGTGTTCTCTCTTCTATTTTTTTTCTTTTCTTCAGAATGTAATTCATGTCATAAGGGTAAATCTTTTGTGGGTCCCTGAATATGTAGTCTTCATGGTTAAATGACACATGATTCTGTTTGATACCTTTGTTTCTGAGCCAGTTTGGGCCTGTAGTTGTTTGTAATGTAATAAAAAAAGAAAGTTTAAACACTGCTGTAAGTTCTTTGGATGCATAAATCACAGAAACTATGATAGCTATGGTGATTTCTGTCACATGTCTTATTGATGGACCGTATATAAAGCAACTGGAGACAATGTCAGACACTCCCTGATGAAGGAAAGAAAGCCAGAGGTGTAACCGGAGAAGAGTTATATGACCTATTTAATTTTTATGGACTAACTATCTTCAAGGATCAGAATCACAAATAAGTCAAGTCTCTTTACGGTGGATCAAAGAAGACCTTGTGGCTACACCCAGATCTCCTCTGGCCCTGGATCACCTGAGGGTCCTCCAGGAGGAACTGCAAGGTGTTTCTCGGGGCGGGGCAGGGGACGACACCTGGACTATACCTTGATTAACCTGCTGCCACTGTGTCTTGACTCAGGGGCGGATAAATGGCAGAAAATTGCCTGATAATGAAGCTGTTTCTGCTGCTGCTGCTACCGAGTCATTCTGGTGCTAATTTTAACTGGCTCAGACCACATTTTTAAGCCTGTAGTTATGAATGGCAGTTACGCAACACTGCAACAGCCTGAGTTGTTGGAAAAGATTTAAAAGTACATTATGCTTTGTTTTCTGTGTTGTCAATTACAGGTGTGGCTCTTCACATACAGCTGTCGTGCAGGTTACGGTGTTCTGTGGATTAAAACACACATTTACTGAGGATCTAAATTTTACATTTTGACCTCCTCTTCTATACCTTCTACTGTAGTAACTTAAATTTTCTTTCTCTGGCTTCAGCAGAAGGAAATATAATTCATTTTACCCTAACTCTTTGTGACTCCTTTAGCAAGTTGCTGCTCTCTTTCTGCCTTTATCTCTTCCCTCCTCTCACCATATCTCCGCCAGCCAGTCTCTTACCCCCTCCCTCTCTCTCAGGCCCTTCGCTCTGAGCTGAGTGAAAACAGCAGCTGCCAAGTCGAAGTGGCTGTTACCTGAACTGGAGGGAAAGCCAAGCAAGTAGTTAGTGTGTGTGTGTGTTTGTGTGTGTGTGCGTGTGTGTGCGTGTGTGTGCGTGTGTGTACGTGTGTGTGTGCGTGTGTGTGTGCGTGTGTGTGTGTATCAAGGCATGCCAGCTGCCTCTATACTGGGCAACATGCCACAGTGATGGTGGAAGAGGCAGAATCTGACCTCCTGACCCCCAAGCAGCATCCTAACAACAAACAGGCCTATTACTTAGGTTTATTCCACCTATTTCTTAGCTGAGTTTGACATTTTAATCAGTCTACTCCTTAACTCTTATCAATAAGGTGTATTAGACAGCTTTAATACGTGAATATGAGTGGGACTGTGTGAATTTAAACCAAGTTTGTGCAGAAAATTTGAGAAAAAAATCTTCAAATTAGTCATTCACTCTCTGCACCAGAATATTCCAAACTGACCATAAATTTAAGACACTTTAAAGACGGCCAGAGGAGAATCAGAGGATGTTTGGTTGTAAATTAGTAAAGCAGCTGACCCTGATCATAGAATCCACCCTGAATAATCACTTTTAATTAAGTTAAAACCTTGTACACACGTCTGTTGTTAATGTCAATGCCCGGCAGATAAGGTGTCTTGAAAACAGCATGAGTTTGTCTTTTCAGGATCTGGCATGTGTTTGAATGCAAATCTTGTTCGGATTTAGATAATCTTGTCAGGCTGAGGAGTCGTCCCAGTGTTACCAGGGGGGTGGGGGTGGAAGGTGAGCTTTGTGCTGCTATGGCCTTGAGTGTAGGTAAATTAGATGCACCTACAGGCTGAAAGACATTAACTGTTGATGTTTAAATAAATCAGGGCTGATTATTTTTCTTCATTAATCAGTGACCCATTTTGCCTAATTTTTTCGATCTGGCAACTTCTCACAGCTCAAATCAATGTATTAAGTTGCTCATATTATTTGACCTTCAGTCCAAAACCCAGATACTTTCAGTTTATTGTCATATATGACAAACAAAGCATCAGATCCTAACATTTGAGAAGCTGGAGCCTGAGTATGTTTATGTTTTGCTTAAATACTAATAGGATGAATTGGTTTTATATATATATATGCTTTGATGCCCATGAAAAACACAAAATCAATGAATTATGAATAAATAAAAGACGAATTATTCTGTGTAAATGTCATGAAGAAGCTGTTGAAAATACATCCTGTTGTGTTATTATACAGTTTTTGTTTAGCTGCTGCATATTATAATAGGGCATGGTTGTATTTGGTTATCATGTATTTTTAAACTATATTTTACATATGTTGTGTCTGACTTGGTGCCATACTTTAGGGTCTTACAATGTTTGTTCTGCCTGACATGTAAAATGTGTTTATTTAATATATTTTCTAAAAGAGGTCAAAAACATCTTCCAGAGAAACCAGTGTGTTTCTGTCATGTGTCCATCAATAAAACTCGAGGATTTAAGCGTATAAATCATTTAAATAACCATTAAGCTGTTTATCAGAACGATCAGTATGTTTCTGGATCATTATCATCATCTTGTTAACAGCATCTCTGCTGGGTTTTTCGTTTTTGTCAGTGCTGAGGCTGAATTCACAGTCCCCTGGTGAGACATCATACATGTTTCAGGCGGTTCATCCGGTGGCGTGCTGACGTTTTTTGCAGGAATGTGTGTGATTTGCGGGGTTTGCACCGGGGAGGGCGACGGGAAGTCAGGCCGCCTCCCATTCGGTATAAAACCTCCCAGTCCAGCCCCAGTCTTCCTCTTTCTGTTACCTGGCTAGGGGCAGCAGCTTTGGTGAAAACCCAGAAACACCGGTAAGTTCAACATTGATTCATAAGCGATATAGCGAGCCAGAGTAAGGCCTTTACCTGTTTTTCATCTTTAATTAGAATTAGTTTGGAGTTTTTCATTCGAGTTGAGTGTTAATTTTTTTCACAGCAAACTTTGCCTTTTCGGTTATGTAACTTCACACTAACCTGTGGAATTTTATTTGGAGCAATTAGCCATAAAAGTTTGACTAGTTATCACCTATCGTTTGCTAACTTGATCAATGCCAGCGTCTTTTGTGTGTTTATTGAGCTTTAACTGGGTTATATTTAAGATTTGAACTAAAAGCGAAGGTTTTATGAGGGAGGAGAAAATGTGGGGGAAAAGCGAACAAAGACGGGAATGCTGAAAGCGCATATCCGAGGATGCTGGAATGGCATATCTTCCTTCTCTCCCCTCCATGAAACAACTGCACGTATTCTCCAGTGACAGGTGTTGGGAGTCTGGACGAGATAGCTTGTGAATATTTGGCAATCTTTGTAACTTTATACGACGTGGCCCACGGAGGAACACGTGTCTCGGCTGGCCTGTGGCCGAGTGAGGCCTACCAGCAGCCGCTGCCTGTTCGCGACACGAATCGTGTGCCGCTACTGTTGAATAACGATGGCTGTTTTTAACTGTTTTTGGGTTTATTCTAAATGTGAACTTCACTGGCTCCCGTTTTTTTTAAATGGACTACCGCCAGAGTAGTGTTCAAATAAAGCCGGGCCCACAATATCATGGATCAGTTACCGTCACATCACTGTCCCCTCCGGCTAGCCGTTAAACATTGGTCTGATAAATTACTGTTGGTGTTAAAATTACAGCTAACGGTCGTGTCAACTTTTTTTCGTGACAGAAACTACAACAATGGGAAAGGAAAAGACCCACATCAACATCGTGGTCATTGGCCATGTCGACTCCGGCAAATCCACCACCACCGGTCACCTGATCTACAAGTGCGGAGGAATCGACAAGAGAACCATCGAGAAGTTCGAGAAGGAAGCCGCCGAGGTGAGCATAAATATACATTTATATTTTTTGTCTTGACAACCGTTATAGTCAATCCAAGATGGCGGCGTCAGCGTGCCTTCTCGGAGCTGATCCCTGCCGCCCGGCACGAGGGTGTAGCATCTGTGTGCGCGCACGCTGGGTGGGGCCTAACGCGAGCAGCGCTGACTGTGACTGTGCACTTTATTCAGTCCAGGCCTCCGACTGTCGAAGGCAGAATACTGAACATACAGTGAACTAAAGTTAAAAATTCAAAAACTTAGGAATGTGTTTAGTTTAGTCTCTGTACTAGTTTGACTGAGTGACTGCAGTAAAAAATGAATGAATTTAAATCTAGATTCAGTTTCTATGCACAAGGAATTGGTTTAGGGTTGAAATTCACCTAATTTGACATGTTTTTCAATTCATTGGCTGTCATATCAGGAAACATGAAGAAAAATTAAAGCCAGTGCCCTACAACAATGGTGACATTATTTAATGCCTGGTTTTATTGTCAGCCACCCACAACTTGTACAATTACTGAGCCATCAAAACAAGCAGTTGGCTTTCTAACTATGGTTGTGTGTACAGTCTAGTTTTTATCCAAAATTTTTTAACAGAGCCAACACAATGACCTCTATTACCTGTATCAAATCAATTGACAGTTAAATCTAATCAAATGTGTTGCTCCACAGATGGGCAAGGGCTCCTTCAAGTATGCCTGGGTGCTGGACAAACTGAAGGCCGAGCGTGAGCGTGGTATCACCATCGATATCGCTCTGTGGAAGTTCGAGACCAGCAAGTACTACGTGACCATCATTGATGCCCCTGGACACAGGGACTTCATCAAGAACATGATCACTGGTACCTCTCAGGTAATCATCACATTTAAAGCGACATAGAGCCAAAGCTGCATTTGATCCAGCTTTAGTGTATATAGAAGGTGACTTACATATGATTTTGCTCTTAGGCTGACTGCGCTGTGCTGATCGTTGCCGCTGGTGTTGGTGAGTTTGAGGCTGGTATCTCCAAGAACGGCCAGACCCGTGAGCACGCCCTGCTGGCCTTCACCCTCGGTGTGAAGCAGCTCATCGTTGGTGTCAACAAGATGGACTCCACCGAGCCCCCTTACAGCCAGGCCCGTTTTGAGGAAATCACCAAGGAAGTGAGCACCTACATCAAGAAGATCGGCTACACCCCCGCCACTGTTGCCTTTGTCCCCATCTCTGGATGGCACGGAGACAACATGCTGGAGACCAGTGAAAAGGTGAGGAAATGATATAGTGAGGAAAGCTGTTTATGGATTTCATTTTTTGGGAGGGGCGGCTAACCTGATTGTGAGCTACAACTAATTTTTATTTTTATTTTTTTTTTTACTTTGAATCTGTCTGTGTAGATGGGCTGGTTCAAGGGATGGAAGATTGAGCGCAAGGAGGGTAATGCCAGCGGAACCACACTGCTGGAGGCCTTGGATGCCATCCTGCCCCCCAGCCGTCCCACTGAGAAGCCCCTCCGTCTGCCCCTGCAGGACGTCTACAAAATTGGCGGTAAGAATGGAGTAACATTTTATTACCAAAGATGGTGGTATGATTATGAACCGCTCAAATTGTCTATCTGAAATACTTAACCAATTTACTTTTCTCAGGTATTGGAACTGTCCCCGTCGGTCGTGTTGAGACCGGTGTCCTGAAGCCTGGCATGGTCGTCACCTTTGCTCCCCCCAACCTGACCACTGAGGTGAAGTCTGTGGAGATGCACCACGAGTCTCTGCCTGAGGCTGTCCCTGGTGACAACGTTGGTTTCAACATCAAGAACGTGTCCGTCAAAGAAATCCGTCGTGGATACGTGGCTGGTGACAGCAAGAACGACCCACCCAAGGCTGCTGACAGCTTCAACGCCCAGGTTGGAATTGTGAACTGGAATGGACAACTTCCATGTTTGGGTTAAGTTGCATTTGCAGACTGCTAATCTTAAATGTGTCCATAGGTCATCATCCTGAACCACCCTGGCCAGATCAATGAGGGTTATGCCCCAGTGCTGGATTGCCACACCGCTCACATTGCCTGCAAGTTCAAGGAGCTCATCGAGAAGATTGACCGTCGTTCCGGCAAGAAGCTTGAGGACCACCCCAAGTTCGTCAAGTCTGGAGATGCCGCCATTGTTAAACTCATTCCACAGAAGCCCATGGTTGTGGAGCCCTTCTCCAACTACGCTCCCCTTGGTAAGTTTTGCACTAGAGGTCCATTGTACACCCTTTTAGATATGCTTAATCATGCTCAATACTTGCGCAACTAAAATAAAACATGTTACTCACCTCCCTTCTATTTCCAGGTCGTTTTGCCGTGCGTGACATGAGGCAGACCGTGGCTGTCGGTGTCATCAAGGCTGTTGATGTCAAGGAAATCTCCGGAAAGACAACCAAGGCTGCAGAGAAGGCCCAGAAGAAGAAATGAATGGTCGTGCAGGACATCCAGCAACAAGATGTGTGCCGGCAGCAGCGGGCCACTCCTACTTCTTCCCCCCACCCTGGATCACCTTCTCTGAGGCAGGGCTCTCTACTCAAGGACTGGCTTATGCTGATTAAAACCCATCGCAAAAGTTTTCGCAGGAAAAAAGAACTCTGTGGCATTGTCACTTACCTGAATCACATGACGGTGCCTCTTAGTTAAGTTTAAGTTGGAAATGGTTTAGAACTGTATCTTGATGTTAATGCCACAAATTTAATTGGAAATGAAGCTGCTGGTAACTAATAAAAATAAATGTCTTTGAAAAAATTGAAATTGGCCTGTCTTGTCTTCATCCTCTAGTGTTGCAGTTGGGTGTAGTTTCCCCTGTCACAGGCGAGCCTCTCTATTCTGTGTTGCAGCTGTTTTTGACCATGCTATCCGTGTCCGGTGATGCACTTGTCAACCAATCGCCTCGATAGGAGTTATGCAGCCCCAGCCAATAGCACCCCTTATTTTTTAGTCTGACAGCAAGAAGAGCATGCACAGCCCTCCCTCTCTTCTGGTTCAGTATAAAAACTCTGGACAGATCACATTCTGTCCTTTTTTCCCTCCGCTCCAAATCAGGGGACGTCTTATTTGCTGTGCACAGGTTGGTGAAATCTATTTAATCGACTCTTGAAGCTAAAAATGCATAGTCACTCAGGAGCTGAGGTAGTATTCAGGGTAGGGCATTTTAAAACAGCTTATTTTGACCTGAGCCAGAAAATAACTGAATCTAGACCAAAGACCAGATGTTGTTTGGCTAATTTTATATTTTAGTGTGGTTATACTAAAAAGGTTAAAACATGCAAGCTCACCTTTTTGTATTTCTCATCCAAACTGGTATGGAATGTCGTTCTTATTCAGCTTGATCTTATGAAGCTTAATATTCCTGGATTTTCAAAAACCCGCTAATTAGGGAACAGTTACTGTGAACTTGACTATAAATGAGTTGCCAGATTTTTCTTTCTGCCAGTCATGGTAGTCCTTTCTACGCTCGTGAACGCGCACCCTTCCACCCCAGTGCTGGCTGTAAGGTGGCTAGGGTGCGCGCTTGCATCAGTTGGTAACATGGCGGCTCTGCGCTCCCGGCGCAACATGGAGGCCGAGTAGCCGGCATCGAGCACATGCTGCATGACTCACCAGTGTCGCTTTCCGGCGGCGTGAACGAGCATCGTCAATGACAGTTTCATTAGAAAAGAGTTTCCGATTTCATGTAGTTTCCCCACTTTGTCCCTGTGAAGTCAGTAAAGCTACAAAAACGAAAATTTACGTTTATTACGCAGGTACAGTGGCATTTAATGCTGCATTCAAGCAATGTCAGCGGAATGGAAAACACCCTTTGCTTGGTAGTGTTAAGGCATTATGCCAAGGTGGTTATCGTTTGTGTTAACCTTGGTTGAATGGTTAAGCGACCTCAATTAGCTGCTGTCCTTACGCATTTGTCATAGTTTATTAGCTCAATCGAGTGAATTATTGTTAATATTAGGCGTTATTTTTACGCAACTGCCAGCGATGGTGCATTTAGTACTATTCTGCTAACAGTTAACTATATATACGATAACTGTTTGTTTTTCAGCAAGTGGGAGATTTCAGTGATGTTAGAAATTCCCTATTTCTCCTATTTGGAGTTACAAGATTTTGGGTTCCAAGTTATGAGGCTAAAGTGAACGGAATCGTAATCTTGGTGTAAATGATGGGACGTGAACGTGGCATTGGGCCAGCTACCTAATGATCGATGCACCACACATCATATTACATGTTATGGGTGTTGTCATCTTATTTTTGATCGAGTCAGCGTATGAGGAACCTCCCTAGAAAACCCACGCTATTTTGAGACAAATTTAAACCTGATATTTAATTTTAAGTCAAGTTAACTTCCCTAACCCACCGTGGTGTTTATTAATTTGATTAGCTTCTCAGCAACTCCCTAACGTCACCTGATTTCGGTCCCAAAGAGCTAACTTGGGACAGTTTACAGCCTGATATACTTAATTTTAACGTCGACATATCTGTTCATCATGTCTTTATAGACAGTAAATCGAAATGGGAAAGGAAAAGACCCACATCAACATCGTGGTCATTGGCCATGTCGACTCCGGCAAATCCACCACCACCGGTCACCTGATCTACAAGTGCGGAGGAATCGACAAGAGAACCATCGAGAAGTTCGAGAAGGAAGCCGCCGAGGTTTGTGTTGACGATACCAGAGGCCTACATTTAAAGTTTTTAACACACAGTCACATTGTATGGGACATGTGGATGAAACCACAGGGACACAGACAACGAATTTTCATTAGAAATGGTGGGTAAGGGGTGTGGTGGGAACTGCACACTGATATTAGCTGGTTAAAGCCGCCACCTACTGTTCGAAGATGTGCACTGTTCTCATCACTGTAACAAATTATCCTGTTAAAATTTGAAGCTGCTAATCATATTTTTTATCTCACATAAAAGTCGAAACTTAATGTGTCATAGGTTAATATAAGTAGCACAAATGAGTCTCTAATATATCTATATTACATGCAGCTATAACCATTATCCCTCTTGGATACATGATTAAGTAAATATTAGAATAAATGACAACATTAGAGCTGAAGCAATTAGTCGATGAAAGGATTAGTTGCTCAACAAAATAAATATTTGGCAACTATTTTGGTTGTTGATCAATCGTGTCAATCATTTCTAAAGCAAAAATAGTGAATCAATGCTAAATACTTTCTGATTCCAGCTTCTCAAATGAGAGGATTTCCTGCTTTTCTTTATCACATATTGTCAACTAAATATTTTTTGATATTCGGCCTTATGGTCAAACAAAACAGGACATTTTCAGTTGTGATGGGATTTTTTTCAAATCACATTTACACTACATGAAATATTAGACAGATTATATAGGTACACTCAAATAAGGCAACTTAGAAACTTTAAATTATTCCACACATTAGCCTGATGGTTTAGAAGAAACTACACATTAAAAATCACAGGAGCAAATAATATTCCTACCTGTTGGACGGTTAAATATTGTAAAGTAAAAGAAAGAATGTATATTGAAATAGACACAGTGTAGTAAAGTGAGCTGATTAGCAGCTTCAAACATATGGTAATAGTAGTATAGTAATAGTAGTAGTCTCCCAGCTTTAGATTATATTTTATTTTGGTAAATCCCTTAATTTAATGCTTTGATAGCAGCACTGAAACTCAGGCATCATATTGGCAAAGATATTTAAAAAAAAAAAAAAAAATCAAACCTTACCCAGCCCTACAGGACTAGATGCTGATCATCAATGTAGTAATAAATTACACTTCTAGGGATTAGCTCATGATTAGTATTTGTATTACCGTGATGAACACACAAGCATTATGTAATGTAATGTAAACAGTGACTGTTCTATTTACAGTGAGCACCTATTTAGAAACTATGCTCAGATGGCAGAGGAAGGGGTGATGGGTGACACTTGCTATTTCTATAAGGTTCAAAGCAACAACAAAAATGTGTGTCATTAAATTAGTCCCATTACATATCGTAAATTCAGTTGTAATTAACTGAAACTTTAGGTTTCTCATGTCTATTAGCAGATGGCAACAGAAAAAACTCCAATAAGAGGAATTTTGCTGTTTTTCTGCCAAAAGAGGCATAATTTTATTTTAAAATGTCTTCAGTTAATATTTCTGACTGATTCATACATTTCCCCTTTATTTCCTGCTTTATTTGTGCTGACTTAATCACAATAGATGGGCAAGGGCTCCTTCAAGTATGCCTGGGTGCTGGACAAACTGAAGGCCGAGCGTGAGCGTGGTATCACCATCGATATCGCTCTGTGGAAGTTCGAGACCAGCAAGTACTACGTGACCATCATTGATGCCCCTGGACACAGGGACTTCATCAAGAACATGATCACTGGTACCTCTCAGGTAAAAGCAAACGTTTTAATCTTTTCTGAACTGACTTACAACATTAGTCTATGCGTGCCTGTGTTTTACAAAGTTCTTCCTGTTCAGGCTGACTGCGCTGTGCTGGTCGTTGCCGCTGGTGTTGGTGAGTTTGAGGCTGGTATCTCCAAGAACGGCCAGACCCGTGAGCACGCCCTGCTGGCCTACACTCTGGGTGTGAAACAGCTCATCGTTGGTGTCAACAAGATGGACTCCACCGAGCCCCCTTACAGCCAGGCCCGTTTTGAGGAAATCACCAAGGAAGTGAGCACCTACATCAAGAAGATCGGCTACAACCCCGCCACTGTTGCCTTTGTCCCCATCTCTGGATGGCACGGAGACAACATGCTGGAGGCCAGTGACAAGGTGAGGGACTTATGACAGGCTAAGATTAAGTTGGTGTGTAGGAAACTCCTGAACCTTACCTCAAATCAAATTCCTGTGAATCAGTCCATCATATATCTGTGATAACGACTCAGATTTATGTGATTTCTATTCCCTTTTTTTGGTTTCAATCATCACTTCATCACCTGTGCCCTCTTTCCCTGTCTCCCCTTTCTGTGCCTGTGTCTGAACTCTCCCTTTCAGATGGGCTGGTTCAAGGGCTGGAAGATTGAGCGTAAAGAGGGTGGTGCCACTGGTACTACCCTGCTGGAGGCTCTGGACTCCATCCTGCCCCCCAGCCGTCCCACTGACAAGCCCCTGCGTCTGCCCCTGCAGGACGTCTACAAGATTGGTGGTAAGTATTCTCACATAATGTCCTGTACACCCAACACGACATCACGTCAACCCTTTAAAATGAAGAGCGTATTAGAAACACGCTGCCTCCCGCTCACTCTCAGGTATTGGAACTGTCCCCGTCGGTCGTGTTGAGACCGGTGTCCTGAAGCCTGGCATGGTCGTCACCTTTGCTCCCCCCAACCTGACCACTGAGGTGAAGTCTGTGGAGATGCACCACGAGTCTCTGCCTGAAGCTCTCCCCGGTGACAACGTCGGCTTCAACGTCAAGAACGTGTCCGTCAAGGAGATCCGTCGTGGAAACGTGGCTGGTGACAGCAAGAATGACCCACCCCAGGCTGCTGATAACTTCACCGCTCAGGTGAGTGTCAGGGAAACCAACGAGGAAGAAAATAAAGATGAATAGAAGGAAGCAGGCAATCGGAGGAACTCGACTTGGATTGCTTTGTGATCTGTTAATCTTCAGGATTATCTCGGCTTCGCTTTGAGGGATTTTATGTTTATCTATTTGCACAGACGTTATGGTAACAGTAGTTCCCTTCATTTCAACCAGTCATTAAAAACATACTACACAAAGCAATACAACATCAAACAAAACATGTGGAGTAGAAAAGAAAAAATATATAAAATGAAAATAATGATAAATCAAGACAGAAGTTTGAACACATTAAATGATAAAAACATATTTTTTAAGTATTTTAAACGTTATTAAAGAGGAAGACAACTTCAGAGTTGTGCTTCGTGAATTCCAGAGATGACGACTTCTGAATTTGATAAAGAATTGATGATTGGAAGCGCAACAATAAGGTTAAATGAAAGTCCTTTGAGCGCCTCATTGAATGAGAGCGAATGCCAGAAAATAAGAGAAAAAGATTGTTAAATGTACCTGGAAGGTTTTGCTTGTGATTTATAAATTTGAACATAAACACACAATACTTTAAATTTCCTAAACAAAGGTGCAGATGGCTCTTGACTAGTGGAGTTTGAAATCGTTCTTAAAAACCTTTTCTGTATTAAACGTGTCTGATTGAGTTGTGAAGGACGTGTAGCAGCCAAAACAATATTGCAATAAGTGATATATGGATAGATAGAACTAAAACTACACTACAGAATTAAATCATTTCAACAGAAAGCCTGTGTTTTAAGATGACGGCGTGGGCTTTCAAAGAAGTGGGCTGTTTGAAGGCAGTAGGGTCTAATGGAGGCTGCTGTCGAGTTGCATTGTGGAATCAGGATATCTCCTTCTTCTTAAAGAAGACTTCTTCAAAATCTGATTCTTGTCAGTCCCCCAAATTTACAGAAGTGCAATACTAAATCACTGTGGTGCATCTTTAAATTAAGGAAGGAAGATTTGCTCTCTGTGAAATTTTATTGTGGTCTGAAGAGGCGTTTACTTCTGTCTATAAAGCTCTCTCATCCTCTGTAAACCACCAGCACAAACTGTATGATATATATCTCAGGCCAAGTGAGAAGTGAGCGCTTGATGCCACAACTCTCACTAACAGCTGATATCTAAATATAATTCCCTGGTCCGAATCGAACCAGGGGTGATGCTCCTATCTGGTATTTACCTCAACCATTAAGCTGCTAGCGACTGCTATTTTTAACTATACATAACTATTCCTGTTAAAAAGTTATTATCATTTAGCTTCTCTGTTAAACCACAAAACAGTTTATCTTCATCTCCTCCTCTGGCAGAATAACTCAGAGGAAACCAGCACCGGTCAGATCTCAGGTGTTGCTCCTCTAACCTCTCTAACCTCCATGTCTCTTCCCCTCGTCTCTGCAGGTCATCATCCTGAACCACCCCGGCCAGATCTCCCAGGGTTACGCCCCCGTGCTGGACTGCCACACCGCTCACATCGCCTGCAAGTTCAGCGAGCTGAAGGAGAAGATCGACCGTCGTTCCGGCAAGAAGCTTGAGGATAACCCCAAGGCTCTTAAGTCTGGAGACGCCGCCATCATCACCATGGTGCCTGGAAAACCCATGTGTGTTGAGAGCTTCTCCCAGTATCCCCCACTGGGTGAGTAAAACACTGTGTTTGTTTTGTTGATGAAAGAATTTGTTAAACTGTATTTTAAAGCCAAAAACTCAGTTAATGCATCTTTAAGTTTCTCTGCAGATTTAATCACTTATAATCTACATTCTCCAATAAGCCTGTTAGTTGTGCAGAATTACTATCTAGAGTTTTTTTTAACGATGTTTGGTTAAAGACAGGGAGGTCAGGAGCAGCAATATCTGTTTTTATTTAACATATTAATCAAATAATTCGCAGATGTTTGTTTAAATTGTGATACAAATAACAAATTTGTGTGTGCAAATATCTCATGTCAGTTATTAAATAAAGTTTACATCACACCATCTCATTAAAGTTTTCAGAGAGGTGAAATATACACTTTGTGTTAAATAAGATTTTAATGATTAATCAGCCACTGATAAAGAATAACAAGGGCGATGATCATTTAAATGAACAGTTTCCAGATTTGCACAGGGCCAATCAACCCTCTTGACTTTCACCTAGTCAGGAGTCATGATTCAGAATCTAATCAAATCATTTGTTTTCATCACGGCTGATTGTTAATAAAGATTCAGGCTAAAATGAGCATCAAATGTAAAAATATGAAAATTGAAATGATTTTCATTCTGTTAATTTGCCTAGTTAAATGTGTTTTAGTAAAATGTACTTTGTATAATTACTGTCCACCAGTTTTATTGTAAACACTGATGCAATTTATGTCAAAAATTAATATTTTTGATCAGTTTTTAATTTACTTATAATATATATATACTGTATTTATACTAATTCCACATATGCATTTTAAGCTTTATAGCCCTTGATATGTTTCTTTCCTTTTCATCTGTTTATGTACTTGTTGACCCTGGTGGTGACAGTTGCTCTTACAGTTGCTCCCTTCATTTTATGGATCTGAGCTTGAAACATGTTGTTTAAGCTTCTCACTGACTCCTCTGTTTGTGCCATTTCTTGTCTCTTCCTCTCAGGTCGCTTCGCTGTGCGTGACATGAGGCAGACCGTGGCTGTCGGCGTCATCAAGTCCGTCGAGAAGAAGCTCCCCTCCGGTGGAAAGGTCACCAAGTCTGCACAGAAGGCCGAGAAGAAGAAATGAATTCTCATGCAGGACGTCCAACAAAAAGTCATGTCTCAGCAGCAGCGGGCCGACCCATCCTTCCTTCTTCTTCCCTGCTACCCAGCGCCGTCTTCTCTGAGGCACAGCTCTTTACTTAAGGACTGGCTTATGCTGATTAAAACCCATCGCAAAAGTTTCCGCAGGAAAGGAAGGCATGTGCCTTTTAGGGGAAACTGTGATCATGATTAAGTTGAAGCCAAAACAATAAAAATCTTAAACATTGCCAAATTAAAATGTTTCTTTTGTGTTTTAATATATTAGTGTTAGAAGAAACTGCTTCACACACACACACACACTTCACCCACAACTACAGTCGGTCAGAAAGGTCAAAACACACTGATTATCAGTTTTCAGCCTGTTCTCATGAAATTGTAAGATGATAAGGGATTATATGTTTTCTTTTTTTCTAATCGACTTTTTGTTTCTTTTCCAAAAAAAAAATCACACAGTAAGACACAAACCGAGAAGAGGTATCGATAATAATGATAAAAACAATTCAACTAAGAACACCAAAGACAGGGAAGAAAAAAAAATGACACACACATTGGTATCACCTGGTTAGCCATTGAATATTATATTCATATAGGGGCCCCATATTTTCCAAAAACCTTCCTACCTATTGTTTAATTTAAAAATGAATTATAGTTCATCATAGTTGGCTATTTTGGTCATTTCTCCCAACCAGCCGTTGAAAGCGATGATATTTTTTGTTTTCCAGTGCCTGAGCACAATCCTACAACCTGTGGTCAGAGCCAGTCGTAGAGTTTCTGTACCATCAATCTCATCCCTTTTGGTATTACGCCAAGGGACTATACTCATAAAACGGGTTTTTTTGATTTGCATACTCGTTATATCTACAACCTGTAGGAAAAGTCTAGAAAAGTATTGAAGTTGACGGATGTTTCCATCAATATCTTTGCGATAATACAAAGTAGAAAAAAGGTTTAAATGCTGTTACAATCTGTGGACTCTCCACTCTCCGTTTCATATTCTTGCATGGTTAAAGTGACAGACAACACTTTTTATTTGAGGCATTTATTATACATTTATCTCCCATTTTACTCGCATGTTGTGCTATTTTTTATGAACCTAAGACTTTGATGAACTCATTTCAAGCACCAAAATAATAATAATCCGGCAAATCCACCACCACCGGTCACCTGATCTACAAGTGCGGAGGAATCGACAAGAGAACCATCGAGAAGTTGGAGAAGGAAGCCGCCGAGGTTTGTGTTGACGACACCTGAGTAGTTAAAGTTTTTAACACACAATCACACCACCTAAAACACAATGAGACTGTGAAAACATGAACAGTGTGAGGTTGCAGGTGTAGTTAATGTCACTGCTCTGTTGCAATGTTTGTACTATTGTTATCAAGGTTATAAACACTATATCTTGAACATCTTCAGGCGCATCAGGGGCAGTTTTAGTTTTATTGGTGACTTTACATCTTCTACTTCCCAGTTCATCTACGGAGCACCTCAGGGCTCATTCCTTCACTATATATGTAGTAATATACTGACAAGCCCCTCCATCTGCCCCTGCAGGACGTCTACAAGACTAGTGGTAAGTAGAATCAGGTGGTACAACATCAATTCACCATGCATCACATCACCTCATATTACTTCATATGACACACAACAAACATCCTCCTTTTTTTTTTTCACAGTGAGAAAATATCAAAACAACTCAAAACAAAATCAGAAAAAATCACAAATTTACAGACTGTAACTGTCGGTGTCGTCAAGTCAGTCGAGTCCTCCTCCATGTTGCCCCGCCATGTTTCTGTCGTAGCCTCGAAGAGACAAACCAAACACTGGCTCCAGAGAGGGTGTTTCACAATTGTACATTACCTCAAGGCCACTGTAGGTTCTCCTACACACTCTGAAGGGAGGGTTAGTCAGTTCGGTTGCAATCTGCAACCTCAACACTAGAGGCCGCTAAATCTTCCACACTGGTCCTTTAACTTCAGACTTTACAAGACCATAAACTTCTGATATTCCGACTCACATCTGTTCTCTCAATGGAAACCTAATCAGTAGAGTACAGTGTGTTGATGGTTGTTGACTCTAACACCTCTAGTGTCACCATCGGGTTAAATTTTACATTATACTCTATACTCTTTTTGACATTTTTATTGCAGATTCTAAGATAACTTTAGATGACTATATTGTAGATAATAAGACAATGGGCCCTTGGGCAGAGACATGTAAAAGCCCCTCCACCCCTCCTACATAAGAGCTAGAGAGTCAAAGAGATGTCTTTGTGGTTGTTTTCTGTCTCTTTGTCTGTATTCTTCATCTCTTGGTGGTGGTTTTGGTCTGTTTATAGTCATTTGATTGTCCTCACAACCTGAAATATGAACAGTCAATTAATGCTGGGCCTGTGGTCAGGGGCCTGTGTTCAGCAGGCAGGTGGTGGTCTGACTCTACAGCAGGTACAGGAGACAAACCAGGAGCTGAGCGTGGCAGGTAAACCAGGAAGTCAGGGAGCAGTGAACCTGAAAACCTGAAGGCAAACAGAGGGTTAGCACGGTGTCTGTGGAGTGAAGCACCAGGGTTTAAATACTGCGGGAGTCTGGTCTCTGAGCCGATGAGCTGATGGTGAATTGGCGGGAGGAGAAAACTGGATCACGCCACCCAGAGGTCAAACAAGAGACGCAAACGAGGGGAAAAAACAGCAGAAACACTCAGAATGATGGAGAAATACTGCTGAACCATAAGAGCCTGTTTGTGAACACTTTCATAATCTCCTCTTTAAGAAGTCACAAGGCGTGTCCTCTTATTCTACGACACAGACATACGCTGGTGAAACTCGTTGCCCAGCAGGTAGGCATTGATCCTGGGTGGAATAGTTTTAATTGCAGGAACCTTTTGAAATCTTTTAAGTGTTTATGAAATAAACGAACAGACAGACGTCCACTGAAGAGGAGGAGGAGGAGGAGTCGATTTCATGGGAACTGAAAGTGAAAGTGAAGATACTGGATAGAGCAGGAGAGAAGGAAACACTGCAGTTTAACACAATAGAGAGCAGCTCCGTTCTCAACGCTTCTGATCCAGGTGAGTTTACCTGCTGTGACACAAACAGGTTTTAAAGAGGGATCAGTCACAGAGACATGAATGATCTACTAGTTGTTTTATAGTATTTTTATTGTATCATTGTTTGTAAAGTGTCTTGTGCTGTTTTGTATGTATTGTCCTTCTGATTATATCTTTCGGCACTATATAGTTTATTATTTTTAAGAGACCATTTAGGGACAGGGATTGCAAATTAGCTTAGGCCATTTATTTACTCAGTGCTATACGAGTAAACATGAAATAGATGATAACAATAAATCATAATATATTCTGTTAACATCAGAAATCTTCAGAACCAAATTAAAGACTAAAAATCTATCTATCTATCTATCTATCTATCTATCTATCTATCTATCTATATATCTATCTATCTATATATCTATCTATATATCTATCTATCTATCTATCTATCTATCTATCTATCTATCTATCTATCTATCTATCTATCTATCTATCTATCTAATTTTACTGTACTGCAAGCTTTCACTGTAATATCACCATTTCCTCTCATGAAATTCCTGAACTGTCCCGTGTCTGTATTTGGATGCTCCTTCCTGTTGCCTTGTACAAACTGTGACAAATGGAGCTGGTTGCAAGTCAAAAGCCAAAAGGATTCATCTTCAGACCTCCATGGCATTCTGCTAAAGACAATAGAAAGACAATAAGGACATATTGTGCTTGTATTTGAAATTTTACTTGATTGAGCTAAAAAAGTGCTTGCAAAAATATATATTCTATTCTCTAATAGGTACTGATTATGTCATGTTCTTTGTTCAAAAAAATGAATAATTTGTGTTCACATTACTCAATGGTGTAAAGTACCTTAGTTCATTTATTCAAATACTGCTCTTAATTACAAATTTTCCATTTTCTGCTACTTTATATTTCTACTACACATTAAAACATTATGTTAAAGCTCCATCAGTGTTAAAGAGAATGACTGAGATCCATGATGTTGTTCAATGTGAATCTTCCGAGTGGAAACCAAACCTAAACCCGTGTTTGAGTTAATAATAGTTAACATTTTTACATCAAAATACTAGTTAAATGATGGTGATCTGAAGTTTAGTCTTAGTTTACATCAGACAGCACAAACCACATCCACTAGAAATGCACAGAACTGAAAGTTATTGTCCATGATCTGTGTACAGGTTTGTTAAAGGCTGAGAGCAGACGAGTTATGGATGGAGAGGACAGAGAGTTGAGCCTCAGAGAGGACAGTCCGACTGAAGCGACGCCGTCTCCACGCCTCAATCAGAGACAGAGAGTTCAGCAACAACAATCATCAAAAACAGGTGATGCTGCAGAAAACTTCTCACCTTCCGTACGAATAGTTTTGCAGCTTAATCTCAAAGTCTCTGGCATTTTTCTGTCGGCTTGGTTCCCACATGCAAATATAATGTATGTACATATATTGAATTCGTTTATATGACATATACTGTATGTAAATATTAAATAAAAACATATATGTAAAAATTATGAAATATAAATAAAATATATGAAACATATTAGAAGTTGGAATATATATATATATATATATACCCATCCCAAAGCCTGTCAGTATATGTTAATATTATAAACAGTATAGGGTCCAAAAGTCTGAGACACATTTAAAGTTAATGGGAAATTGATAAGAAAAACATATAGAAACATATACGCCTATGCTGTTTTAGTAAACCAGCATATATAAATTAAATCATTAACATATATGGTCACAACATCTTATACCAAATAAAAATTCATCATATAGACATTTTTTTAACAATACAAATTTTACTATGGGTATTTCATATGTTATAAATGGATATCCTCATATGTCCAGAGGCTGTATATATGTGATAGTAACATAAGTGACATGTATGTCAACATCACTGTTGATTTAGGGACATAAATGTAAATGTATATTACATGGGTTGTCATTATTGGTAATGCTTTGGAGATTTGGAGGAGTTGTTGACTTTCACTCCTCGTTCACTTAAATCTTGTCTGTGTCACTTTGCAGGGGAGGGATCCACGGTGGAGGAGTCGGTCTCCATCTCTCCACAGCTGACGAAGTGGATCAAAGACAACGCCGAAGACCTCAAGATCCGGCAGGGGGACCGGAGCTGGGCTGCAGGGGTGGTGAACGATTTCAGAGAGAACCTGCTGAAGTTCCTGAGGAGCAGCAGTGATCAGCCTTTTTTCCAGACGGCTGAGTTCCTCACCACCGGCAGCTACTTTGAGAAAGTGAAGGTGAGGTCGTGAAACTCTCCCACTCTCACTTTTCTAAAGAAAACAGCAGAATATTGTATTTGATCCCTTCTTCTTCTTCAGATCCACAGCGCTGATGAGTTCGACATGATGCTGAAGCTTCAGGCTCCTTCACGCCTCATCATGACGGAGCTGGACCATGGACTCTTCTACCGGCTCGATCTAAACCGGGCCACTCGGTCCCCCATCCAGGCCTTTCTGTTGGAGAATGAGCGAACCCTCTCATCAAGCAAGGTCCTGAGTGAGATGTATCGCCTGGTCCGCAAGTTCCTCAAGACCTACAAAGGTTTTCTGTTCCACCTCTGATCTTTATATTGAGTCAATCATCTCGTTTCCTCCTCCACTTTCTGCTGCTGGTGTCTTTTCATTTCCCTGTCAATAATCTGACATGTACTGGAGGAAATTAAAGTCTCCTAAAGGAAATAATCCTCTTTACATCAGGGGGTACATTTACTCAATTACTGTACTGACATGGAAACAATTGAGGTACTTCAGTATTTCTTTTTTCTCTTACTTTACACTTCTACACTACATTTATCCAACAGCCATGTTTTTTAGGAGATTAAAGTCAGAATTTCAAGAGAAAAAAAAGAGAAGACATTTCACATGTGGCCCTATTCCTCTTCCATGGATTTGACATAGAAAACATGTGAAGCTTTTAAAATATATTGCATTATAAAAGATTAATCAAATTATCATATAAATATGGATCTTAAACGATTATTCAATTAGTTGATTAGCAAGTTATTAGAAAATGAATTTAAATGAACTGTTCTGATAGCAGATTAATTGTTGAAGTTATTTTTATGCAAAAAGCCCAAACATTTCATGGTTTCATGTTCTCAAATGTGATGATTTGTTGCTTTTATTGTCTTAAATTCCAGTAATTGGAATCATCTTTGGCTCCAAGAAAATCTGATGGATCGATCAAAGAAACAATCAGCAGATTAATCCATAATGAAAATTCTGTAACATTCACAGAGTCCATTTTTACTTTTGATACTCGACGTACATGTTCTTGGTAATACAGTCCATTTGTGATGGAGTATTTCATCAGTATGGGATTGGTACTTTTAATTAGATTATGTGTATTTATTTATTTTATTCACATTTAATTCTTAGACATTTTGAAGAGAGGTCACCACCCACTACAATACTCTGGCCTGGTTTGTTCGGGAACCTCGGTTGCACTTTAGGAACCACGAGATGAAGCTACTCATGTCTCCTGTCTGTGTTCTCTTCTCCGTGTTTCCAGTGCCTGACAGTCGATATCGCTGGGAGGTGAACAGGAAGCTTCCATACTCGCCTGCAGTGACGTTGTCTCTGTGCAGAACTGAGGACAACAGTGAAGAGATAATCTCTGTGGACGTGGTTCCTGCTCTGGAGGTAAATGTTTCGTCTGATTATCTACAGAAATAAGGTCACACATCCACGTTAATGTCTTGTTTGGATTACTCAAAATCATAATGAGGGTATTACAGACAAAACTGTCAGAGACAAAGTCTTCAGAGACGTGGGATCCACATTTATTTGAAACCTGTAGAGCTAACAGTCATAATGCTGGTCCGGTCTACAGGGGAACCAAGTGGTCTCCTGGTCTCTGTGGACGTCACTGACAGACTGTGAAGACTTTTACTTGTTTTATTGTTTGTTTCAATATGTGTACCCATGATTCTCTGGGAAGCAGTGTTGATAGTGAGTGGTGAAAATCGTTACCAGATCACAAAGGAATATAATTGTACTTATTTTGACCTAATGTGACCTCATATTTGTTTTTGTTCCTGAATGTAGGTCCACTCCTCTCAGGGCTGGCCGCTCGCCGTCCGTAACGGTCCAGATGTGAACGACTGGCTGGGGAAGAAGGTTCGCCAAGAGATCAAGAGCTTGCCGTGTTACTTTGTACCAAAGAGGCTCAAAGGTCGAAACCAAGGAAACAAGGAGGAAGCTAAAGGTGAGAGAAAACAACAACACCAGAGATAGAGAAGAAGTAACTAAAATCTTCAGTCCACAAATTAATTTATCTACAGTAGATTCTTCTTGCTGCTTGTGTAGACTTTGTTTCAGTAGCACTCTGTCTCCCAGTTTATTACATTTACACGAGGAGTCACACAGCCTGCTGATGCAGTGTAGGTCCATTGAAGTTCACTGATTAAATACTGAGGTTCATAGAACACCAAACGCACAGTGATTTAGCCCCAAAAATGTGAAGGTACAACATGTGTAAAATCTCATTATATGGCAAATATGATAATAACTACATCATTTGTTGCAATTAATCTCGTATAAAATCCTTGAATCATGTATCACAAGCTGAAAATGTGGTGACCTTATTGTGTTTTGTGATTATATTGTGGTGGTCAAAGGTCAAAGGTCACAGTGACTTGTGAATGCAATATCTCGAGAACTCTTCAAGGGAATCCCTTCACATTTGGCACAAACATTCCCTTGGACCCAAGGACAAAACTGATTAGATTTGACAAAAAAAATCACACAAATGGTTCAGATTTTATAAGACTCTGGATAAACAGGGATGTAACCTGAGACTAGTCTGAGCTGCGCAGGGATCCCACGAGACAGTAATTCTAGTTTTTCTTACAAACTTAACAGAGATTACTAGTTAATGACTGACATTTTATTTTGTGGCGAGTTGCTCCTTGACATTGTACTTTTCAGGCAGAACACACATCACTCAGTCCTAGCTCCCATTAATCTTCTCTCAAAAGCCAAATTCTTCAAATGTCAGAAGGTGTAAATAAAAGAATGTGCCACTTATGTGTGATTAATTTCATGCACAGCCAATACTGAGTGCATGTGTGCATGTTCACAGCGGCAGTGTCTCACCAGGTTGTTTTGTCTGTCTGCATCAGAGAGCTGGAGGATTTCTTTCTCTCTCATTGAGAAGAAAATCATCACGTCTCATGGCAACACCAAAACCTGCTGTGAGAGCAACGCCACCAAGTGCTGCCGGTGAGACTGTGACTCGCTCGCTCATTTTTACATCTCGTCACAGATGACGCTCTTTGTCTATCCAGTCATTGTATTAGCTGCAGGAGCTGTGCAGGCTTGTCTAGAGTGGTGCATTAGAGAGGAGGAGTTTTCACAGTTTTTAACAACTTGGCAACCCAAATATTTCTTATTAATGGTTTATAGCTGATGATTAAAGTGTTAGTAAATGATTTGTTACAGGAGTTATTTGTAAGTTTTTCTATCGCTACATAGCTAATGTTAACATTAACAGCTGTTTACTTATCAGTCTAGAAGAAACAGGAGATCTGGTCTCTATCTTGTCTTTTCTTCTACTGAAGTTAGCGCTTACCAGCTAGCCGTGGCCCGTCTTGTCACTTTACGTTAGCGACTCACTAGCGTCTGCCCTGAAGAAGTAGCTGCTCAGAGAACATATTATAACCTCTTGTGTTATATTTGTTGTAAAGAGGGTTAGGGTTAGGGTTAACCATTAGAAAAGAAAAATAGATACAATTCATAATGTATTTTATAAAAGTTGCCTTATAACAAACACAGTTACAAAATACTTAATACTCTATAGATTCAACAATAACATAACAGGGAACCATAACAGCCTCTAACTGAAGAAGCTTTTCAAGTTTTTCAATTATAGGTGCCATATTTAAAAAAAAAATAAAAAAAAAATTAATCTTTTCTTGGGGCCTTTTAACAACAAATAGTTTCCTCTCCTCTCTCACAGTAAGCAGTGCCTGATGCTCCTCAAATCCCTGATCGAGGGTCTGAAGCAACGTTTCCCCAAAGAGCTCGATGACCTCTGCTCGTACCACGGGAAGACGGTCTTCCTCCACACGCTCTCCATCAGGTACTCATCTGTGTTATCATCAACATGTAATTATTATCATAGTAAGAATGGAAAATGGTAGTGCTAGTGGTTGCTATTGTAGTAGTAGTAGCTGTACGAGTAGTGTTGTAGTACTAATAGTTGTAGTTGTATCATTGTAAATTGAGGATGAAAATGATGTGATGTGAAAATGTGAAAGGTGAGCTTTATAGTGAGTTTCAGCTCATTGTTTAGGTGTCCTTCAAAATGATTATTAGATTAATCAATAACACAAATAATCAGTAGTTGTAGTCCTATTGATTAATCATTGGTGTTATTGTTGTAGCATTAGAAATAGGGCTGGTAGCAGTGTTTGGATTGGATTTGTAACAGAATTCTCTCAGTGTCATCATTCCTTCAGATTTTCATTTCACTCCCATCTTCCCCCTGCGTCTCGTCTGTCAGGTTCAATGACTCCATGTGGACTCCTCAACAGCTCCCTGTCTGCTTCCTTCACCTCCTCGGGTGTCTGGAGGACCATGCACGGAGAGGCTCCCTCCCTCACTTCTTCGTCTCCAAGTGCAACCTCTTCTCCACGAAAGTCTTCCCCCGCAGGGCGCTGGCGTTCCTCGTCAATGCCCTGGAGGAGCAGAGGAGGCAGAACCTGCCCCTGCTGAAGCCTCCAGCTCCTGAGTCACCACTGAAACCGGTGACTCCTTCCTCTGAGCAGTCGTCTCTGCTGACTGCAGTTCACTCCCTGGACACTGTGTTCATGAATAAAATGGTCGTAGTGTTTGCTGTACCTTTGTTTGCTGTAGCTTTGGCTTGTGCCCTGTTTCTAATGTGAGTAATAGGAAATGAAAATATACACTCACTCTTATAATGAAATACAGAAATTTGGTGAAACCATATAATAAAGTGCATTTATCAATAAACTTCCCCCATGAAACAGATGGGTTTTGTGCTTTGGGACATCTGAGATGTGACATAAAAGAGCTATAGGAGTTTTGTAGATGTCCGTAATAGTTTGGTGGACAGGAATGATGACTATTTTATTTTATTTTTTATTTTTGTATTTTACTTTATTTTATTTTATTTCTAAGTTATTGGTGACATTGATAAACTAACTAAATCAAATATTTCCCAAGGTGATAAAGAGTTATAACAATTTGTAACATAAAAGGAAAAGGAATCACCCTTATACTGACATTTAGATAGATAGATAGATAGATAGATAGATAGATAGATAGATAGATAGATAGATAGATAGATAGATAGATAGATAGATAGATAGATAGTGTCTTGATAATGTATCTTATGATTTGGTGTAATAAAAAATAAAATTGAATTGAATTGAACTTCATTTGAATATTTATTGTTGTTTATTTAGCATTCATCTAATACACTGAATAAATCACGTAACTATTGATAATAGTCTACAATTTATCATTGCCAAGAACAACAGCTGTAACTTTGAGTCTTAACACATTTTAGTTCACAGTTCTATTAACTGATAAACACTGTATGAAAGAGACGTGCCGGGGGTTTATTCAGTCTTTGTAATCTCTGTAAATGGTAAATAATTTGTTGTTTTGTAATATTTTGCTTTTAGTAAGTAAAACGGAACCATTGAGTTTTCCCGCCACTAGTTTCCCCTACACTATTTGCGGTGAACACTGCACTATAAATGTTTGTCGCCGGAAACGTAACGTCCTCTTCTAGTGATCCAACATGGCGGTGAGTAGCGTACCACATCGTACGATGGCGATCATATATGAAGTTACAGTTGAAATCCACCATCATCGGCCTTTCAGGGTGTTTCTAACGGCTGATTTATGTTCAAATGATTAGACCCCTTAATGAACGATTAATCCAGAGGCGCATTTCTTCAATAAATGTTACAGATGAATGTTAAAAGTTGACAACCGAGTAATGCTAACAGACTAGCCGCTGTAAAACACTGAACCTCCGTGTGTTTGTGGTTAAATTCTGTCGTTAAAGACGAGATTACAACACTGGGGTGACACTTGAGCAACATAGCAGATAAGTCAGATTTATTTTAGTATGAGCTTTTTAGTTGTTGTGAGGCTATTATGTTTTCCGGACTGTGGGTACAGATATGCTAACAGAAGTAGCGGGGGTATGTACGGACATGTCCGACCGGCATGTGACATGCTGATGTAGAAGAGCAGTGTCAGAAGATGATAAAATGTGATTCTTAAACAAGTTGGAGTTTATCGTTAATTGTCGATCAGCAGAGTGAACCCAACATGGCAGTAGGTGACGAGGCGTTCGTTTCCGTGGAGGTCTACAGTGACTCGCCAGTTCCCACGTTTTAACATCCTCTCTGTCTTGTGCTCCTTAGGACCAGGGTGAGAAGAAGGAGAACCCCATGCGAGAGCTCCGCATCCGCAAGCTCTGCCTGAACATCTGCGTCGGCGAGAGCGGAGACAGGCTGACCCGAGCTGCTAAAGTGCTGGAGCAACTCACAGGCCAGACTCCCGTCTTCTCTAAGGGTGAGTTGTAATAGTGTGTAAGCTGTGGTTATTTTATCTAGTACATATACTCTCAAAGGTGAATTAGCAACCAATAGTTGATAGAGTGGGAATTGTCTGAATAGACTACAGGAAGGGAAATGTATTTGCAGGTGTCATGTCTTACTGCTGTGTGTGAAGTTGACACTGTTCTGTCCTCCACTTGCAGCCCGCTACACTGTGAGATCCTTCGGTATCCGCAGAAATGAAAAGATTGCTGTCCATTGCACCGTCCGTGGAGCCAAAGCAGAGGAGATCCTTGAGAAGGGACTCAAGGTGAGCAAGTCATTTCTACTCCTGGCTCCTTATCATATGTTACAACTGAAGAGTTAAGTTCCCTTGTCTAAAACGTAGTTTATGTATTTTAGATGGCTGAAGAGTAAGAACTATTCAGTGTTTTCAAAGAACAGTAAACACAATTTGTGTGGCATAGTATTTTCTTCTCTCGTGTTGATTATCTTGTGACTCATTCATTTTCATCTCTTGTGGTGTCCTGACCTTCTTGCTCATAGTTTCTTGTAGACTTTTTGACTATTGACATGATTAATAATTGAAAATAACCCAACAATGCCAATGCTTCTTGGCCTGTTTGTGTGAAACTTGATTCTCAAATTGCACTAAAGGACGAAAGATATGTATTTGATTAAATTAGCTCATTATGCATAAAGTGACACTACCTCATCCCAAGACCGATATCTACCTGTTCAGATATTTTCAGTGTTGTTTAATGAAAGATGTCCTCAGGACACACTGCTGCGTTGACTTTCCACAAAAATAAAGGTGGGGGAAAACTCAACAGTAATGTGTCGGTTTGATTTTATTGGATCCTTGAACGGACTCTGTAAGACAGGCCCATACTGACATTTAAGCAGCTATTAACTTTTGATGAAACTTAATCATGATTTTGTGAACATAATATTGTTGCTTTAAATCAGTCCTCTGCTGTTCCCGCTTTCAGGTGCGTGAGTACGAGTTGAGAAAGAACAACTTCTCTGATACCGGAAACTTTGGCTTCGGCATCCAGGAGCACATCGATCTGGGCATCAAGTACGACCCCAGCATCGGTATCTACGGACTGGACTTCTACGTGGTAAGTGATGTACAAATAAACAGAATGCTGGCTGGAGATGTGGTAGGGTTTGGGATGTGGTGTGTTTTTAGTTCACAGTAGTTACTGAATCTTAAACTGTGACAGATCATTGCTGAAACAATTGATAAATGGGTTTTGTGGTTAGAGTGTTATTGTACTAAGACTTCAAGGTTTCATGTTACAGACCAGAGGTTGCTGCTGAGTTAATGGGTGTTTGTAGATTTATTTGACATTTGTTTCACTTCATGACCATTAGAACCGCTTAAAATTAGGAGCTTATTTCTGAACTTGGTCTCTGTTGGTCATTGTTATTTGTAGCATTTAGTTGAGGTGGTTACTCTGATTGACAAAGTACAATACGTGTTGTCACTTGATACTGACAATCGACTGTGGAAAAGATGAGATTTCGATTATACTGGTAGTTTTTTCTTCTTCAAGAGGAGAGCAGTTAGATCAATGAACATTTCAGTTGACGTTTGTACTTTCCTCAGTCTCTCTTGGTGGTTAAGAGAAAAATTGGTGGATAAACATTTAAATGCTGTTTACATTATGATGTTTGCACAAGTGTGTCATCAGTAAATCATGTCTATGGTTAGCGGACATGATGTGGCTGCATCTCATCGAGAACCTCTACCAAAATACACCGTGATATAGTTTTTCTTATAGTGTCTTACGTTTGACAAGATAATCAAATTTCCCAGAATGATTAATATTAAATATAGAGCTGATAAATTTTCTTTTGATGAACTAATCAATTATGAACTATTTGCCTATTTAAACTGGCTGAAATTCCTGAATTGAAAGCTCCAGTCTCAGAAAACATAAAAAGTACTAATCAATGCTTGTGAAGTTTTCATGTATAATGGAGAAACTGTTGAGTCAAAGCTTTTCTGAGCCGCTCTGCCCCCCCCCTTCTGTGTCCAGGTTCTGGGCAGACCCGGCTTCAGCATTGCAGACAAGAAGCGGAAAAGAGGCCGCATCGGTTTCAGGCACCGCATCCGCAAAGAGGAGGCCATGCGCTGGTTCCAGCAGAAAGTGAGTAACAGAGTTTTCACATGTTTTCAAAGTGAATGTTTTAGAGAGAACAGCATTGGACTGATTTCAGATGTGTAATCACTAAGATAAATGGAAGAAGTTAACTTGGCCAACCTGAACCCTTGAAGAAACTGGTGTATGTTTCATCAGTTGATGTCAGATCAAACATGGTTATGAGGACCCTTTCTGGCGTGTTAAAGCCGTTAGTATAATGTTTGATACACAACTGAGACCTCTACACCCTCGGTCATTAGCTGAACGACCATTTATAAACTATCAGACACATGTTAACTGCCCTCAACTGAATCAGTGCTACACAGGAAGTAGTCCTTTATTTATAAAATTCAAGCACGCAGCTTCTGTGTTTAAACATGTCATGCGTCCAGATTTACAAGTGGCTCATCAAAAACACTGCTAGCACACATGCCTAAGAAATGGCTTCAGGCTTCCTGAGGAAATGGTTAAATTCATGCAATTTCTGATTTTAATTTAACTTTGATTCGCTGCAGAGCTAAAATCAACTTGTCTTGAGATTTTGTGGTTTATTTTTGTATCTGTGTCTCCCTCAGTTTGCTCTCCCTCCCTGAAATGTTAGTTTCAGAATCATTTAACCTTCAGGAAACTGTCACGTTAGATTTGAATATCTGTCAAAACACCGTAAAACAACTGTAACGTTTAACCTCAACGTTTCCCTCTTCTTTTTTTTTTTCCAGTATGATGGCATCATCCTCCCTGGCAAGTAAAGGACCACCTTTTCATCTTGTTTGTATGAAAGTAATAAAATGGAAAAAATGACTTTTGGTCTAATGTTGTTACTCGGGCTCTCTGTGGTGTGATGGTCTGCATCTTTATGATTTCAGTTTAGGGATACTTCAGAAATTTGGGGTACTTGGATATAGAGATAAAACAAAGGTCATTATCAAATCAGCAGAGGCTGAAGTCCTGACGTTCAGTCCAGAGTCCACTAACAACGACTTAAACAGCACTTTTAAAAACATGATTTCAACAGGATTACAACATTAATAACTAGAAATTAGACAGTAAAATTAGAAATTTAACTAAGGTAAAGTACCCCCAATGTTTACATCCATGTCACTCATGGAGAGTCTCCATGCCAACATTTCTTTATCAAAGGGGTTTTTCTGTGATTTCAGTTAATGTCAATTTTAAGAAACTTTATCACCTAATTATTTCAAATGTGGACAAGTGAAAACAGTTGAAGGGGTTAACATATTGACCTTTTTTATTTATTTATTTATTTATTATTTAGTGGCTGTCTTTATTTTTGTAGCAAAATGTCAGGATGTGTTTTTTAACCACATGGTGGCAGTGTAGAGCCAGTGATGTGTTCACGTGTCAGTCAAACAGATGAGCCCTCTTCAGATCTTGCTCTGCATCTGAATTATTGGTTTAATCTGGATCCTATAAAACTTCTGACTTTTTTTTTTTTTTTTTAATGCTGAACTTTAGAGACAATCTAATTTTTTTTTTTATATAGTCCAAGGTGTCACCTCAGCACGAGCCTCATGCTGAGGTGCAGCACGTGCTGGAGTGCTGGAGTCCCCCACCGACAAGCTGTTTGAACTGAGAGTCTCATGGACTCACGGCTGTCGGTGGGGGACATGAGCACTTCAGAGGTGATGTCCCCCACCGACAAAGAACCATCGGTGGACCAAAGGTGATGTTGACAAATCAGGATAGATATGGGATAGATATGGCTGATAGGGTAGACGGGGGTAAATAGGGCAAATAGGGAGGCCCCCTGATGGTCATTAGATATAATGCAAGTTTAAGGCACTTCCGCATTGGCTTCACTTTCCAGACCCGGAGTCAACGTCCATTTTTATATAATAAAATCTGGTCTGATCTTTATTTAAATCACAAATATGGACAAACACAAGGAGCTTAACCTAATATAACAAACAATTTAAATCTTTTGTGTCTTTATTGAACACAGCTGTTGAACATTCATAATGACGGTGGGAAAACTGAGTGAACCCTTGGATTTAATAACGAGTTGAACCTCCTTCGGCTCTAATTCAGCATCATTCTTTCTACAGGACTGATTCAGCTCAGACAGATTCTTATGGACCACTCCAGGAGGTGGATTTTCTTTGAAGTCATTCTGTGGTAGATTTACTTCAGTGGTTAGGGTCATTTCCCAGCTGCGTCACCAGCTGTTACTGAACTTCAGCAGTTTCATCCTGTAAGGTACCTTGGTAAACTTGTTAATTCATTTTCCCCTCCGTGATGTCGAGCTGTCCATGTCATTAGCTGAGGGGTTTGTGCACTTTTTCCAGTGTACTTATGATTTGATTTGTGTGTTTTTAGTTGAAATATAGTGTTTTTAGTCATTATTTTGATTAGGATTTGACTAAAGGGTTCACTTACTCTTCTTTCTACTGTACATTGTGGGTCATCCTCTTGAGCAAAGTTGAAGAAAGTGTATTTTCTAAGAGACCAACACTCCTGCTCCAGTGTGTGTCAGTATGTAAGAAAAAAACCTGATTTATGTTCGACTCAACGAAATGAAAACTTTCTCTGGGACAAACAAACATCCCTTAAACCAGCGGCTCCCAGCCTTTTCCGCCTCATGGCCCACTTGAAAATCTCAAAAATGTTTGCAGCCCACATCGGACCTCTTAACAATACAAATGTACCATGTGGTCCAGCGGAAAAGTGCTCCGTCCGGCGACAACTTAAAAGTTCCAAAAATTGTCTTATCACAGTGAAAGGCCTTAGTGTGAAAAAAACAAAAGAACAATGAATTTTTAAAATGAGTTTGTAAAACATTATATATATATATATATATATATAAAGACTACATTTCCCAGCAACACCATACTGTATGTAGTAAAATGAATGAAAAGACAGAGAATCAGCTGGTTTTGATTAGATTGGCTTTATTCAGTGAAACCCCACAGAGCGCAGAGCTCGTCCAGCGCTAAGAAGGAGACAACACAGAGGGACACGGCCGATCAAACCAGCCTGATTAGCTCCAGTGTTATCTCATGATAAACGGTGATATTCATCATGAACTCTCAGCAGCTCGTAGCTCCTCCTGCTGGAGTCTCACTGGTTCTTCAGTTGGTGGGTTTGTCTTAGTTCCTGTAAAAATTTGACTTTTGAGGACGGCTGATGTTTTCAAACACAAACACAGGTGAGTTCACACATTTTTATATTTCTTTTAATTTTAATTTGTTACATTTTTCTTTTATTCTATTAGGTTAGTCACATTTTTTTTCTGTTTTTCAGATTTTTATGCATTTTTTTAGACATTTTTCTCAGTCTTTGCTTTGTGGATTGAAGCCACGAGATTTGTACTTTTTTTTTTCTTTTAAATCTCACCTGTGTTGTTGATTTCACTCTGCCCTCCTCTTTACATTCTCCTCTTCATCCTTCCACTCCATTGCACTTATAAAATCTTTATTAAGTACTACATCTATATATTTTTTTTATTATTTTTGTCACGGTCGAGCTACACTACTTCTGACAGATATACGTTAAATAATAAACAGGTTTGTTTATCGCTGCTGTTCTCATGAGAAATATTTCAAGTTTGCCGGTGAGAAATCTTGGTTATTGTGTCGTTTTTGTCAGAAAGCGCCCACGCACACTCCTGTCATTCACCCTGTTTGCTGTCACACACACACACATTCGCACACTCATGTTCACAGTCACACACACACACACTCTGCCTAGATACATCTTTGTACACAATCTGCCAGTGGATTCACAGTCGTCTTGATGTTCGCTCAAACACAGACAGCCATCTCTCCATCCTTCATCGTCCTCCATCCGTCACCTCTCTACCTCCGCCTGCTCCTCTCTTCCACTTCATCCCTCATCCACCTCTTTCTCCATCACTGGAAAACCTCCTGAGACAACTTCGGATCATGCAAGCTCTCTTTTCTGTCTCGCAGTCGCAACATCGCGGGACAGATGTCGAGCAGAAATGATTTTTTTCACATTCAGGATCAGTACTTCATGACATTTCTTGACCAAAAAAAAAGAGACCATGCAGCTTTTGAAAAAAGAAATGACACATTCTTCCTTTTACAAATGAAAAGTTGAGTTATAAGCAATAAAACAAGCTGTTGCTCAGTAAAGGTTTTGCTGTTACGGCCTCACTTGGTCCAGCCTGACCAGTAATTTATGGTGCCTGATGTTAGCATTTAGCCTTTAGATATTTACACTATAAATGGTAATAATGGGTCAGTTTCTCTTTTGCCATTGTTACACAACATTTTACCATTTTCCAACTGTTTTTCAAACTTTACATAGACTTCCTTTAAACTGGCCATTATTATTGTCATCAGTATACTTTGGCCCCTAAAATGTAAACTTGCTTTGTTTAATTTTATTTGCCCACTTATATACTTATTCAATTATTTATTATTCAAGCCTTGCTGCTTTAATTTTGCTCTTTGTCTTGGATCTTTATGCTTCATGTTATTGATTGACAGGAATGCAGAAATGTGTATCGTTAAGGTTGATTTTTGGTGTTAAAATGATAAATAAGTTAATTTTTCAACATAAATATGAACAGAAAAAAAGAGCAGACATGATCCAGATTAGAGCAGAAACCATCAGTCGATTAATTGATCAATTGATCGACAAAAAAACTTTGATAAATTGTTATTAAAAGGTGTTTTTCAGGCAATAAGGGGTTAGGGTTAGTAATAAATATGTCATATTAAATGGAATATCTTTGGGCATTTGGAGACGTCACCTTGGTTACTTTGGGTTTTTACACCTAATTGAAAAATCAATCTACAGATTAATTGATAATGAATTAATAATGATTAGTTGCAGCCCTAATCCAGATGTGCTCCTGAGGTTGAACCGTCCCTCCTCTCCTCCAGTCTCTCCCCTGCTCCATGTCTCTATGCTGTGATGGTCTGTGACGGGGCCACGCTGCTCTCTCTGCTCCGGTTCTTCCCGGGCTGCTGCTGCTCTTCGTGGGCCGGGGTGTTGCGGTGCTGCTGCCGGCGCGGCGCGTGGCGGGGCGGCAGGGTCAGGGTGCAGCAGGACACTCCCACCGTGGGCTCGGGCAGATCCTCGGCCAAGGACCAGCTGTCAGTGGCCGGGTCGTACTTCTGCACGGCCGCCTTGTAGCGCTTCTCCGCCTCGTTCCAGCCCCCCAGCAGGTACAGCCTGTCGGCCAGCGGGGACAGGCCAGCGGTGCTCACGCCGAGCGGGAGAGGGGCGGCCCGGCTCCACACTCCACTCTCCGGAGAGAAGACTTCCACAGAGAGAACATCCACCCTCTCTCCTCCGGGTCCCAGCTGGCTTCCTCCCACCACGTACACCTTCCCTCCCAAGCTGGTGGAGCAGTGCCAGCCTCGGGGAGTCTCCATGGAGGCCTTCTCACTCCAGGTGTCGGTCTCCACGCTGTAGCAGGCCACGGAGCGGGAGTAGGCGCAGTTGATGTAGCCGCCGGTCACCAGGATGTCTCCGGAGGGCAGGGTTGCGCTGGAGTGGCAGCAGCGGGGCACCTCCATGGGAGCACGCATCTGCCATGTGTTGGAGGAGGGCAGGTAGCTCTCGGTGGTGGCCAGCAGACCCTCCACGTTACGGCCGCCGATGGCGAACAGCCGGCCGCCGCTGGCGGCCAGGGAGAAGTGGGTGCGGCGCTGACGCATGCTGGCCAGGTGGAGCCAGGTGTTGAAGCGAGGGTCGTATCTGATGGGGGGAAGAGGAGGGTAAGGTTAGAGGAGATTGAGGGCATAACACAAGGCACTGGCCAGAGGCCTCAGACAGCCAGGAGTTGATTTTAGGATGTGGGACTGAGGCCTTGTTTTGAAGAGGGTCCCTGTGGGGCCCAGCAGCTCACTTTTGCCCAGGGGCCCCAAGCAGAGGTGTGTGTGATCATACAGTGTGTACTGTGGATCAGTCAGACTGTTCTCGATTAACCTGACAAGTAGCACTTACCACTCCTGTCCCATCGTTTACTAAAGCAATATAAATAAAGCATCCTTTATAATGGGTTCATAAGTTGTGACCCACAGTCGGTTAGCAAATCATTTACCAATATTTTATTTTTAATATTTTCTTAAATATATTTTTAATATTTATATTTATTATTTTACCTGTGGACCGGGGCCCACTGGTGAGCCGCAACCTGTGAACAACACTTGATCTTATCCATGATGTCTGTATGTATGTGTTGGTCTGTCAGTGTCACCTGCTGAGGGTGCTGACGGCGTGCTTGGCCTGGTTGCGGGCGTCGTTCTGATCCTCTCCTCCAGCCACGTACAGGAAGCCGTCCATCACAGCCACGCACTGGTTGAAGCTCTTCGCCGGCAGCTGGGTGAGGTGACGCCAGGAGGCTCCTCCCTCACGGGGGTCTCTCCACAGCACCTGGACAGCGGGGTCAAAGGTCAGCAAGGAACTTGAGGGACTTGCTTTCATTATGTCAGTTTGATTTACTCACTAAAATGTCTCCAAACAGTCTCTATAAAGAGTCTCTGACTGTCCAGCTGCCAAAATCCAGAGGACGGAAGAGAGTATTCAGTTATTACTGTGGCTCTCAGCGGTTGAAAAAATCTGCTCACTACTCTGCACATTCTTCAAGGTAGAAAAAATATAGTTTTTATTTACAGTCAATATATTCCTCTAAAAAGACGCTCTAATTGACATAAACACACTGTGTGTGTCACTGTGAACTGTATATTTTTAGCTAATTGTAGGATATTATCAATTGTGTTGTCTGTTTTGTGTTGGTTTTGCTACTGACTGTTTTTATTCCATTACACATGTAAAAGCCCGACTAGGGACAGGAGTGGAGAATTAGCAACAGCTATAAACTCTGTGTGCAACACATTGTTTCATGTCTTGTTTTGAAACTGATAAATTGCATCATCCCTATAAATAAATAAAGTGTGCGAGTGTCTAAACATAACCATAAAAAAGCTTAATAATCCTGTAGTCACTACAAGTGGATGTTACACTGTAAGAACAGATATTTTGGCAGAGAACAAACATATTGTCTGTGAATATTTTACTGATGCCTTCAATATCAATGCATTTGAAACTTGTCAGATATGATTTAATTAACAACGTATCCTCATTACATTAGTCTTTTTCCCACAAATTATATTTCCTGTTGCAAATAAGTTGTATATAAATGTGATTTCTAGGACACAGGGTTGGAAATAAAGGACAGCTTTTAGTAATAATGTGAAATACGATATTTATCATAAAGAATGGTCTATATTAATGAAAACTAAATGGGATTTCAAGTGCTAGTAGTGTTTTAATGATAACATAATTGAAACCAAATCTCCAGCCTTCGCAGGCACCAACCTCTCTGCTGAGCGCCCTCTCGGTGAGCGATGGACGGCCTCCGATGGTGAGCAGGGTCTGCTGGCCGGCGCGGACATGCGTGCGCCGGGACTGCAGGGTGTTCTGCTGGTAGGGCAGCAGGTGGTAGTTCATGGCGTCCACCAGCAGGCGGTGACACTGAGGGTCCAGCATCATGCGGGGCACCGGCTGGATCTGACTCACCAGCTCGCTGGCCGGGATCGTCTCCAGGCGGACATGACCGAGGAGCTCCGCGGCGTGAACCTGACGAGAGGCGTCGAAGTCGAGCCACTTCATGGCCAACTGGAGAGAGACGGTCAGAGAGTGGGACTAACGTCAACACTCAGCACCTCAATGTTTCACGTGTTATTGCATAACTATCTGTATAGAGCAGCTTTCAAACCTAATTCACAAAAAAAAAAAAACAGGCTTCATGTAGCTGCGATAACAAACAAGTTAAAGATTTCATACAAAATAAATATTATTAGTTAAAGAAATCAGATTGGAAATGTGAGTAAAAATAAGAAATAGACAAATTATTAAATGTGTACAAAGACCAAAAACACACGGAAAACTAAGAGTTGAAAAATAAAGTGCTAGTGAAACAATAGAAGAGTAAAAGATGTTTTACATTATTTCATCAACTAATTTGTGTGTGTGTGTGTGTGTGTGTGTGTGTGTGTGTGTGCCTATAGGACGTAACACACTAACTTCCTGTTCATGATCAACCCAATCGTTTATCTTAAAAATATCAATAAAAATAAAGTTACAAAAAAAAAAGAAAAGAAACCAGTTCACAAACACAAGGTTAGTTTTACAGAACAAAAAAATCCAAATTGACCAAATGAAACAGCGTTACATTCACATTTGTTCCAGTTTATAAATACATCTATCACTTCTTCTTCTTCTTCTCCCTCAGCTGTCTGTCTATTTAGGTCCAACATGGGGTTATGTATATTAATAAACAGGCTCTCCTCTTGTGTGCAGTGAGAGTTTTACTTGGCCTGCAGGTGACTGGCACTGATTCATGGCTCTGTGTTCGGCTCTGAACAGCTGGTCTGGGGTCTGTTTTTAGGTCTGGATAGGAAATAGGAAGGACCAGAAGGCCGACGAAGAAGAACCTGGCATTTCTCCTCACTTTGGATCGGAGGTGGAGACTGATCACAGTGATTCATGTCAAGAAGCTTTTGGGTTGAATCTTGATTATAACTGCGGCTGTGATTTATTCAGACTGAAGTATAAAAAGTAATTCAGAGGGAAATGTAAAACACTGACAGCGTATCTGATTGCAACCTTTGACCTTTAAAGACAAAGTTCGACCTCTGACCTTGAAGGCTTTGACCTCTGAAGGCAACATCAGCATGTCGTCCTGCAGGAAGGCAGAGATTTGCTCCAGGGTCAGCTGGTTGAACAGCGGCGTTTCTGCGAACTGCACAAAGTTCTCCAGGACGAAGCGGCGGGCGGCGTCACACACGGGCATCAGGCCGTAGGCGGCGGCGATGTTCCAGATGTAGACGCAGGTCTGGACGTTGAGCTCGGCCAGCAGGAAGTCCATGCACATCTTGAGGAGCTGAGGGATCTGCAGGGTGGCGGCGGCGGAGACGGTGCAGCCGATGGTGTACAGCGACATGTGGACGCGACCCAGGTAGGCGAAGGTGATGACGTTGGCCAGGCCTGCAGACAGAGGGACGAGCATTTGACACAAGTCAAACATTAATCCCTCACATATGAACTGTTTCAACCAGAAAAAACAAAACTACTGAGGCCAAAGGAAATGAACTTATTTTTCCTTTAAATCCCATTTTTAAACAGCTTTAAATTCAGAAAAACATTTTATTTTGATTTGAACATTTGACTTTTCAATTCATCAATTCATCATTTAGTCTTTGACTAAGTCTTTAGTCTTAGTCATTTCATAAAATGTCAGCGAATAGTGGATAAGGCCCACCATGCTTTCTGGAAGCACAAGGTGACATCTTTAAATTTGCTTTTGCTCAACCGACAGTCCAATACACAAAAACAGATGATCACACAAGACTTAACAGTCAAGTCCTTACACTTAACAAGCGTCAACTACATCCTTTTGTGCATTTTTGCTTGAAAAATGACTTTAACATTTAAACTATTAAGTTGCATACTAATTTTCTGGCAGTCAGCTAATGAAGTATGCTCATTTCTCAGAAGTTAACTGTGACATATTTGGCATCTTTAAATTGTGTGGGATGCTGACTAGAACAGAAATAAAGTTCTGCGGGTTTGAACAACATGAATTTGTAGTGATGGACACACCAGGACCAGAAAAGATTAACAAGTTAAGACTGACATGGATGCAGGGAGGTACGGTTGGATGGATGAGTCATTGGCTCTCACATGTGGACACGCTCATGCTCTAAAGCTTGACAGTTTTGGGGGTGTTGTAGGATATTTTGTTGTTTTTTTTTTTTTTTTTCTACAGATCTGTTTAAAAAGAATGAAAACCAAATGGTCCTTTTCATTCTGCTTTGTGGGCGAATTGATTGGTGCAAGAGCTAAAAGGAAGGCAGGTGAGTTGGATATTATAAATCTGACTTCTGCAGTGTTGATAGTGTAAACTGATCTTGGTGAGACGTACCCAGAGGTGAGAGGGAGGGCAGCTCCAAGCGCTTCATGCCAGGATCTTTGGCCAGAATCTCTCTGAAATACTGACTGACTGAAGAGATGACCAGCTTGTGGACGTCAAAGGCCTTTGACTTACAGGCCAACTCCAGGTCAGTCAGGAACCTGAGGGAGGAAGGACAAATAACCATGTGAGAAAACATGTAATCGCATTACAATAACACCACACAACATTATGTGTAGTACAACAAAATGATATATGATACATCACGCTATCTTGAATTGAAAGGTGTACTATGATGCTGTACTAACACAAAAATATGACATATGACATAGAATATGATCAGATATGAAACAAAATAAAGTAAAAGTTAATGAATGTGATGCAATAATGCACAAAAAGATATTGTAATATAAGAAAATCATGTGGATTTTCTGCTCCCAGAAAGAGCTTTTTGTTGCATATATTTAAACAGGGTTCTGTAATACATTGTGATTATAACACAACATGATAGAATACAATTACAATATAATACAAAACAATACAATTAAAATGTGATTATGATAGCTTTCACTGTAATATTGTAATCTTATAATTCTGATGTGTTTATATGGCTCCTATAATTACGATAACAATCACAATTGTATTGTATTGCATTGTGTTGTAAATGCATAGTATTGTATCATAATTGCAGCATATCATCATGTTATTGTATCAAACCACAATTGTAATTTATCGTAATTGTCGGCTACTGGATCAAAATTGCACCATATTGTATTTGTATTGTATTGAAATGATATTGTGTCGAAATTGTATCATAATTGTGAAGTATCCTGCTGTAACTGTGTAGTATTAGAATCGTATGTTATTCTAATGGAATCATTTGACATTGTTGAGTATCACTTCCCATCAGAACTTACTTCTCCTGGCGCATCTTGCTGAGCTCCTCCAGCAGGGCGTTGCCGTGCAGGGGTCGTGTCAGCTCGCTGCCCAGGCCCAGGCCTCTCTCTCCGGGCTTGATGACGGGCGGAGGCAGCGGCAGGTTGAGGCTGTTCAGCTGAGCGATGTCCAGCGCCGCCATCTGCTCGATCTTCTTCACCCCGGTCTCCACCACCACCACGCCGTCACCGAGGCTCTGCACCTTCATCGGGGTCGTGGTGGTGGTCTCCATGGCGACCTGAGAGATGGTTTCCACGGCAGGCTTCTTCTGGCGGGAGGCCTTCTTCTTGGGGGCCATCGCTTGAGTCTTAAGGTTGAGTAAGTTTACTGAGTTGACCCCTTGACAGAGATACTGATTCACTTCCTAAAAATTCAGCTGATCAACAGCAAAATGTTTCCTGACTCTGAGGTAAACACTGATTCTGTAGAATAAGAACAGCGGCTCTCTGCTGTTGGCTGGATGTTGAAGCTATAGTATAATATAGACTGGTAGATCGTTGGCGTTTAGCACAGCACACAGCACCTGAAAAAAGAGGGAAACCAGAATTAATTTTCAATTTCAAAGCAAAAGCGCAGTGTCAAGATCTGTTGGGGTGTACCTGCCTGGTACTCAAAACCCTTTATAATAAAAGGGTGTGCAAGAAAAGGAAGACATTTGGTAAAAAAAAAAAAAAAAGACTTGATACAAATAATAGACGTATAGGTGTTATGTACCTTACCCATCTTTCCCATATTTTTGGGGGGTATTTTAATGTGTTTTCCAGGCGTCCATGAGTTGCCACTAATTTCAGTTTAGTACGAAAATCAACTTAGTTCAATCACTCCATCTCAGAATTATGTAATCATGACTTTTTAAATCAATCTGTGCTTTCACCTTGCATGATATAACTTTGTATTTAAAGCAGGATTTAACTCTGCAATTATATTTTCCTACTGCACTTAAATTACACACAAAAACATAAAACACGTTGAAAACTTGTTGTTGTTCCTCAGTTATGGAAACTTTATGATATTTGCAATAAGTATATAGTTTTAAGTGTATATAACTGTCAATAGATTTTGATTAAAATGATACTGACAACATTTTTCTAACCGAGTCCGCCCTTGAGAATCTATTGAGGAAAGCTCAGATCAAAACAGCAGGACAGAAAAAACTGCTCAAACTTTGGCAGGAAATTGTGTGTTCAAGCACAACTATTGCTTATCGTAAGAAACACTGTGAAAAAATATATTTTAAAGGCCTTTAAGTACATTTTTAATCAGTTTCCTTGTTCTTTTTCACTTTGACAGACTGTTTAACCAAAAAGACAACAAAATCATTTTCCACCTCACTTAAAAAAGTTTTGTTTTGTCTCTCCTTGTCTGCCACAATGTGCCTTCATATCTCCTATTATTAAAGAGAAGCACAAGCACATGGTGCACTCCTGATAAACAACAGAACCACTGTGTTGTGTCACGGCCGCTGAAGGCCACCCCAGCCCACTGACAGATGCACATTGCTCAGTTAATCTCAGACCAACACACGACACAACCGAACACACCGAGCATCAACACCTTTTCTAAATCCGACCGACGATCACAAACAAACTCTGTGTCTCTGAGTGAGAGTGACAGGTGCGAGTGTACTTTCGCGAGGCCGTCCAGAAATGAAGCTCAGCTCTGCTCGGGGTCGGGATTTTTTTATAGCGGCCTCCCAGCATTCACTGCTGCACTTCACACGCTGTGCATTTCGCCCACAGAGCAACTGGAGAATCTTATTCATGCTCGCAATGAGCCGAGGTCTGCAAACTGCAGGGGAGCAGAGAGAGGAGGGGCTGCGGCAGCGTGCAGGGATCATATATGTGAGAGCTGATATGCAGAGAGAGCGGACGAGGTCTGAGATTAACAAATGGTGGACATGGATGTAATAGCTGTATCTGTGTATCTGTTGTTGTACTGGCTGTGAAGGAGTGTATGAGACGTGGGTGGGAGGAATTGGACGCTGCTGTTCTTGTGCTTGAGTCTCTTTTGTCATTTGATTTGGAAAAACAATAAAAAAAAAAAAAGAAGATAAAAGCCGTGAACATCAGGTCCAAACCAAAACCAAAATCTGCACCGGGGTCTTCAGATTCTCTGACGATATTTAGCTTTGACCTCTTTACAGAGGAAAAAGAAAGGGATCATAACACTGAATGTTTCCAAAGCTTTTCTTTTCTTTCTGGGGCTTCAGAAATAAAAAGTACTTTCAAGTTGGACCGTGTGTTGACCTTTTTCCCCCTTTTGTTATTACAGGTTTGATTTAATTTATTAAATAATTTAATTAATAATTAATCATCTCTGCTTCAGCTTTGCCAATTCATCCATTTAGTTATTGCTATTAGAAAAAAATATTGTCTGTTATTTGTTTGATTAAATTGGAGATTTTCAAGTAGGTCTGTGTTTATTTAGTTTGAATATCTTTCCAGCCATGTCAGCAGCGTCGCTCTAGAGACAGAAGACTCTACGTCTTGGTTGTTATTTTACCTGAACTACACATTTCATTGTCATTAATGTGTTTTGACGAGGCCCATTTCAAACCACTGACAATGTTCCTCATGTTCCTCAGTGTGTTGCTGCAGAAGGTGGTTGATCTTCCTCTAATAAAGTCATTTGAAATAACACTCACATTGCTAATAATAAGATTAGATATCCCTTCATTAGTCAGGAAATTTGCAGTGTTACAGCAGCAACATGTACAGTTGGATATTTACTGTAAATATAAAGAAAAAACAAAAGGACAGCAGCAGATAGGTGATGTTACACAGATGGCGTGTTAAATTATTGCCACTGCTGCTGAAACCTGAATGTCAGCTAATCAAAATGCCAGTTTGGTTGTATCCTCATGGTAAAACTATTCCAGCTCCATCAGCTCAGCTAAAACCGAGCCGCCAGCGACCACAAATGTGCCCCCCCCCCCCCCCCCCCCCCCCCCCCCCCCCTCGCTCTGTGTCTGCACTTGGCTCTATTTAAATAGCACCTCCCGGTTCCACACATGGACAGGAGACAGGATGGTACAGGACGGAGCAGCAGCTGCTGTCGGTGTCATATGAAGAGGAGGGGCTCACAGTTACAGACGGTATAGGCTGGATGTTGCAATCCACCTTTAAAACAGTTGAAACAGCAGGACACTGCACGACCTCGTCACCTCAGACTCTCCCGATCTTCCAGAGTGCCGCAGCCTGAACTCACCACTCAAAAGTTTGGATTGTGCCAGAGTTTCTGTGAATGTGACCCTCTCGGTGTAACGATCACAGAGGCACAGAGCCATTAAAAACAAGTGGGAGGGTAATGAATTCAGTGATGTGCCAAACGGTGACAGAAAGAGGCAGAGTGGAAATAAAAACTGATCCATACACAACAGCGTGGAAGATAAAAAAAATATCTCATGTCTTGTTTTTACTGGTGAGCAGTGTAATGATCTTAGTAACACAGGCTCCAGACACTTTGTCTTATTAAAAAAATACATATTTACAGCTTTTTCTCAAAAATATAACAAAAAATATTAAATAAAACTTCATCCCCACAACAAGAGATGTGAAGAAGACAAAGTAAGTAAGTCTAAACAGGAAAACTCAACTAAAGTACATGTACCTCAAGAAAGAACTGGAGCCAACATACCGAGAAACTTTCAAACAAACAAATCAGTCGTGAACCGAGCGAATCGTTGGCATGAAAATAATCTTGGCTCTGTCTGCCGTCAAAAATATCTGGGACCAAGGTTAACGCAGGGAGCAGCTGCTCTGTCATCCACCAAACTGGGAACCGGACCTCAACCCCACCGCCACCCCCACCGCCCTCCACCTCCAACCCACCCCCCACCACCTGCACCATCATCATCATCAATGCAATCATCAAATCAATCAATCAATCATCAGCTGACAAAAATATACTGTAACCAACAACAGCATCTCCTTTCAAAACAACAGGATCCCAGAGGTCACCGTGTCCGCCTCCACCTGTCCAATCACCAACTTCAAGCACCTGGACGGTCGGTGCTGCCCCCATGTGCCCCCCCCCCCCCCAGGAGACCCAGGCCTGTTCTCTGCACATCCATCACAGTCACGACTGCAGAGAAGATCACAGGTGGACCTGCTCACCATCCAGGACTTGTTCACCTCCAGATTCAGGAAGCAGACAGGAAATATAACCACAGACCCCCCCCCCCCGGTCAACCCTGGTTCCAGCTGCTACTAAAACATCCACTTAACATGTATCCATCATTGGTTAAATAGAAATATACATTTACTGTGAATATATGTGTATACATGCACATCCTGTACATAACCACCTACTGTTTATATAAAAATCTAATTACACTACCCACTTAATATCTATTTCAGCAGAGTCCTTGTGCTCTCCCACATTTGCAGCTTGTGCAACGAGAAACCACTGGACACCAGAGTCAAACTCTTTATTTACACAAACATACTGAAGCTGATTCTGATTATTCTTCTAAGAGAAACTCAAGCCATTGGCCAGTTTCTAAAAAAATGTAACCAAACTCCAAAAGGTCTCAGATGTTTGTGACCCAGATACCCAACAGATACAGACACAGAACCTGAGGAATTAAAGTTGATGGTTGTCCGTGACGATCTAAGAGCCTGTGAGTTCACGTTATTTTGATTTACAAAAACCAAAAGCCGGATGCTCCTGTAGTCCTTTGGCACTAAAATGCACGAATCCACATGTGTAATAGATTACTGTGAAACCTCTTACTGTAAACATCCAGCTGGACAGAAATAGAGTTCAGTTTGAATCACTGCCAGCGTTTTGACCCAGATGGTTGATCATAACACGTGAGCTGCAGCTTCACCTTCTAGATCTCTCTGGACCCAGTTGCATCTATTTACATCCTCAACCTGCTCTGCCTGCAGCCCAGTCAACTCTTCTTTTGATTTTCACATTATTAACATTAAATTTATGTCTAATTCATGTCACAGTAAATGAACCTGACCGTGGCGCCTCACTGATCTCATGGATGTGTCTTGTGGAGAGAAGAAGCTTGTTTCATCAGTGGTTTTTAACAGAGATGGAGGCGAACAGAGAATGAAAAGAACATAATTACAGATTAATTTGCGGTTGCCAGGTGCTGATGCGTGTGGGTCTTAATTCAAACTGGAAAATAAACTGTTTGAGTGTGTGAGAAAAGAAGAGGGGTGGTAATCTAAGTACCAGGGGCCCTGACATTTTATTTTTAGACTTCGACCTCAGTTTGCCTGTGAATAAATCTGCTCTAAGCACTTAAGGCTTTACAAAGGAACGACACCTTCATCAAAGACGTGTTATCAACTACCAGCAGAGAGTCCAGTGGATGTTTTCCTGCTGTCACGAGACTGTTGTTGTTATTTTCTAAAGTACAACTGTGACTTCTGAGAGAACCAATAACATATTGTTCCACATACAAATGAAAAACGGATGTTAGCCAACTGGATATTGGCATATTTTTGAACTTTAAACAGAGCAAGGTTGACTGTTGTCCGCTGTTTCCATTCTTTATGCTAAGCTAAGCTAATCCCCTCCTGGCTCAGGGTCCATACTTTGACATTAACTCTCTGCAACAAAGTGAATGAGTGTATTTCCCAAAATGCCAAACCATTCCTTTTAAACCTGCGTTTTTGCCAAACCTGGAGCAACAGAAACAAGTTGTGATAACCACCTTTTGAATTGATACGATAAACTTATTCACCAACAATTGCCTTTTATACCTCCAACATTTACAGAGCAACATTAGCATTAATTTGGAGTCATGTTTCCAACCACATGATGATTTTAAGTCAAATATTCCCTCTCCTTTAGCTGTTTGTGATCTCCACCAACTCCTGAGAGAAATATCTGACTCTTTAGCTGCTAAACCCTCCACCATGGTCACCAGCTAGTAGAGCTGGGCGATTAATCTAATTTTATGTCTATTCTGATTTTATCTTCCAACGATTATAAAAACAAGATAATCAAGATAAAACGATTATTGTGCCGCATTCATCCCTCCCTACAAAAACCATCCCCTCCATCCACTACATGGTTATGTTTCTGTGTATGTTAGCAACATACGTAGAAGTGCGTCATCTTGAGCTGTTTTCAGAGACTTTCTATATATAGTCGGACCAGCCTTTACTTTCCTTGGAATGAGTTACTGACCGGAATATGTTGAATATCGTTTACCAAAAAGGTGAATATGTTTTGGGGTTTTCAGTTTATTGGTGCAGTGCACTAAAACATATTTGATCTAATTTATATTTTTTAAATTCTTATATTATATATTTAATTATTTATAGTTAGACAGACAGATAGATAGATAGATAGAGAGATAGATAGATAGAGAGATAGATAGATAGATAGATAGATGATATTTCCAAAGTAAGTGAGTAATCATGTAAAATAATTGTGATCTCAATATTGATGAAAATAATCGTGATTATGATTTTTGCCATTATCAAGCCAGCTAGCAGCTAGTCACTAATTGTGTCTGTCTGCTGTTTGTTGTCAAGTCAGTAGTGAACAGTTAGTTTAACAGCTTCCTGCTGCAGCTGGAAATGATGCTATGAGAGCAGTGTGAGGGAACCATCAGCTGAGAGACGCTAAAACGCTTCATACAACCGCAGAGTCCAGTCATAATTTGTCACTATGAGCGACCTCAGTAGCCATTGTTAATACAGAAATATTGATTATTGCCAATGAGACTATAGATCCTTAAAAATGACCATTCAGTCAACAACAACACTGACGATCTAAACACACCTCAATATTAGCTGAATATAGCTTTACAGAGCTGCTGTTAAATGACTGGCTACTGAGGAGCCACAGTCAAGGTGTTTCTGTTATTTTGTCCACCACCTGTATCTGTATCTATACAGTCATGTACACACATACAAAACACCACCCTGCATCCGCCCCCACCACGTCTATCACTTTGTGGCTGTAGCTGAATTCCATTGCTTATCTCATGAGGGTATTTATAGGTGCTGACCCACACAATATGTGTGTGTGTGTGTGTGTGTGTGTGTGTGTGTGTGTGTGTGTGTTTTACAGCTATGGAGTGGAAAGAGAATGACTTACACCCCCTGCAGTATTATAATATCCCAACAGCAACTGGCTTCAACTGTTTCACATTGTTTCCATTCAACAGTTAAATAAGTATTACTATGAATTGCCACTTTATATGATGATACCATGAGACGTGTATTATTTGATACATGGTTTCTGTTTTCTGCAGTCCATCAATGTTATTTTCAATGTCAAAAAATAAATAAGTAATTAAAACTGGGAGAGTGGAGATGAAAGTGCAAGTGAAGGTTTTAAGATGCAAAAGAGCATCAAGTTACAAACTCCTTTTATTCAAACAAGCTGTCTATGCAATAAAATGAAATGTATTTTACCTCTTTCTCCTGCCTGATTTCTGCTCTTCTTCCTTTCCTTTGCTTTCTCAGCGTCTCTCTTTGGACTTTGTTCTATGTTCTTTCTTTTTCTTTGTTGCTGTTCTCTCACAGGTTCCTCTTTGCTTCGTCCCTCCGTCCTCTGTCAGTCTGTCAGAGTGCTGTGTGTGTGTGTGTGTGTGAATGAGAGAGCCAGTATCAGAGGGAAATCAAGGGCCCAACCAGAGCTGTGACGTATGATTCAAATGCCCCCCCCCCCCCCCCCCCCCCCGCCCAACAAACCCTCCAACCTCCAGCACCGCCTCCCTGAGATCACATCACACCCTCTTCATTCAGTTTCCACCTCCTACCTCCCACCTCCAGCATCCACCTCAATTTCCAAATACAGGCAGCCCTCGTCGCCCACCCCTCCAAAAATATCCCAAAAGATGCCAGCTCTCTTCTCCCCCTAACCCCCCTCAAACACTCCTTAGTGGCCTTACGTTTTGGGTTTTAGATTTGGTTCCTGTAAATCTGCTATCTTTATTTTACTGTTAATTTTTTCTCACCAACAAACTGGAGAAACTTAAACTAAGAGTCAGTATATATGGCTTTAAAACATGTTATCTAATGTATCCCTGGTCACTAAAGTTACTGTAGGACTACTATACAGTTACTAAAGCTACTAATTTACACATATAGACAGGTACACAGATAATAATAATAATAATAATAATAATAATATTATAATAATTAATATTTTTGACTTTTTACAGACTTAACTACTGAACAATTAATCCTGAAATTAGTAAAAAGCATAATCCAACAAATGTTTTGTATTTTAGCCTGATGCTGACCATTAGTTTTCTTTAGCCAACTAATCAATAAATAAAGTTTTCGAATTTATGGTTCTGAAGGCTAAAAGTCATCAACATCTGCTATATGCTTATTATATATTTAAAGAAGAAAGGGAAATACTGTGTTTTTATTTAAATAATCCACGACAACCAAGTAAAACAGTAAACAGACTGTTCAAAAAACATTAAACTCTCATCTTACTTTTAAGTAATTTTTCTTGAAAGTAGGTATTCTGTTTAAAGTTAAGTTGTAGGCCCACTACAGCTAATTCAGCGTTTTCACTGACGTCAGACGAACAGGTCTTCCTGCGTGTAACGTCAGCTGCGTGGTGACGTAGGTCCGTCTTTCACAATTATTTCTTTTAATGAATTTTTCAGGTTTGTTCCTGTTTAAAGGGGAATAAATTAATCTTAGATGTACGTATTGAAGCTGAGTTATTTGACATTATTTTTAAACGTCTGTAAAACGCCTGTGTCCCGCCGTAGCGGACACAAAAAACTAACGGAACCTCTTCTTTTTTTCCTGTGTTCAGTCAGGATGAAGTAGTTTCCGGGCGACAGGGTACCAGCAGTAAACATGGCGGAGGAACTGCTGGAAACAGTGGACAGACTTCAGTCCCGGCTACTGGAGAACCCGGAGCCCCGAAAGGTAACGGCTGAAAAGAGGGACACGGACAGGTTTGGTCTTTGGCACCGTCCATGTGCCGAAAGGCGGCGGTTCGTCTCTGGAGGTCGAAAAGACGCTGCGGCCGCGACAGTTCCCCGAGAGTCGAAACGGTTTTTTAAATGTTGCGTTTACGGGCCAATGTCGGACTCCGACTTTTGGAAATCTTTGACGTAAAGCTGTTTTTTGGGTCGGATATACTACTCGGAGTAATCTTGAAACAACAGTAAACTTTGATTACAGTTAATCTGCACATTATTTCCTGAATTACGAAAAGTTAGAAAATAGCGCAAATAAATTCCCGTTATAATGACCCCCAGATCAAGTTAATGTATTCAAATTGCTTATTTTATTCCACAATCGGTCCAAAACCCAAATATATTCAGTCTAGTGTCATATATAACAAACAAAGCAGCTAATCCTAACATTTGAAAAGATGAAACCAGTGTATGTTTGGCAATTTTGATCAAACATAACAACATTGCTGATTAATTTTCTGTTAATTAACAATTTTTCTTTTTTTAAATATACCTCACTGACCAATACATTTACAAATAACAAAGCAATACAACCATGGTATTACAGACTGGTATATGTCTGAGTAGAATCAATACAGTTAAAAATAGAATACAGAACTTTCACTAAATAAATGATTGAAAAAAAAAAAAAAAAAACTTAAAATAGGGAGAAGAATAGAACTCATAATTATTAGAGTAAAATAAATAAATCACAGTTCTTTCTCATTTTATAAATTTAACTTTTAGGGACATATAGGGACTTGCGTCACTATAAAAAGCATTAGTCGGTGGAGTTTTTATGAATTCTTTGTGTGATATTTTGCAATTATGAGAATTTGTGTATACCAGTTTCTCTTCCATTACCAATCCATATATGTGATTGGTGTTCACTGTATATTTTAGTTTAATTAAAACATTCATCCATTTGCTTCTAATATAGTCAGGCAGTTTACAAAAGAAAAGCACCAAATTATCACTTTTGATAAGCTTTAATTAGCAGGTGCCTGAGTTTGGAATTTTTGACTGAAAAATTGTTGACTGTCTAATTAATCAATTAATCAATTAATGGCTGCAGCTTTAATACAGATTGGCATTAGTACGGCTGAATCAAAGAAATTTCATCATGTTTTTTATCAGTTTAATTCAAGCATTAATCATATAGATGTACAATATTAAATGATAAAATGAATCATAAATCAGAGGTTTCTAGAGATTAAAATTAAAATCATCCACAGTTTACAAATCAAATGATTTATCAATCAATTGAGAAAATGATCTGCTGATTAATAAATAATGGAAATAGTTATAGATAAACATGTATGTCTGGATTTTGGGCTCATATGATGCAGTAAAAATTAACTTCTTAACCTTAATACTTTGGACACTTTGTTGAATAAGTTTGAGTATGAGTCACTAGTGTTCATCTTTGAATCTCAACATTTCTGACAGCCCGTGAAAGCATCATGGGGACGTCACGATAATCAAGGGGTTTTAACTTGTTATAACGTAGTTGTTTAACCCTGCCTTTTAGCTAACACTTACACCTGTCAGGTACAACACCTGTCAACAGATCTTCTGTCACATAGTCAAATAACAACATTAACCACAACGTCATTTATCTTGTAACGAAACTCGAGGCCAGAGTAGCCGTTAGCCTTTGAGCTAACCAGCGTTAGTGCGGAAAGTAATGACAGTTACAGCGACTCCAGGCCTCTAACGTTAAACTGACTCAGGTTTAACTGAAGCCATACCACAGCTGTTCATCCCTGCTCTGAAGGTTGATGTTAAAATATTGGAAATTAAAAGCGAATAATAATGAAAATTCACGATGTCCGACCTTCCCTTTGTTTACTTTCCCTGCTGACATGTAGCAGTGCTTCCCAAAACAAACCACTCATGACCTGTGTGATAGGTTTGATCAACATGAGACATGATCTGGTTTCCACAACTAATGATTTTATTAAAAGAAAAAAAAAGAGTGAAATCACAGCTCAGTGATTTTACTAAAGCCCTGCCCCGTTAGGCCTCGACACCATTCAGTCTCCATGAGGCAGGATTTAGTGTTGGATGTACAGTAACACTGCATGGTTAATGTAACAGAGGGAATAATATCAAATATAAAATTAAGAAAAGGCTTATCCACTTCTTCAGTAACATAAATCCATCAGGTTTGATTTTCATCAGAGAGTTTCACAAGAAAACAAAATGTGAACATCTTAGATTTTCATGTAAATCATCCTGAAAGGAGAATTGTGGTTGAAATTGAAACCATTATGCATGCAAACAGTTATGTTAAATAATCATTAGGTTATATTCTGTAATGATATGCAGTGTCTTTTTTTTCTTTTTTCTTTTTTTAATATTTGAAAGTCTTTAACCGTTATTAGTGTGTCACTTCTGTGACACTGTGTTTTTAATTTAATATCACAATATTAATATAAATATTGTAATGTAGTAGTTGGTTATTATATAAACTTAAATATCACAATACAAATATATAAAGTAACTGAATAATTAGGTTTAAACTATATTCTATATACAATACTGTTCTGCCAACACAAATAAAATTACATTTAAAGAACATTTTCTGGAAAATCTGTTGAAACATTTTGCTATAAAATTAATGTAATAAATACTTTTTGGTTTGTTTCTCAAACAAATGAACCTATATAATTATATATATATATATACTATATATTAGATATTGATTGTACAACATTGTATATTAAAGGGACAAGTTGTGTTGGTGTTAATGTTGTGGGAAAGTCTCGGTTGACAACTTTATACGTCTCACTGTAAATATCATCATGTCTCCCTATCCATTATAATCATTAAAATGATAATTATTACTTTTCTTAAAGATTCTAACAGAAATAGCTGCTGTAACGTAACCACTTTGTTGCATTTAGAAAAATACTAAATTTAAATGAAGACTCATGCTTCTACACTAGAATTAACACTGAACATCAGGATTGTGATCAACTTTAATTTCAGAGCCTCATCTTTGAATGACAAGTTTTGTTTTTCTCTTGTTTTGCAGCTACTAAAGACCCTCAAACGACTGGGGGAACTTCCCATGACTGTGGATATACTGGTGGTAAGTATTTGTTGATTCACAGATCACATCCTCTTCATTTCCAAACTATCAGACATGAGCTCCCAGGATGGAACACAAGAACACAAACGCCTCGCTCATTCAGCTTTTTTGCTCTCGCAAGGTGATAACTGCTGTAAAAGTAAAATTAATAGAATTAAACCAGTAAATTCAGGCTTGTGTGTTACATATAAGAGCGATCTGTGTCCGTGCACTCACTGTCTTCTGTTCTCTCATAGGAAACTGGCGTGGGGAAAACTGTGAACTCTTTCAGGAAACATGAAGTAGCTGGAGAGGTAGTGAAAAGCCTCGTAGCCAAATGGAAGAAACTGGTTCCTCAGTCTGCAGACAGGTACTGTTGTGCATTCCTGTGCCTCAACATGCAAATAGCAGTAAGGTGTGGAGCGCTCCACGTTTTAGCTCTCATGTGTCTGTTCACTGTCTCTCTCTGTACACTGGAGATTGATTGGCCTTTTTGCTTTTGCGCTGTTCACTTGAGACTCATTATCACTGATTGCACATCACTTGGTTTGTTCTCTCCTCAGAGGAGGAAAGTGTTTTAATTTGGGCTGAACTATATGCAAAAAAAAAAAAAAAGATTCATATTGTGATTATTTTGGCAGATATTGTGATTGCAATATGATTCACGATTTCTGTTTAAATGCTCGTTTTTCCATTTTTGAATGCAATTTTCAATCAAAAAAATTAAAAATGATGATGTTGGGTGGTTAATTAAGCACCAACAATTCCTCTACTGCAAAATCATTTGAATCATTTTTTGAATGATTTTTAAAGCTGGTTCCAGCTTCTAAAATTTTTCTTTGTCACATACAGTATTTTGCTAAATTAATTCTTGAATGAAAATCTTTATGTTCTTTATGTTTGAAGAACTCTATGTTTATTTGAAAGCGTCACTTACGCTCTGAGAGTTTATGATGTTATCAAATCATCATGTTAGTCATTCTCAAGTAAAAATATCAAACATTTTGTGGTTGCAGTTTTTTTTAAAATGTGAGATCTTGATGATTTTTGTTGGTCTTGTACCAAAAAAACCATCATCACCATCATCATCACCACAACGCTGATGGTGCTAATAATGCACAACACTGTAGAGACACATTTTACCTTTTATCAAAGAAATTGCAGCTCCTGCGATTTGGATATCTCACTTGGACATATTATGATTTTGATTTATATTTCGATTTAATTGTGCAGCTCTAGTTTTAATAAACACTCTGAACTCACAGCGCTCCACATGTTTAGTAGAGAGATGATCCTCCTGGAGAACAGCAGCTTTCTCTCTGTAGATGAGACAAAAAAGTCATATATAAAGATAATAATCTGTCCATCTCTTTTTAAAGTGTCTGTTTCAGACAGTGATATGTTGTCAGCTGTCAGTAAACTGTAGTGCTGACAGGTTGTCTTTGATTTATCTAAAATGTCAAACAAAAAGCCTTTTTCATGCTCCTGACTTTGCAACTTTTCAGGGAAATTTGTCTTCAATAAAAGTCTGCTGTCCCCAGATTGAACAGCCTTATGAAATTGTCACCATGATGTCACCATCATCTAAAACTGATTAAAAAGTTGCCTCAATAAGAGTTTTTCTACAGTGAAGCAGGATTTATTCCTAAAGAACAAAGCCAATCTTTTGCCTTAATTTTCTCACCAGATTTGAGACATGATTTTTGAAGGATAACTTCTCATCAATCCAGATGCCAAGATATTTGTATATATGTACTTTGAGTAAAATGTTTTATATCTATGGTTTTATTGAGAGGGAAAATCCCGATAATGTGTCCTGACTGCTAACAAATTATTGATGTGAGTAACTAACCCTCTGAAAATCCTCTTTTACTGGTGTTGCTGTGACCACTGTTTTCTCACCACTGTCCCTCTCTCGTCAGACCCAACAGCCACGCCAAAGAGGCCTCCCGGTCACACACACACTCTCGAGGTCCAGAGGCTGGTGTTGGAGGAGGCAACAGACACACCCGGGAGCCCTCCCCCGAGGAGGAGCCCTCCTACATGGAAGAGGAGGAGGAAGAGGAGATGGAGGAGAGAGGCTACCACACCAACTACTCGCCCTCGCCTCCTCAACACGAGCATTACAGCCCCCCACAGCGAGGAGGATACCAGTCAGACGAGTACGAGAGCCCTGAGCCTGAGCCCGAGCCCGAGCCCGAACCCGAGCCCGAGCCCAGTCCTCCTCCTCCTCCTCCTCGCAAAGAAGTCCGCCACACCAAACCAAACAGAGAGCCCAGCAAGAACCATCACCACAGTGAGCGGAACAGGGACCGGGACGAGGAACGACGGCAACGCCACGCACAGACGAGCAGCGATCGAGGAGGAGGAGGAGGAGGAAGAGAGGGCAGTGAAGGAAAGAGACGTGCTGCAGACAGAGAGAGACAACAGAGCCCGGTACAGAAACCCGCCAAACACAGCAGGAAGTCCAACATACAAGAGAGCAAGAGGGAAGAGAAGAAGAGAGGAGGAGATGATGGTGAGTGTTAATGCAAAATTATATTTTAGAATATTCCCTTTTGATGGGATGGTGCAGCCATAAAAACACTGATTTTTGCATTTGAATATTTCACTCAGAGTAAACATTATATATCTAAAATAAGATTTTAACTTAAAGGGAAATACCACTGATTTTACACAACAAATGATTCTTTTGCTCAGCAGCAACCTATAAATAAATGGTGCCTCACATGTACAAAAATCAAAACAAGACTTTCTTCCTCTACGGTAAATGAGAATGCTTTGTACAAGTGTTTCTTATAGCATCATCAGGAAATAGGCCTCAAACAAAATTCGACCCATTCATTAACTCTTCTAAACTATGTATGATGTCATTGTGTCTTCTTAAAGCTAATTTGTTATAATTATACCAGAGACTACAACACAATATAAAGGATTTATTACTGTGGATAATGCAGTTACTTTGTGTTTAGAAAGCAGTTCTGTTAATTACAGATGACTTGAAATTGAAGCCTGTGATTGGTTAAACACTTTTGAGTCGTTTTGACGCTTCACAGCAGCAATTTTAACTTCAGAGCTTCACTGTTGCATTTGATCAAGTTGAATTCATTCTAGAAGCCAAAATATTGATTATGTGGTTATGAGATAGTTTGTTGTGCAGCAGAAGCTTTTTATCAGCCCAGATCACAGAATGTGGCAACAGCAGAGAAACATCCTGTAGCAGTGACAAAGACACTGCAGGTTCAGTGTGTGGGAACTGTGCCAACAGGAAATGACAAATTTAAAGACAAAAAACTGTTTCCATAACAACACTGTTAAAGAGTGACATTAACATTAAATTGTCTATTTGCTCATGTGTATCAGGATAAAGCATCATAAACTGTATGTGTGGGTTGTTTGACATAAAGCACCAACAATTCTGACACAATCATTTGAATCATTCTTCAAGCTTCTTTCATTTTTCTTTATCACATACTTAGCTAAATATATCTTGAAGTAAAATCTTTATGTTCTTTGTGTTTATTTGAATATGTCACTTTAGCCTCTGAGGGTTTATCACAAGCTTGTTTCACTGTAACAAAGAGTCAGTTAGTTTATTAGTTGATCATCAAAATGAATCAAAACTATTTTGGTAATCGATTTATCATTTTAGTCATGTCCAAACAAAAATACCAAACATTCTGTGGGTGCAGAATGTGAGAATTTGATGTTTCTTGTTGTCATTTGAAACAGTTAACTGAATATGTTTGAGTTTTGGACTGCTGGTTGAATAAAACAAGCTTCTTGAATACTTTATCTTGGGCTGTTTATTCAATTTTTTTGGATTTAATAGACTCAACTCAACTCAACTTTATTAATAGAGCACTTTAAATACAGCCAAAGCTGATACAAAGTGCTGTACATAATAACATAAAAACATAAAAACATAAAAAACAACAATTAAATAGCAAATAAAAAACAGTAAAAGCAATAAAACAAATGCCGTCTCATGCTGGATCAAAAGCCAAGGAATAAAAGTAGGTTTTTAGACGGGTTTTAAAAATGGACAGTGAGGGAGCTTGTCTAATGTGGAGAGGTAAGACAAAAAAATCAGTGTAAAATCCCAGTGTCACGCATCATACTTTTAACACGGATGAGGAGCCTGACCTCTTTTCTGCTTACCCCCTTATTTCCAGGGCGACCACGAGCGCCGAAGGACTCTCCATCCAAGGAGGAGGAAGAGGACTTTGAGACCCCCACCATGTCCTTTGAGTCCTTCCTCACGTATGACGCCCCAACATCTGTAAAGAAGAAGAAGAAGCCATCGTCGTCGTCCTCGTCATCACACAGTCGGCCGTCTCACTCATCATCCTCCATGTCGTCTTCCCATCATACACGCACCCCTCCGCCGCCTGTGACCTCCTCCTCCTCCTCCTCATCTTCCTCCAAAGTGAGCAAGGCGAACGGCACTCAAAGCACCAAGAGGCCACATTCAAGCTCCAGTTCATCGGCTGCTGCACCAACACCGGAAAAACGCAAGAGGGTAAGAACAGAGTTCGGATCGTAAAAACGTAAGAAAAAAGTTCATAAGACGATAATTTCTCATATTATTCTTTATGATTTTTCTACAGTGAACATGAATCCGTGTTTTACAGAGTCTAAGCGGTTTAATCAGTAATTAGGGCGAGTAGTTTGACAAAATTATAGTCACTCAACTCTCAACTCACTCACTTCAACCACACTTCACAGTCTTCATCAGGGGATTGAGTTTACTCAGGTTTTGCTTTAGAGTTTTTCAGTTTAATTTAAGTAGGGTTGCAAATAACTATATTTTCATTATCGATTAATCTGCTAATTTTCTTGGATCAATCGATTTATAGTTTTGTTACATAAAAAAACAGCCCATGATCATATACTTTATTCAACCACCTGTCCAAACTGTAAATATAATCAGGTGACTGTCATGCGACAAAGAAAAGCATCAGGCTGTTAAAGGACTGTGCAGCCCAGCTGGCTGAGCCTCTCCAGAGGATCTTCAACTTAGGCCTTCAACACAGGGAGGGTCCCGGTCCTGTGGAAAACATCATGTCTTGTTCCCAAAGTAGGACGACCGGCTGAGATAAATGACTACAGACCGGTGGCCCTCACATCACACGTCATGAAGACCCTGGAGCGGCTGCTTCTCCACCTTCTGAGGCCCGTTGAACATGCACTAGACCCCCTACAGTTCACCTACAAGGAACATATTGGAGTGGATGATGCCATCCTTTACATGCTCATGAGCCAGGTGGTTACATGAGGATTATGTTCTTTGATTTTTCAAGTGCATTTAACACCATCCAACCCCCAATTCTTAAAGACAAGCTGGAAGAGATGGGGGTGGATCCCTGCTTCACGTCCTGGATTGTGGATTACCTGACAAGACGACCACAGTTCGTCAGGCTGGGTAACTGTGTCTCAGGGACAGTGATGAGCAGCACTGGGGCTCCACAGGGAACTGTTCTGGCTCTGTTCCTGTTCACCCTGTATACGGCCGACTTTAAATACAACTCTGAGTCCTGCCACATCCAGAAATGCTGGGATGACACAGCTATTGTGGCGCGTATCAGGAACAGGCAAGAAGAGGAGTACAGGCATCTGACAATAGCCTTCAGTGAATGCAGCAACAAGAACTGCCTCCTTCTGAACACCTCCAAGACCATGGTCATGGACTTTCGGAGGTCTAGGCCCACCCTTCAGCCGGTCAACATTCGAGGGAAGGACATCGAGGTGGTGCACACTAAATACCAAGGTGTGCACCTGGACAGTAAACTGGACTGGTCCGTGAACACAGATGCCATCTACCTGAAGGGGCAGAGCCGACTCTTTTTCCTCAGGAGGCTCAGGTCCTTTGACATCTGCAGTGAAATGCTGCACATGTTTTATCAGTCAGTGGTGGCCAGTGTACTCTTTTATGCTGCAGTTTGCTGGGGTGGCAGCATTGACAATCTTCCATCTTGGACAATACCAACTATCCTCTCCACAACATTCTGGCAGGACAGAGAAGCAGCTGCAGCTGCAGCAAACGTCTCATCTCACTGGACTGCAGAACAGAGAGGTTCAGGAGATCCTTTGTTCCCACTGCCATCAGGCTATACAACACCTCAGCCACAGGAAGTGGACTAATCTAATTATTATTGTTTATTTATTACTAATTGTTGTTATTATTATTATTATTATTATTAACAATAAGCTAATGGACACATGAATTTCCCCTAGGGGATAAATTAAGTATCTATCTATCTATCTATCTATCTATCTATCTATCTATCTATCCATCCATCCATCCATCCATCCATCCATCCATCCATCCATCCATCCATCCATCCATCCATCCATCCATCCATCCATCCATCCATCCATCCATCCATCCATCCATCCATCCATCCATCCATCCATCCATCCATCCATCCATCCATCCATCCATCCATCTATCTATCAGATCGTCAAACTGAAGAAGAGAATGTTTGACATCAATTAATCTATTATTAAAACTGTTGAGATTAATTTTTTGTTGATCAACTAATTGATTAATGGACTAATTGTTGGAGCTCTTAAATTGGCAAAGTCTGGTCTGTTTAAAAAGTGAAATGCTTGCTTTTATTTTGTAGAATCATGTTTGTTTCCTAGCAACAGTAGATTACTCCATGGTCAAAGTAACTCAGAAACAAACAGTAACCTTTTAGATTTCAAAGGCCATATAACGTTTAGAGGTTCGAGTATATAAAAAAACATCTTTTTGAGAACAGAGTTAACAACATTAGTGTTATTACCTTTTAAAGGATAGTTAGCTTAGCTTAGCATAACAGCTGGAATGAAGGGGAAAAGCCTGGCTCCATCTAACAGTCAAGTCAGACTATCTGTTTCCACTTGTTTTATCGTTTTTTTGTTTTTTTTAATTTTGGGGATTTTCTGCCTTTATTAGACAGCAGTATAGGTAAGTCCAGTCTGTATGCTAAACTAAGCTAGCCATATTGAACAGACAGATATGAAAGCACAGTACCTTCATCTAACTCTCTGCAAGAAAGGGATTAAGTGTACCTTTAACTCGCTGTGTAATTTGATGTCTTTTCTCCACAGAGTTACTTTTAGTTGCATGTGTCTTATTTTTATCAAACCTTGATTTTGAATAGTTGTTTGCAGATCCTGCTTGTTGATGTAGGTCTGTTGTTGCGTGCAGGTGGTTGAGGCCGTTCCAACTCTGCCTGAAATCCCTCTGCCAGCAATTCAACCCAATTACAGACCTCTGCCCTCCATCGATGTCACACCGCTGTCCCCACAGAGACGTAAAGGTAACGCCCTCACCTTAAAATGAAAATGAATGTGGTGTTAACTCACCTGTGGCATGTTGAATCTCCTTTAAAGGACACAAAACTAAACAACACACAAATGTAAACTCTGCAGTTTTTCTCCCTTAGAGAAGCAATGTCAGGGATCTCCTCCTTTCTTCTTTGACTGAGGGCATCTATTGTTTAATCATTTTATTGCTCTAAGAATAAGCTTACAATAAAAAAAAAAGTGTTTTACAGCTGAACAGCTGCACTCCACTGGCCGGTTTCACAAAGACATTTCAGACTGGTCCATAGTGTTAGGCCAGTCTTAATTTTGCTCATAGACCAGTCTGATGTTAGTCAGACCATTTCATAAAAATAAAGATGGACCCATTTTGAGCCGAAAAGATTAGACACCTTACTCACAGGCTAACTCAGGCCTAAGACCAATGGGCCTCATTCACCAACCATTCTTAAGAAGAAATTCCTTCTTAAAAAGATTCTGACATTCACCAGTGTTTTCTGATTTGAGATTAGACCTTAGCTAAGAACAGAATCTATGCACACTCAGGAGTACTCTTATGTAGATTTGAGTGCTGACGTGTGTTATTGTGTTTTCGTTTTGGAATTTTCTAAACCTTCCCTTACAGTATCTCTTTGTGACTTCTGTCTGTGTCTGCACACGACCCTTCAGTCTCATGCCCTTTAAGGGCATTTACCTATGCAAATTAGGGCCAACTGGCACACGCTTTCAATTTGCAAGGAGATTGGCATTCATCAATCTAAAAGCACAGGTGCGCACAGTTCTGTGGTTTAAGAACACGTTCATGAATCTGACGAGTTTTCTTAAGAACTTTCTTAAGAACAACTTAAGAAAGAATTTAAGAAAATACTTGAGAAGATATTGGTGAATGAGGCCCAATGTTACCATGGTAACAACCAGTGACACCTGCACTGAGCAGTAGCACCCAACAACTACAAAAATAGGAAAACGTGGCTCATGTTTGTGGTTTGCTAAAATTGTTATGGACAGAGCAAAGAGTTTTTTATCAGCTTGATTCTGCTGAGATAAACAGAGCTGAGCGGTTGGACGCGATTCCTCGATTTTTTATTTTATTTTGAAAAAATAAATAATAAAATAATCAACCCAGAATTCATTGTACCACAGTCCAGCTTAAGAAAGTCAAGAACTAAACTGCATTGTGCAACAGATGAGTTTGGACGTCTATCTGAAGTCTGACTATATGTCATATCTAAGCCACAGCCAAAGTCTGTCTTTGTGAAGCTGGCCCCAGGTCTGAACGAACTTTTCACTTTTAATAGTGATAATTCTCCAGCGATGTCATCACAAAGTTCAGGCTGACATGGAGGTGAAGAGATGAGTCGATACTGATTGAATTTTCATGTAAAACTTGTAAAACACCGGTGCCTTTGCTCATTTTAGTGATTTAATTGTGTCTTTCTCACTTTACAGCTGTGAACCTCTGAGGCCTGAAGGCTTCTCTCTTGCTCAGATTATCTGAACATAACTTGTGTGTTGAACACCAAAATTTAGGTTTGACATGTACAAACATGATATATGTGTCAGACTCTCACTCCCTTCCTTCTTCACTTTCAGTTCCTGTCTACAACGACGAGGAGGACGCCGGGTTCACAGGGAAGCGGTTCAACTCCAAGATGGTGGTCTACTCAGGATCCAAGACCTCTTACTTGCCCAAAATGATGACCCTGTACGAGCAGTGCATCCGTGTGCTGCAGAACAACATTGATTGTGAGTGGAGCTGCTGTATTTAGCTGTGATTCAGATTATGAACAGCAAAGACACAAAACAGTCAACAGTCTCCCGAATAGTAATTCAAAGAATAATAATTCACTCACATGGCACAGCAGCTGTAACTTCATTCATTATTTAAATCTCTGATGTGGCATATTATTGTGCACCATATTAACTTAACAATCAAAAACTCCCACACACTGTTTGACTTGCAACAAACAATTTAAAGCAACTTTCAGATGGTCACATGGTTCTCCAACAATAAGGAGCCATCTTTAAGTCGGCAGCCAATTGCCTCATCCCACATGTGAAGTTGAAGATAATGTGACGGTTCGATATGTGGTGGTATGGATCACTTTTGATCAAAGAAACAGCTGGATTAACCTTTCAAGCTGCAGTTTTACTTTACTCCACACTTCGTCAGCTTCACAACAACACTTCCTGTTCCTGAGTCACATGTCGCTAAACTAACCAATCAGAGATGAGGAGGACTTAGACTGAATTAAATCAGAGGAACTAGAGAGTTGGAGATTGATTCAGGAGGTTACCGTAACTGTTTTTAAAGATGCACATGTATTTAAACTATTAAATAAGTAAATATAAACATTAATATGTAAATAGTTAAATATATAAACACTGTAAATATATTTTTAGTAAATTAACTTAAATATACAACATTATTTAAAATCTAAACCTTACAATAACAGTAAACCAATATCAATTCACGATGTGACACTTAACAGTTCAATACATAAAAGACAGGAAACTCCACATAGTGACAAATTGAATATGTGAGTTAATAAAAACATACTTCATTGTCAATCATACATGTATTCCAGTCTTCCACAGGGTAGATTATATAAATTTAATGTCCAGTGTTTTGTGCAACATCAACATAAAAATCAGGTTGCATGACAGAAGGAACCAGAAGGTTTATCCTATACATATTCAAATCCTTAGATAGGGACACCCTCAAATAAATCTTAGTAGGGCCTGTTGTAAAATACAAAGAAAACTATTTACAAAAGATATTTACAGAATATTCAGTGTAAGGAATCATAGAAACATCTACATGCTTAAGAGCCTAATTAATAATTAAATAATTAACTTTTTCGGCACAGCAAACATTAACTGTTGTACATAGATTCACGATGACCATCAAAGCTGTTTCTACATTTTTATTTTCAACAAATTTGTTGAAAATTTGTTCCTCTTGAGCAATTGTTCCCAGCCTTTTCCAACTCAGGGCCCACTTGAAAATCTCAAAAATGTTGGCGGCCCACATCTGACCCTGTAACAATGTGGAGCCAAATAATGCCAGGTTGCAAATATCTTTTAAAGATCACTTTGTTTTAAAACATTTAAAGAAATTAATTATATACATTTCTTTTTATATACATCTTTTCACCAAAATTGTTCTGTTTTGCAAACGATTTGTCGGCCCACTTGCAATAGCTTCGCAATTTTTTTCCCACCTTGTCAAATGGATTATTTTGGATTTGCTCCTTAAAAACATTAGTTTGTATTACCGCCTTAAGAAATTACATTTAGAAAATTCAACAGCAACAGTGCCCCCTTCCCCCCTTTAACCCCTGTGTCTGTAAAGGCCTGTAAATTTCAGTGGGTTTCTCTTGACACAATTTGTGATCGTCTGTATGGGAGGGGTTAGATTAACAGGAAATCTACACAGTCACTACACAAATGATTGAAAGTCAATATGAACTTCTCTGTGGTCATTTCCCAACCTAACACTCCACCCATCTGGTATCACAAGGTGGTTAAAACAAATGAACGCTGCTGCACAGTTGTGACCTCAGTTGTCTGATGTCTCTGTGATCTCTCAGCCATTGCTGAGGTGGGGGGCGTTCCGTTTGACATCCTGGAACCGGTTCTGGAGCGATGCACGCCAGAGCAGCTGTACCGCATTGAGCAGAGCAACCAGGTAAAACACACACACACACACACACACACACACTGATGAAATCTAGCCCTAAACCCTGACCATAACCATCACAATTAAATGCCAAACCCCAACCCTGTACCTAAACTGAACCTAAACCTGATTCTAACCCTAAAACCAAATCTTAACCACGTCACAGTCCTTTGAAGACCATGAAGACCTGGATAGACGACACACTACAAAAACATACAAGAGGCAAAACTAAAACCCACTGTTCACACTAAAGAGAATAGAACAAACACACACAGGGAAAGATTTCCAAGGAAACAGGATTATTTCTTCTTCTAGCTGAACATGTCACAGCTCGTCGCAGTGTGAAAGTTTTTCTGCAGAGGAACACACATAAAACATCTCCAAAAACTTGGTTCTGTCATTTTAAAATGAAACCACCGGCCTTCTTTGTTGGGTTTTACTATTTTTATTGACAAATAACAGAACAATGATTATTTTAAATGCCGCCCTCATCCTCTCTTTTCTGTCAGTACATATTTTATAGATTATGCAGATATTCCTTAAAAATAATTTGCTAAATAATGCCAGTTTGTACATTATGATGATGATAGTGATGGTGATGATGTCCTTGTTCAGGTCTGTAAAGTCTCTGTGTTCTAAAGAATCAATAGATGTGTGCATCATACTGAACACCCACAAAAATCTATCTGAAAAATCTCAAATTTAAGGCAAAGGAAGGTGGAAAAAACAAACAAAAAATACATTTCTCCGATTGACGCTGATGTCACATTCAGATATGACAGCGTCATCGTCTTTTGTATTACATTTAGTTCTAATTCCCTTTTACTTTTGAAATAAAAAAGAGCTGTAGTATTATATTTATGGGCCTGTAAACCCTGATTTTGTCTTCAAGTTTCCGCTCTCCTCTTCTTTCAGTGTTTTACGGAGGACTCTGATGAGCTGTGGATGCGTCACTGTCACCGGGACTTCAAGCGTGAGTCTCCGCAGGAGTACGAGTCGTGGAGGGAAATGTACCTGAGGCTGCACGACGAGCGTGAGGAGCGACTGAGGTTGCTCACGCAGAACATCACCTCGGCCCACGCCAACAAACCCAAAGGTAGGAGAAGTTGCGTCTTGACGTTTAGGTTGATAATTCTCCTTCAGTGTTGACTCACTGAGGCTGTGAAATGGAAAAAGTCAAAACATTATCAGTCAGTAGAAAGTGGAAAAATGGACGTCGAGCATAAGAATATATTGAATTTCTCGTTGTTAACCTTTTCCCAGAGATCCCCACTTCTGTTTACAAGCCTGAAAATAATTTTCCCAAAATAAAACGTTTACTGTTCTTCAACCATTTTGATTACAGTCATAATGCTGGTCTCTTTTGAAAGTCACTGCTTTAAATTTTGTAACCAAACAGTCAGAATGAATAGAAGAGATCCTGAACCAAAGTTACAGAGGGACAAACATGGTAGAAAAGTTCATTATTTCGGCATAAAAAAGAGAATGTAAGGCCTAGGTAGTGTACGGACAGGAAAAGTAATAAAGCATTTGCTTCATTTCATATTTTAATAGCCATTAAAAGTAGGAGTTGTAAAAATAATTTATAAATAAACTATTAATAATCAATAAATACTTCAAAGTTAAAAACAGCATAAAACTCTCATTATATACACCATTTATGAATACATTTATTAATTCATGAATAAATAATATAATTTAACGAGTTTTATGCTGTTTTTATAAATCTGAAGTATTTGTTGATGGATTAATCATTCATTTATAAATTCTTTTTACAATTCCTATTTTTAATGCCCATTGAAATATGAAATTTAGGAATTGCTTGCACAGATAGAGTCAGGAGGATTAGAGCTTTCAAACGGTGTACGATTTATTAAGGTTGTGTGAAGCACAGACCAAAACACACCTAAGATAACGTCCCATGGATGAGACGGTGTATTTTAAAATTATTAAATGTTTATTTCTGAAGGTGTTTGAATGGTCGTGTTGTGTTTCTCTTGGCAGGACGGCAGGTGAAGATGGCGTATGTAAATTCTGCCGCCAAGCCGCCGCGTGACGTTCGCCGCCGTCAGGAGAGGTTCGGCACCACCAGTGGTCTGTCCACAGCCGCCTCCAACGCAGCTGCAGCTCCCATTAAGTCAGTATAACATAAAGGATGTCGACATGTTGGCTTACATGTAGATTTAAAGCAGAACTTGGTGTCACACATAAGATACAGAATTTTACACACAGTAAATATGGGTTTTTATACATGTGTTAATGAAAAAGTAAAATCTGCAGACTGACTCCAAACCACAAAATTTATATAATTATTTACGTCAATCTTTGTATCCATTTTAAAGCATTTTGACCTGTGTTAGTGTGCAGGTGTTAACTGTAAATCCCCCCCCCCCTCTCTGTCCTATCAAATAAAAGAAAAAAAAATGCCCCCAAAAAGAAATTAAGGAAAATAGTTGCAGCTCCAAAAGCATTTTTTTTAAAAAAAAAAGTCCATTGCTCATTTTCGGCAGTTTTTGGTTTAGTTCAGGACTTCGTGGCACTTGATTGTCGTTTATTTCAGATTCATCAGACTCATAGATCGTCTCCCTCTTCCTGTGTCTTTCAGAATAAGACCAGCTAACACAGAGTATTCTGGTGAATCCAGTCGCTCCTCTTCCTCCCAACACAACACTCCTCCCAGCTCGTCCCGCTCTTCAGCACCGAGTGGAGGAGGAGCAGCAGGAGGAGGAGGAGGAGGAGGAGGAGGAGGAGGACACGTCACCCGGGACAAGCCACAGGTCAAAAGTAAGTGTGTGTTAACAGTCCTGATGGGATTTTGTAATATCAGTGTTTTCAAATCTAATTAATCATCTACTCTTGTCTCCTCCCTCTGAAGAAATCGCCCCCATGATGGCCAAAACTATCAAAGCGTTCAAGAACAGATTCTCCCGCCGATAGTGTGAAAGAGATTGAATGTATTTTATGAATTCCAACTGTGTTTTTAATTTAAGTTTGGTAAAATTTTACTGCACACACACACACAAACATACACACACACATACAGACCATGATCTTTACCCACCAAACATATCATATGAACTTAACAGTATTGGTGGAAAATGGTTGTTTTTTTTTTTTGTTGTTTTTTTTTTTTTTGTTTTTTTTATTTAAGTGGTGGCATCTGTTTTTGGGGATCTTCAAATAAGTATTTAAATCATGAATGACAGTCAAAGGGTCTGACGTCTGTTTTAAGATAATTGAGTCGCCAACTTTTTATAGGATGCAAAAGGACACAAACACAAAGTCTGTTACTTTTTCTTGTTTTTTTTTTTTTCTTTTTAAAGATTAGCCAGTTAGCTTAGCATGAAGAGTGGAAATGGGGACAACAGCTCGCCTGGCTCTGTCCAAAGTAGAAAAAGATCTGGCTACCAGCACCTAAAGCTCAGCTATTTACACGTCATGTCATCTTATATATTAAGTGGTTGTTGATATTAACGTAATTCAGTCTTGTCAATATTGAGATGCTGCATATTTTTGTTCAATTTAACAAGCACAGCAGGGTCACAGTTTCTCATCACCTGTGTCAGGAGTCCGCATCTTCATTCTGCTGCGCTCCTGTTCACCTGATGGATTTTTTTTTGGTATTATTCAATCTTTAAGGGTTATTTAAGAAAATTTAACTCCCTGGTACAGCTCATCAGAAATTATTTGACCCTTCTGTGCCTGGAAATTTAACTAAATTAATCTAAATAATGTCAGGTACTTTCTCTTTCTTTCGCCTTTTTTAAAGAATTAATAACGTGAATAGAAACAACCACTTATATGAAGTAGCATCCGTTGAGCAGCGCCACCTACAATCACATTATACAGGATGTGGTGTAGTTAGCTGTTTTCCAGTCTTTATGCTAAGCTAAGCTAACCAGCTGCTGGTTGTAGCTTCATATTCATGGTGCAGACATGAGAGCAGTCTCTATCCTCTCATCTAACTCTCGACAAGAAAGGAATAAGCGTTCGTCAAACTTTTACTTTCATGGGAGGAAAGCAAATACTCAATCTTTGAATTTAAAGATTAGTCCTTTGTTACTTTTCTTTATGGCCAAATGAAACACTACACTAGAAAAAACCTTTACACACTCTTGTTTTGTCTTTTAATTGCATGCATGGTGCACGTCAGCTGCAACATTAAGACTCCACCTGAGACATCGACGGGCTGGTGAAAGACTCTGCTTTTTAAAAACAAACACGTGCATATTTAAACATGTTTTGGTGCATTTCTCAATGTGTAGGTCTAAAGTTATATCTATGAACTACACACACACACACACACACACACACACACACACACACACACACACACACACACACACACACACACACACACACACACACGCACACACACACAAAAACACACAAACACACACACACACACACACACACACACACACACAGAAAAACACATTCTAGACTTATTTTAAACCTCCTGTGGCTTCAGACCATGTTTTCCTGCTGTCGAATGTGTGCGTCTCTCTTTCTATCTGCTTCACTGTGACAAATGTGCTCGAGTGACGGCTGAAAAGATGAAGAAGAAGAAAAACAACAATAAGGAAATAAATTGGTAGGACGTCTGCAGCTTCAGTCTACAATGATGATGATGAGATGTATTTATTTTCAACACTGGGACCTGGCACCCCACAACATGGGCCCGAAAGGAAGTAGATTAAAAATTGTAATTTTATTAGATTTTAATAAATGTTATATGGTCATTTTTATTAAAATTGACTTTTTGCCCTTGAACTGTCCCCATCTCTTCTTTTAAAATACCAATGAGTGTCACCTTGTATATGTGAATTTTCTTCATAAATGACTTGACAAATTAAAAAAACCTGCAGAGGAGATGCATTCACATGGACAAATAGTCACAATAGATCTGTCCTTTGGGTCACAATAAAGAGGTGTAATAATGATTTACAGAAATTACTCCAATGTGCCTGAATATTGGGTTTTCCCTTGACTCTGAGTGTCTCTCTCTCTCTCTCTCTCTCTCTCTCTCTCTCTCTCTCTTTATATATATATATATAGTTTTACATTTGAATCTGCCAGGAGTCTCCAAATTAAAGAAGTATTTCAGACTGTCCTTTGTTCTCATAAAACTTCCACACATGATTCAAGACGCTATTTCAGGCTCAGCAGCAAAGTGAGGGAGGAGTGGAGTACAAAGCCGGCATGCCTTCAGTGAGGGGCCGAGACAGTT
>NW_019174333.1:170059-332996 GCF_002260705.1 Seriola dumerili
TATATATATGAATAAAATTATATATATTTTTATTTCATTTTATTCATGTATAAAATAATATAAAATCCTGAATACTGAGACTGAAACAAAGAAAAAATCATAATCTCCATCATCAACATTAAAATCCAAGTTACACATTACTGAATCAATAATTTAACACTCTGACAGGAGTCATAATAATAAGGCTAATTTTACTTTTGAACATAGTAACTGTGTTTGTTGCAGGATTTAATGTGGCATTACTTAATTATGGTTTTGAGGTTTTGTCGATACCGTACCGTAAGTGGTACTTAGGTTTGCGACAGTTTTGACGCATAGTGGTAAGAGATGGGAGCCAATCAGAGAGCACATCACATGTTTAGTGTTTTGTTCGTCACGCAGATAAGTGACCACAAAACCTCAGAGGAACACGCCAGTGATTCCTACACCTTCAAAATAAAATATGTTCTGCTTTGCACTAATTTAAATCTTTTACCTAAGGGAGGCTGGCTTCTCTGTATTTTTCTATCTATGCACTCTGTGATCTATGCATTCCTTCAAAAACCCTTACATATACATGATGGGATACAGCTTAAAATTCTGGAAGAAGTTTGAAAGGGACCATTGACAGATACAAATTTTTTTTTTTTTAATCTTTTATTATAGAAAATATTCAAACAGCCAGTATATGGTATATATAATTCACAGGTTCTGTGTATTAGTTACAAGTAAAAGAGTGCTCAATGCGTAATGGAAACCTCAACAATTAAAATACAGCAGTGAAACAAATTTTACCCCTGTAGAAATGAAAGAAAAAAAATGTCTTCGCCTGTGCGGTCTGTCTAAATCTCAAAATCCCTTAAATTCATATGAATAAATACAGCCAGGATAGGTAATATACTCATGATATGAATGTTTAAACTCTCCTCGTTGTTATGAAATGTTATTTTATCCTGTTTTTTTCATATTAACAGTTTGGTGCAGGTAAATTTCATTTTATTCCATCACAAAGTCTTTCTTTGAACCCAGGCAACCAGGGCTGAGTCGGTTATATGATTTTGCTGTCTGCTCATAATGGAACATTCAGCCCTTTGTCCTTCATATTACCATTGTATAAACAATTTATCTTAATTTGAAATCCGAACCGGAAGAACAGTGTGACTTCTGTTAGCTTGACGCAGACTCCAGTTCGCTTGATGCTGCGAAGTGAAACTTGCTGATCTCATCTCACTATATATAAACAGCCAGGGGAGCGGTGGTCTCTAGCGTCACTTCCCCAGGCCCTCTGTAACGGAAAGCAGCGTTTTTAGCTCCACGATGTCCGGACACGGTCATGGTCATGGTCACGGGCACGGCTGCGGTTGCGAGGGGGAACACGAGCCCGCGGAGAGGGGCCTAGAGTACGGACTGTACCGCCGGATCGACCTGGAGAAGCTGCAGTGTCTGAACGAGAGCAGGGACGGAGATGGAAAGCTGGTGTTCAAACCATGGGATCGGCGAAACGAGCGGGACAAGGTATCGGTCACACAGAGCCTGACCCCCGGTCAGTTACTCTGCACGTGCGCCCAGATGATAAAACGACTGACCGAAATGCTGCGGGTGCTGCTTGTGTGTGTGCCCGGTGAGAGTGCAGGTCTGTGGGGCTTCTGTGAGGAGCCGCTGGCTGCTCAGAGCCTCTCTGTGGGTCTACGCACTTTGCAAAACAAAGTTTCACATCAGTGAGGTTCCAGCTTGAGTCTATGGAGTCATAGTAGTACCATAAAAAAGAATATATCTATGAAAGAATAAGAAAATAAATGTCGAAATTTAAAAAGCAATAAATAAAGGAATGAATAAGTAAGTTAAACATGTAGAAATATAAAGAGAAATATATAAAATAATAAGAAACAGGCTTTTATCTTTTGCCTTTGCTTCTCCCCATTGCTTTTGCTTTTACCTATTACTTTTGCTCTTACCTGTTGCCTATGCTTTAACTTATTGCTTTTGCTTTTAGCTATTGCTTTTGCTTTTACCTATTGCTTTTGCTTTTTGTTTTTCTTGCCCAAAGCCATTTGGTTGACAGCTTGGCCTGTCAAGGAATAGCAAAAGCAATAAGGGAAAAGTAAAAGATAAAAGCATTTCCTTACTCTTTTACATAATTCTCTTTATATTTCCGCATTTTTAAATTTACCTCTTTATTCCTTTATTTATCTCTGTTTCTATTTCCTTATGTATTTTCTTATTCTTTTACAGATTTATTCTTTTTATGGCACTCCTATGACTCCACACGAGTCTGCTTAGAATATACACACCATTCTGGTCCAGTTTTGCCAGTTTATTTGGGGTGGTTGTTATAATTTGACCCACCTTTGTACCATTGGCGCAGTTCGCATCCACAAAAAGTCAGGTTATATTGCAGAGGTTCTCTTGAGGGGCAGTGGTGTCAGTGGTGGGCAGCTAATTAAGGCAATTAAAGTAGGTAATTAACTGCCGCAGTTTGTGTGAAAAGTTTTTAAGATTTAGCATGACTCACACTTTAAGAGTGTCATTATTTCCGATGTCTATTTAAAGCACACCGTTCATTGATCCGCTCATAGGAAAAAGACACTCCCTATAACTGCAGAACCTGCCTGAGAATTATCACGTTTTCTTAAGTATTTAAGTAATACAGTAATATCTGTCTGTACAACCACTGATACACTTTAAAAAGGAACTGCTAATTGCTAATTCGGCTAACTTAATTTCCCAAAATTTAAACAAATATAGGCTAAAAAACAGGGCGCAATTTGTAGTCTGCAGCGTAATTCACAGAATCCATGGCATGGTCATATAAGTGAAGAATTCTAACTTTTAGATAATGATTTTTCCACAATGTCCAGTTGTGATTGCTCATACTGGGACCAGTTTGGCCCAAAAACAGTCAAACCAGTATCCCAGTCTGATAATGTGTAATGTGCACTTTAGTGTTCGTTTTATTGTTGCTGTGAATCTTAAATTACTCAGAAAGGATTCGCTTTTTCTTCTCTTAGTTTGTCGAGAGCGATGCAGATGAAGAGTTGCTGTTCAACATCCCGTAAGTTCTAAAATTCTATATCATCATCATCGTCATCATCATCCGTTTTGTCATCAGCTTGAATGTTTTTCTCCTGCATGAACACTGACTATTTTATGCTTTACTGTCTGTACACACAGACTTAAAGTATATTTATAGACTAACACACACAACCCATTTGCAGGACCAGTGCTTTATTATTATAAAATCTGTTAGTATATACAGTAAGATGTTAATGAAGCTTTGCACCAATGATACTGTGATGATCACCTACACGTTTTGTAATTTCAGACCAAACTGACTGATTTCATTTTCACAAGTCACTGTTCATCCTTCATGGCAGCGTCTGCCTTCCTCTTGTCTTTCACTCTCACAGTGTCCTGTTTTTAGTCCTGATAGCATCTTTTCCTTCATTTTTTTTTTTTTTTCTTTGGTCTAAGATTGTAACGAAGGAACTATGTTGCATCTCATTTAGTTTTACAGGCAGCGTGAAGCTGAAAGGCATCATCATTTCTGGAGAAGACGACGACTCTCATCCAGCTGAGGTTCGACTGTGAGTGTCTGTCTCAGCTTGTCTGCTCAGGGGTCAGGGAGGTAACACAGGGTAAACTCCTTGGTCCCAGGATGCCCAATAGTCTTGGTTTGATAAATTAATTGTGTACATTATAGTAAGGAGTGTTTTACTGATTTTAAGTTCCAGTAAGATAGGACCTTTTCCAAAAAAAAAAAACTATAAATATAAAAAATGTTATATATTTCTTATGCTGTGTTCCTTATATTACCTGATTATCTCAAGACTTAAATGGTTATCCATAAATAAAACCAAACAACATAAGCATAAATCAAAACTAATTTTTCATCCTAGGTACAAAAACATCCCTCAGATGTCCTTCGACGCCACCGGCAGAGAACCTGAACAAGCCTTCAGACTCAACAGAGACCCTGTTGCTGAGCTGGAGTACCCAACAAAGTGAGACCAGCAATAGTGTTTAATACACTGTCTTACTTAATCATCATTTTTAATCGCACAGATGTTGCACAATTTAGCTTCATGTAACAGATGTTCCTGTCAGTCACATATGAAGGCTTTTAGATTTACCACAGGAAGAGATTGAGAACTGATAAAGTAATGTAATGTAAGCACTGTGATCATTTTCACAGCTTTCGTCTTGACATGTCATCCCTGTTTGTGTTTCTCTTCACTCATTTTTACCTCCATACCGCTGCTCCATGCTGGTTTCCATCAGTACCTTTTTATATTTCTCAGACACCGTCACACATTCCTCAAGCCTCTGCCTCAAATTAATTGTTGTGTCATGATTTCCAGGATCGCTCGGTTTTCCAATGTTCAGCATCTCTCCATCCACATCTCAAAGAACTTTGGAGCAGAGAGCACAAGGGTCTACTACATCGGTCTGAGGGGCGAATACTCAGAGGTCAGTCTGAAGTGTCCATGACCAGTTTCACCTCCTGAATGCTCCTGGGGCAAAAATTTTCTGTTGGGCAATTTTTGTTGCATAAACCACAGACAGGACTCTGGATGCAAATTCATGTCTGTGATGTGACTGTCTGCATTTGTAATCCAGACAGTGGTTACGTCTCCTTTTTAAAACATGTTTGCTGTTGCAGTTTGGCTGTATCTAAATGGAATTTGTAGGATGCAGGGACACAAATCAATTCAACTGCAGCCGCCAACATGACCATACAATTGAATCAACACCTCTCTACCTAATAAACCGAGATATTATTTTGCCTCATCTTTTGTTCTGAGGGCAGCAGATTCTGATTCATTGATAAATAAAGTAACTGTTACATGTTTTACAGTTGAAAAACCTGTCATTGCTCTCTGATAGATGAACTATATTACAAAATGTAATACTGTTTCTAAATGACCACAAACATTTATTTGGTATTTTTATACTGTAATTTCTTGTTCCAACATTTAGCTAAAACCAGCCAATAATATCAGCCATGCCAATGTATCAGTTGGTCTCTAAATGTAATGATCTTTTTTTCTAGTGCAGGACTGATGTTTAACTTGTTGTTTTCCCCTCTTCAGCTCTGTTGTTCTGTTTCTTTAATGGATTTTGTACTTTTCTCTTTGTACTTTTCAAGGCTCACAGACATGAAGTGACGATCTGTAACTATGAGGCGGCGGCAAACCCTGCAGATCACAAAGTGGAGAGCATCATCCCGCAAACCAACTTCATTTCCTGAAAGCTTCGGAGAGTCATGAGGAGGAAGAGAGGGAAGACGAGGAGAGGTTTCAGTGGCGTCTGCTGACTGTCATTGACACGAGTCAAAAAGTCAAAGATGAGTTCAACGCTGCGTACTGGCAGGTTGGTCAAGCTCGACCGGGACAGAGCACTGAAGTCTGAAGACCAGAGGGCTTCAGATGTGTCTGAGAGTGCCAAGTTGTCGCTCTGTTTTCTCTGGCAATAAAGAGTGAAGGCTTAGTGTGGGCAAAAAGCTTAATAATAAATGCATGAAACATTTGACACTCAGATAAAGTCTGTTTGTTGTCAGTTTAATCTGTATACTCTGATTCATCAAGACATTCATCACTTCAATAAAGTGACAGCTGCTCTTAAATAAAACAGTGAAGGCTGGAAATTAAACCAAACAATGGTAGTGTTTGATTCATTAAATGACTTTTGTTGTCATGTTTACACTCTGGATCCATAATCGGCTCCACATAATGATTTTTAGGTATAAAACATGTAAACAAACTTCAATAGTTTCAAACATCTGCAGAAAAAACACTCCTATCTAGAGTCAGCAGCCACTCTGGATACATGAGCACCTTTTTAGATGGCAAAAATTCATATAATGTCTACACAACTACATTATTTGCCTTTTGTAAAACCAACACATTGTCCATTAACCATTGTTGGATATTTTCTGCCACCTAGTGGATTATTTTGTGACTGTTTACCTGTCTGAGCAGTAACTGAGATGGGCCCAGATAGCAAAATAAATCCAGCCCATACTGGGATCACATGCTTGTTTTCTTCTGGCTCAGTATATGCCTGGTTTTACGGCCCCAGTGTGGCCCATGTACAGCATGATTTTCAGCTGCTAATTCCACATCTGGGCCAATTCTGGCACACACACAGAAAATCTTGCAGCTGTGACTCAATCTAAGAGCGTAACAGCCAGAATCTGCCCAGATGTGGAAGTATATGGGCCAGACTCGTTCCGAGGATCCAGGCATATGTTGGGCCAGAAGTTTAATTTTGCTACTTGGGGGTTCTCACAGTCCAAAAATGCTCTATTTGTCCTTCTTGAGCTGCTCTCTGCATGACAATTGTCCTGAAATGTCTTGTAGTAGTAGTAGCAACTGCTCCATTACAAGTCAGAGTGCGGCATTAAAATGCAAATGTGCATAAGTATTATCAACAAAAATGATCTTAAAGTATCAAAAGTAAAAGTTCTAAACATGCAAACTGGCCCATGTCAGTGTTGTATTATCATATTGGATCACTTTTAAGCAGGGGCGTAATAGTGAGGGGAACCATGGTCTGATCATAGTGAGGGCCCCCAAAAAAAGATTTGCATGGAAAGCTGAAGATTGATTGTAATTTGTAATTTTCTCTCTTAATAAATCCACGTTTATACCCCACTGCTGTATGCAAATCCTCAATTGTTTCCAAACAAGCAACTAATATAAAGTATAATTTTCCCCTCTGAAATATGTTGGAATTTAACTGTAATGCAGCAAGTTAAATCAGAGTACTTGAATAAATACACAGAATCACTTTTACCACTGTATATTGATTATATATTGATTTTACCTGTTGTGAGTAAAAAAAAAAAAAAAAAAATCAAAGTCGCGATCAGAGCGGGGCGTTCTTATCGGGTTGCTTAGCAATGACGTCTGCACGTTCTGTCCCCGCCCCCTGCTGGTGTGCGGCCAGTAGCGGAAGTTCCGTTCCGTCGTGAACTGGGACAGCAAGCGGTGAGTGTATGAATTTGTGTCAGCTAGCGGGCCAAGGGTCTAATTTTTAACTACTTTAGCACGACCCAAACTGAACCGTACCGAGGCCTTTTGGTGTTTAAGGTATTTTCTAAAAAGGACCAGTGTTTCAGGTCCGAATTTGAATCGTAACGGTAGCTTGAGGCAGGCGAAGAGAGACACCGGCAGACAATACGATTAGTGTGTGAGCGACGTTAGCTAGCAGCAGCTCTACCAATACTAGCCCGTTGTTGTGTGTGTGTGTGTGTGTGTGTGTCTCTCTGTATGTGCGCGCGCGCGCGCGCGTGTGGCTAAACCGGGATTAAACCGGACTGCGAAGGTCGGGAGGCAGTCAGTCTGTGTTTTTTGGGGGCAGCAGAGGCTTTGCACTGCTGAATGCCATCACTACGATGATGATCATCATCATCATGATCATGATGATGGGGCGCATAACAGAGCTAACCATTCATTGTCTCTTTCCCCTTCGACACCTCCACCACCCGCTCCCTCATTTGACATGTTAGCAACACCCGCTTTTGACTGCAGTGTGTTTCTACATGCGCTAACTAGCCGAGAATCAGCAGGCGCAGAGCACAGTTAGCTGCTGCTGCTAGTGGAGGGTGGTGGTGGTGGTGGAGGTGGTGGAGGAGGTGTGGGGGGGTGCCTGTCACTCAGTGCCGCATATTATCCTGTTGTTTGCCAGCTATCCGTAGCCGCAGAGCAGAGAGCTCTTGGAGTGCAGCAGCCTGCTGTTTGTGTCTGTGTTTCCAGCCGTTTGACGTCCACACATAGGGGCTGCAGCACGCCTCTGTTTTTGACTTAAATGTAATTGGAGTCATGCAGGATGGAGCCTCGTGATGTGCTTTAAGTTGTCTGCAACACAGCTTTCATTTTTCCTTTCCCTTCTTGGTTCGTGTCACCTAAAAGCAACACTAGGACATTGCTGTTGACTTAGATTTTCCAAAAACCTAAATCTAGATATTACAATAACCAAAATGCAAGAAGATACCCACTATCATCTGGCAGTATTTTACTTACATTATCGATAAATGGATTTGTAGTTGAATGAAGTGTCAAAAAATATTGAAAAATATTGGCTATAATTTCCCACAGCCCAAGGTGATATATTCAAATTGCTTGTTTAACCCAAACATCAACCAAAATCTAAAGATATTCTGTTTGGATTTTCTTCTTAAAAATGGTTAATAATCATTGCAGCTCTAGTATCAATGTTTATATCAACCGGGCATAGCTCCTAGATTTACTTCATGTGTCTTTTAGGAATTGTATGTCTTTGTACTCCCACAAAATGTTCTCCCAGTGTTCTCTGTTATCTCTCAAGTAAAAATACAAAAATGTTTGCCAGTTGTAACTTCTCAAATATGAGGATTTGTTAATTTACTCTATTATATACCCTGTTCAGCAAAGTGTCTTTGCTGCACGTCAAAACTATAAAATGAAAGAAATGATTAGGACAAACCAAGAGGAGGAATGGTTTTGTAAAGACGACCGAAATTAATCAAAAGAGACAGTACGGAGAAAGGTTATTTAAAGCAAAAATGTGTGTTTTTAAAATTGAGTTTTTAGTAGAGATTTAAAGGAAATCACAGAGGTGTAAATAATCATTAGTCACAGCTTTTGACATCAGCCTTAATATAACTCAATGCCCCAAATCTGAAACTATAGTTCATACATTTCCATCCGCAGTTTGTCTCTGCTGGAGAGCCATTAAAAACCAAGGAAATGTGAATGCAGGTTGCAACTGCATCTGTTAGGTGTTTTAAGGAGGGCACAGCCAGAAGATGTAAGCAGAAAGGAACTGCATCAAGAAATAAATGAAATCCAGTTGGTATGCTTGAACAAGCCTTGTTTTCACTTGTTTTTTTTAGACCGGACCTGAATTGGACTGGATGCTTGTACGCAGCGTGACACTATTTTTAACCACCGGCCTCTTCCAGAAGCAGAGAGAGTGAGCCATTGTTTCTTACAGCGTGCTCTGAAAACCCCACACAGTGTTTTATGCTGGTACTCTGGGTTTCAGGTCATTATGAATCTCCTCAACAAGAACAGGTGGAAAAAAACAGGCTATAAAAGTAATAAATTGCCTCTTTGCATATGCTACCACTTTTAGAGAGCTTGTCCTACTTGGTTGAACAGATTGTTCAGTGTCCCTGCACTCCTCCATCTCTATCTTCTCTTGTTATCTGTTTCTTTGTTTCACTTCTTCTCTGTCTGCTTTCAGTCACGGTATCTGTCAGGCTGTGTCTGTTCCCTCTGAGATGCCAGAGTGCAGCTACATTGCATCTGTTCAAAAGACAGGTTTTCATGGTGAATTAAAATTTTGGTGACGAGTGCACATCTTGTGATGCACATTTTGTTCATGTCATTTGCTAAAAGAGATTCATACTGAGGGATTGTTCTCAGCTCGAAATGTTTGGTAGAAAACATTCAGGGGTGGAAGAAATATTCACATCCTTCAATTTAAAATATCAATATCACATTTTCAAAATATTCCATCGCAAATATAAGTCCTGCCTTTAATTACCTGACAAACTACTTTTTTTTTTGTTTAATCATTCAAATAATTGTAAAAATAATGGAAAAAAACACCCATTGAAGCTTTCCAGAAACCAAGGTGATGTGTTTAGATGTCATTTTGTCCGACCAACTGTCCAAAACTCAGAAGACAAAGAAAAGCAGCAAATCCTCACATGTGAGAGCCTGCAGCTAAAGAATGTTTCTCATTTTTTCACAATCTATGCTTGAAAAATGGTTAATTATTAATTGGTTTTCAAAATATGTGCCAATTAATTTTCTGTTGATTAATCACCTAATCATTTCAGCCCTAATTTGATCCTTAAACTGTTATATCAATGAAGCAAACTGAGTACAGAGGGGAAATGTCTGTTTGCTGGAACTGATAACAGCTCATAAACGTCTGAAATGTGATAAGACTACAAAACTAGACACTGATTTTTTTTTTATGAGCAGCCAAAAAGTTGGGGCTGACTGGTTTAATAATTAACAATGCATTGTATTTTACAGGTTTATCAAATATTTTGTAACAAAATAACAGCTGTCAGTGAAATGTAGTGGAGTACAAGTATAAAGTAGCATAAAACAGTGCTTGAGTAAATGTACAAGAATATACATGTGGAAGTTTCTTTCTAATACAGTTTGATGTTTAAAATATTAATTCTAAAACTTTGTCCTGCACTGAAAGAGACTGTTTCCCAATCCTTTTTCCTGCCCAGTTATTATTCAGCTATTACTCATTCATCAAGGGTCAGGATGCAGGATGCCTTTTGTCCACTCTTAAATGACACATTTACCGTCCACTTCCATGCATTTTTGGGGTGAATGTGACCTTCAAATGGGAATTAGTCATGTGCCAAAAATAACGGCAGTGGTGGAATTTTAACACCCTTGGAGCTTAATCCCGTTCAAGGTTTACACATTAACCTTTATGTTTCAGACATTTCCCCTGTCTCCTCATCGTCTCTTTACCAATCAGGCAGCGCAACGTCTGACCCGCCCATCCTGCCTTGTCTTGTCCTTTCTCACATCATCAGGAAGTTAAAGACCATTAATGAGCAAAGGCTTTTACCGCCCGGCTTTACTGTAAAACAACAAACTGATCTCATGCTTGTGTTCGATGGCTGACTCACTGTCTTACAGTTGATTTACAGAGCGGGCGGGGGTGTGTTTCATTTAGTTAATGAGTCCCCTCACTTGCTGACTACAGAAACCTGCACAAACACATACCTCATGACCGCTGCTGTAGATTCAGCAGCAGGTTCATTATGTGCTCGTCTGTATAAGTATGTTGAGCTTTGTTGTTCCTTTTTGCGGGTTGAACAGCTGCACTGAAACAAGCTGGAGTTGTAACTGTCAGACAGAGCTGCTCATTGTCATCGCTGACTCCAAAACAACATGTAACTACACGAAAGGTGCCACTGTACACGACACTGCATCACATGTGTCTGTAAGTCCCTTGCTTTGAATAAATTATGCTGGTTTCAGAATTTGAATACATCCTGGTGAGTTTTGTGACCAATCAAGTTTGGATTTAAAGAGCATTTCTTTACCCAAGAACAAGAGATTATTGTGCTTTGAAAGGAAGCCTGCTGTTTCCAGCATTTATACTTGATATCATACTAGCAAATAACAATATCATTCTTTCCATAGTAATAATAATGATAATAATAATCTTTATTTATACTGCACTTTTCCAAAACTACATTATAAAGTGCTTGACAATGACAGCAAAAAATTGAATCAATAAAATCAATAGATTTCAAAGAAGAAAAACTGATAAAACAATTATAACAATCAGGTGTATAAAAACCAATACGGAGTCATTTTAAGAGAAATAAAACAATTCAAGGGAAAGTAAAACCAGGAAAAGCTCTCCGACAAAAGTATGTTTTAAGAAGATTTACGGACTCGGCCAATCTGATAGTGGTATTTAAACCTGCAGTGGTTAGTTGATAGGTCAAATTAATCAGCATAAACCCTGAACAATACCGGATTTTGGAGATTCTGAATGTGATGACATTAAATCTTTTTTTTTTTTTTTACATAAACACAAAACAAAAATGAAAATCCTGATATTGATTTTTTGCTATCTGGTGGACAAACTGTGACTTAGTACAAATTAGACACTAATTCATTCTAAATGAATTAGTAAAAGCTAGTTTTCCCGTGTCTGCTTAAATCCACCATATATCTACCAAAAGCCTCACTCAGACTCACTCTAATCAGCAACTATTTACCAGCCAAGACAGCTGGTTTTGTGTGTGTGTGTGTGTGTGTGTGTGTGTGTGTGTGTGTGTGTGTGTGTGTGTGTGTGTGTGTGTGTGTGTGTTCGAAGACGGGTGTAGTTAGAACATTATGGGCTGGTTCGATCCTGTCACTGGTCTTTTGATTAACAGTTAATTATTTTAGTCCTTTTTCACACAAAATGCCAAAAATGTTCTAGTTTCAACTTCTCAGATGTTAGGATTTGATGTTCTTCTTTGTCATATGTGACAGTAAATTAAATAACTTAATGTTTTTCACTGCTGGTTGGAAAAAATAAGCAAACTGAAAGCATCATTGAGGCTTGGAGAAGTTGTAAATTGCATTTTTTTGTATCTTTTGACATTAGACTTTTATAGACTTAATCATCATATTAATCAATAATGAAAATATCCTAATGTTGTTCAAACAAAAACATTATTATTATTAATGCACAAACACTACTTACAGTCACTGTACACAGCAAGCACTCTGGTAGAGATCCTTGTCTCCCTTTAGGCGAATATTTACTAGGAATAAAAATTATGTTAAATTTATTAAACACATGCACAGAAAGTTTTTAGCTCTGATCGACTACAACAGCGTCCACCAATGTGACAATGAGACAAAGCCTGTATGTAGCCTGAGAGGCAAAACCTGGGGCATAAAAATCCCAGTGATGCTTGAACTCAGACTGAACTCAGCTCAAACATTTTTATAAAGTCATCTCTCATCTGGACTCTGTCAGACAACAGCGAGTAAATCCAACTGAAACAAAAATCCCTGTAAAAGTAGGGAACAAAAATATGATTTATTATTTTATTATCATTATTATTATTATCATTATTATTATTAATTATCCCCCCTACCATCCCGTGTGTAGATGATGCTCTTTTCTGCTTTGTTGAGCTTGCACAGTTCACTTATCCGTAGAGCTGGAGACCAGAGAAAGCAAGTCTTCCTTAATTTAATATGATGTTATCCAGTGAGTCCAGAGCCCAGGGCTGATTCATCAGCAGTATACTGATTATTTGTGTAAACTGATATGTAGTTGTGTATAAATGCTCCAGAACGTTTCTGCTAGTCTCTCTACAACCATAGGAATAAATGATACAAATGTATTTACTGTTATTTGTGCCATGTGAGTAGTATGATGTTTCACATTAAGGAAATCTGGAGATCATGTGGCAACAAAAAGGAAAATTTAAAAGAAAAAAGCTAGAAAATGTATGAGATTTAAATAAAGCTCTTTGTTTGGCCGCTGCTGCACATGACAGCGTTTTATCTTGTGTCACACTGTGCGATCTGCAGTCAGCTGACCTCTGATCCCTCTGTTCTCTCTGACTTCAGCATCTCTTACAGTGTATGTGTGGCAACAACATGTCTGTGCCGCTGCTCGCCGAGGCCGTGACGGTGTCCGGGACGGAGAAGGAGACCGCGGCGGTGAGTGAAACCTGACACGTTTAATTTTTTTAATCTTTAACATTACTGATTCTCATATTCAGAGCCTGTTATCATCACAGAGCAGGTGAGGACAGGTGGGGAAGTTCAGGGATACTTTAAAGGAGCCGTTTGTAAATTTTGCTATTGCTACGTAGTCAGCGTTAGCATTAACAGCTGTTTATAATATGTCCTCTGAGCAGCGGACTGGACGCTGCAGTGACTCGGTATCAGAAAGTGACGAGACATGCCTACCAGGCCTGAGCTAGCTAGTTAGCATGCTAATTTCACTAGAAGGACCTTGTTAAGAGAGGCGACCAAGAACCTGATGGTCACTCTGGCTGAGCTCCAGAGATCCTGTGTGGATATGGGAGAAAGGAAAACCATCAGATGGAGGAAACCAGACCTGATGCGTAGAGTTGGTTTTCCTTCTGTAAGGAAATGTGAGGTAATAATAGACCTGTAAAATAAAGTGTTACATCTATTCTCATCAGCCGGACCTGGTATGTTTATTGAGAGTGTATCTCAGTTGTAATATCCCTTTATTTTCCTTTTAACACAATAGTTTCTCTAATTGACATATTTAAGAGGAAGGTCTGACACAAAAATGCCCACAGCTCATAGATGTAATGAAATTGTATTGCTTTTCACTTTTTTTAATCACAAAATGAGTGTTTGTATGGTAAAAAAAAAAAACCCTACAGATATAACCTAACTATACAGACATTTTAGTTGTGTCTTTGTGATGGGTTATTTAAGCAGTTCACCTTATAAAATGGCAACAAAACTCTGCTCAGATTACTAATCTTTTTGTAATTTAAATCACTTTATTTTATTCAGCTGCTGTGTTTAGTCGACATTTACCATTTAGCAACTTCGGCTTCTTTTGTTGAAAAAATATTCATCCACGTGAGACCTCTTGATAAGTCGTTATGTTATTTGCATGCATATAAAAAATTTCAGCGGATGCCCAGCCTTGACTGTCACCGTGCAGTTAAAGGGTCATGATTTATCTTGCCCCACCACAAACATTGAAACCCGCTGTATGACTCAAACTGATAGACGGAGGTTTTAATGAACTAAGACTATGTTCAGTCTGAAAACAGCTCTGTTTACCTGCTGATTGTTGCGTCATAATTTCCTAGTGTCTTAGAGTATTATAAACCCCTGCAGATTTTTGGCAACATCAAATTCATGGATCTGTTTCTTAAACTTGGACTTCCTGGATTGTTTTTGATCATCTCACCTGAAACAATTAGCCTCCACCAATACAGCCGCGTGCTTTTTTTATTGTTGCTCTGAATGTCTAGTTATGTTAAACAGCAGTTAAATTTAAGTTTTAAGTCTTAAAATATAAATGTATTTATTATCATTTCCAGTAATGTCTGTAAACATGGCTGTTAGAGTATTTCCTGTTTGATTATTATCAGTTAATAAACAAAATAATTGTTTGACAGATGACAGATTGGACCTTTAAATACTTCTACTACTAATAATAATGATAACTTATGATAATTATTTATTTATTTAGCTTTAACAAAGTTACAAAATGTTTTAGAAGACAAAAGTAAAACCAGATAAAAGAAAAAGTACCTGAGCATAATAAAAAGTATAGAATTGCAAAAAAAGTAAGTAGTTAGTATGTAGTAGTAAAAGTAAGTAAGTAGTTAGTTAAAAGAAGCATGCACCAACTTCCTCTATACAATGCAAATTTTCAGACAATTTGATAAAAGAGAAAATCCTTATGATTATTTTGTGATTGTGATGTCTACCATGCACAAGGCTCAATAAACAAATCATATGCGAAGCTGCACCTGTAGCAGAAGCGTAACAAGTAGTCAGGCACATTGTGTGGAAGGTCAGCTGGATGCGAATGTAAAAATTAAACAAGTCTTTTATGGAGCTGCGTTCAGGTGCACTGCATGGATCTGTTAAACAGCAGTATCAAAGCTGACAGCCACTGGTTCCAGCTCTGAACCTCATCTCAAGCTGTACATGGAAGAAAATAGTTTTGATCTCTGCAGAGAGAGAGACAGACGGACCTCTGATTTACAGCCAAAAAGCAGTGAAATGCCAGCTTTCTACATTGTTGTTATTCCCTTTCATGGCGTCTCTGCAGGGAGGAGCGTGTGTGGAAACTGGCAGTGAGAGCTTATCTTGGCAAGAACGGGAAACTGGCACCTGTTTTTCTCTGTTCTGGAACAAGTGCGCACACTTACCAGTAGCACATTGTGTACACACTGGCCGGTACAATGTGATTCAATTGGCTCAAAGTTCAAACAGGATTTCTGTGATTTTATTGTATTTTTTTCAGTAGTTGGAAGATGGGATTTAACATACTGTAGGTTTCTCCTTCTTAAGCAGCTCATGTCCGGTGTGATCGGTCACCATCAGAAATATCTAAATGTCTTTGTATCGGAATTTGAAGGGAGGTGTTAAGAAATATTAATGTGGGTGTGTGATAATTTAAATTCCTAACCAGGGTTTTTATCTGTTACAGGTGATCTTCCTTCATGGGTTGGGAGACTCAGGGTGAGTGATTATTTACTGTTTTAATCTTGTCTGAATTCATGTTGAACATCAGTACATTCAGCCTCCAGTCAAAGACGTCAATAAGCCTTTTTTTTCTGTTTTCTATATCAATTTATTGCCGTTATTTTAACGTATATTTGAACAATATCAGTGTAGATGTGCATCGATATATTCTTTTTCTTTGTACTTATACTCTGCACTGGAAAACAAATTTCGCACTAAAGATATTACAATTTTTCATGACGTGTGCTGGCCATGGAACTTCAGTACTTTGTTCTGATTTGATCAAAGTGTGTGTGGCATCAAGTATGGAAAAGTACAGAGAAAGTACAGAAAACTGGTTACAAATAACAGCGATGATGATAATGATAATCTGTCTTTATTTATTTAGCGCTTTCCAAAAAAACATACACATTAAACCAAAAAATAACAGATAAATGTCAATAAGACACAAACAATACAGAAATAATACAATTTTTATGTCTGTTCAGACATTTATTTATTATTTTCTCTTTATCAAGAAAAAGAATTCGTAGAAAAATGTGTAAATATTTATCTTTTTTAAAAATATGTTTATTGATTTTTCAAAACATTGTGATTGCATCGAAGCAACACACATTAACAACAATACAAACAAAATATCTTCACTCACAGACACAACCCTAACCAGGATTTTTTATTTTTTTTTAAATTGTGGCTACAGCCTGGTCGTATTTACACTTGGCTTCTTTGATTTCAATAAGAAATAAGACACATGACGTGGCTAAGTGTATACTTTAATTAATGCCCACATTCATATATAAGCTAACACTCTAGGTTACACTAAACAAACCAAATAATGAACACAGACACATAATTAAATAAATAAATAAATAAGAAACCAAAACAAAACAAAGGCTTCAAACAAAGATCATGCATTACATTTTTTTTGTGACTCAGTAAATACATTTTCCCCATTTTTCTGAATGTTTTTTTAACATCATCATTTATTTTTTACAGTATATCCTTACAGAATAAAGTGACATTTGATAGGTATTCTAAATTGGTTGATATTCAAGGAATCCACATCAGCAGCTTTGAAAGATAAATATTTTCCCTAACAAAATATAAATGTCTGGTTTAAAAAGTTCTCAAATCAGCACTTGAAGCCTATTGATTCACTTAATCAGATGTTTTATTGTGTCAGTGAATCTCTATAATGGAGATAAAACATTTTTCTCAAGTGTGTAATTATACTTTAAGAGAAAACATTTCAGAATTGCATTTCCTCGGTGTTAAAGTGATTTTCATTTACAAGCGACACACTGTATTCAATTGTAATTCTGTATTTTTGGGTGGGATGTTCTGTAAATACATCATTCTGCTGCAACTGGATGAGAAACAAAGAGCCGCTTTCTCTCTGTTTTCTGTCAGGCATGGGTGGGCTGACACTTTGACGGCGATCCGGCTGCCTTACGTCAAGTTTATCTGTCCCCACGCGTAAGTCTTTTCATTTCCACTGCTTCCTGTCATGTTTTGTGCCTTCAAGACTGTCATTTGTCAGCAGGGAGGAAGGCAAACTAACATCTTTCTCTTTGTGTGAAGTAAATTACAAAACTAACATGTTAACAAATATATAGTTTATACATTTTTTTTTCCAAACTCAAGTTTGGCCACCACAGTGAGAGAGCGACATTAAACAAATAGTTTATCCAGCACTCTTCCTGGTCGGGTGAATACATCAATCACCAACGGTTTGGCTCTCGGCTGCTGGTGATCTCCTACACTGATTGTCATGCTTTCTTTTCTCTCCCTCCATTTTATCCCCTTGCAGGCCCAAAATCCCCGTCACTCTCAACATGAAGATGACGATGCCTGCATGGTGAGTTGGCGTGATGAAAGAAGTGGCCTTTTAGCTCAACACTAGATGCCATTGTTTCACCAGAAAGCACAGTAGGCTCCCATATGGCCATTGACAATATAACGATTGTATGTGTTGATTGCCTTAATCGCTCGCCTCTGCATGTGCGCAGGTTTGACCTCATGGGTCTCAGCCCCGACTTCCCAGAGGATGAATCTGGAATCAAGAAGGCAGCAGAAAACAGTGAGTTTAATGTTTTTGAATAAGTGACATTGCTATGGGCTCATAATGTCAGAAATATGCGAATATATCAGCTTGATAATGTGATTGGAAGATATCAGCATGTAATAGCTGCCGTAATACTCTGTCTTAATCTAGCTGAGATGTCTGAGAGCTACTTTGACAAAATCAAAGGGGCTAAGAGCTCCTCGTGTCTTATATTACTGGTTACATTTATTCACATATCGTATCTAAACACTCAAACTGATCTCCAAAACAAATCAGATGAATAAGTCATCAAATATCAATATGCAGGGGCGCCTTGGTGGCTCACCTGGTAGAGCGTGTGCCACATAGACATAGTCCTAACCGCAGCGGCCATGGGTTTGAGGCCGACCTGCGGCCCTTTGCTGCATGTGTGTGGGTGTGTGTGGCTATACTCTCCAAAGGTTCCTTGGGAACTTTTAAACTCTTATCACGTATCACAGCTCTCTACTATTAGCCCTTCGAGTGTAGCTTTTTGGAACAGCTACTGTGTAAACACTTTTGTCTTTGGACAGTTGACACATCATCATCATCATCATCATCATCAGCAACCTTTATTTTATTTTTTCTCAGAGATACGTTGAGGGGTGACCCTCATTTCAATGATGCCAAGATTACAAAGCAGAAAGAAAACAAGCAAAAAATCAGAATACAAAAATCAGTTCCTAATAAAAACAGTTACATTCAGGAACATTATGATTTAAGAGATTACATGGATACACAGTGCAACGATGGCTGCTGTAGGTGTCTCCACTAATAAATCTGAGAGCAGAGTGATGGACTGCATCTAACGGCTTCTTATGAACTTATTCATTTCTTTTTTTTTCTTCTTTTTTTCCTTTTATTGACTTATTCATCTACCATACAGATGGGTTACAAATTGTCATTTCATATGTTTTGTTAACAAAAAACAAACATACAAGCAAACAAGACGGTCTGGTAACAACCTCACAAGACCAGACTCTGTAACATCAGTCAGTATGCTGAATATAAGTCAAGTGACCAGAGCAAATAAAATTTCATGCGCACCCAGGCTTTTTATTTTTTAGCCTTTACTTTAGAGATGTAATGAAGGCCTCAGACACCACCCAGTGGTCAGTAAAATTTAAATTCAGTCCTAAAAGTGACAGGGAGATAAGATAAAACAGATTCTTGTTTGATCTACTCATACCAACCCAGAAAAACTACCATAGCTCATATCGACTGTCCGCTGAGCAAAGTTAGCACCAAGCTACTGTACCTTAACATCTGTGAATAATGTGTCGTCTCTCCGTTGATTATTGAAAGAGTTATGCTATACAAATATCTTGGAATCTGGATTGATGAGAAGTTATCCTTTTAAAAAATCATGTCTCAAATCTGGCGAGAAAATGAAGGCAAAAGATTGGCTTTGTTCTTTAGGAATAAATCCTGCTTCACTGTAGAAAAACTCTTATTGAGGCAACTTTTTAATCAGTTTTAGATGATGCTGACATCTTGTACAGACATGCTCCAACTGACACTGTAAAGCCCCTTGATGCCGTCGACCACTCTGCTCTCAGGTTCATAACTGCTGATGCTTATGACACTCATCACTGCATCCTGTATTGAGGGTTGGATGATCCTCTCTCTCTCTCTCTGAGAGGTGTGATTTGCGTATGGATTTTTTTATTTACAAAGCTCTTATAAAAAAAACTGCCTTCATATCTTACATCCATGTTAGTCTTGTCCACTGGACCACATCAGACCAGGACTAAAGACTGGCTCACGCTCCATGTCCCTGGAGTTCATACTGAGCTTGGAAGATCTGCTTTTGGCGTCGTTGCAACATCCACCTGAACTCACTACAAAACACTTTAAAATGAATTTGTTGGTTCCTCTTGATCATTTTAGATTCTTAATCTCTGATCTTTTCACTTCTGTTTGTACCTGTCTTAATTGATTCTTGTCATTGCATTATCCATTAATTGTATTTATACATTTGTTTTAATTAATGTCCTTTTTTCAACTGGTATTTTTATCTACTTGACATCATTGTAAATGAGGGCTCAGTGGCCCCCAGTGATCTTCGAGTTTAAATAAAGACATATATAAGATTAACACAGTCTTTCTTGCTTTGTTTCAGTCAAGGCCTTAATCGAACATGAGGCCAAAAATGGGATCCCCCCAAACCGTATAATGCTCGGTGGCTTCTCTCAGGTATGGTTTTACATCTTAGCTTTGTTTTATATTCTGTAAGAGTCATATTTACAGACACAATGTTTGTGATAAAGTTTGTTTCCTGTTTCTCTACGTTTGTTTCCTCCATTCATCCTCAGGGTGGGGCCTTGTCCTTGTATACCGCCTTGACCTGCCAGCATCAGTTGGCTGGTGTTGTCGCCCTCAGTTGCTGGCTACCACTTCACAAGAGTTTCCCATTGGTACAGTGACAGTTTTACTGGAGACAAGTTTCATGGGTCATGGTTCATGATGTGCTGCTTTCATTTTTATGTATTCAAATATTTCCACACACTGCAGATTGACCAACGCAAAACCAAAACAAAAAACCATTTTCTCTGTCGCGTCTGTCCCGCAGGCGTCGAGCGGCAACAAGAACCTCCCGATCTTGCAGTGCCACGGTGAGATGGACCACATGATCCCCGTGCAGTTTGGTGCCATGACGTCAGAAAAACTCAAAGTCATAGTTAACCCTGACAACGTCACCTTGAAAACCTACCCAGGGCTCGTTCACAGCTCCTGTCCTCAGGTACTGGCCCACCATTGTTCTGCACGTGTGGATTTATCCTGCTGAATATATTTACATCCACTGTGATTTAGAGAAGCTCTGAAACGTTGCTGTAGGTAGGTTTAAATGTTTTCACTAATGCTGGTAGACTCGACCATGTAGAGCTGCCAAAGTGGGAAAAGATGGTGCCAGAAGTATAATTTTTCATTCACTGTAAATTCCCATTTCAAAGTTTTCTTTCAAGGATATCCTCACAGTGGCATTAGTGAACACAACATTGTTCACATGTGGAAAAACGACAAGTATCCACAATAATGTTTTCATGTCAGGCTAATTAAACAATACTAGGGTTAGGGTTAAGACTTCTATTGTTGCCGCTAGTTTTAATTTCAATTCAAGTCAAATGAAGTCAACTTTATTTCTATAGCACATTTAAACACAGCTTGAGCTGACCGAAGTGCTGTACAAAGAGCAATTCAAATAAATAAGTGCAGCAAATACATATACAATACATTAGAGACATATAAGTATAATAACAAACACGTGGACAGCAAAAGGCAAGTGATCAATATGAACATGACAATGGACTAGGAGGGTAGTGAGCTAAAAGGCCAGTGAATATAAATATGTCTTAGATTTAAAAAATGGAGATAGAAGGAGCACATCTGATGTCGGGTGGCAGCAGGTTCCATAGTTTTGGAGCTGCAGCTGGTTACTGATTAATTCAATTATTTCTTACGAAAATGCACCATGAGAGTCTCGGATGATTTCTCTCACCACGTTTTTTTAATGTTTGCAGGACTTGTATCAAAATTAAAAAAAAAAAAAAAAGATATTTTTTGTTGCAGTTGCTCATCTGTTGTACCGAATTCAGCAGGAGAGTTACTTCCAGAAATCTGGACGGCCAAAATAATTTTTCCTACTTTGCCACTCTATATTCTCTGGGCTTATTTTTCTGAAGTCCACCTACATAATTGACTTTGTGTGGTATGGGGTTTAACGTAGGTTCAACAGTGAGGATTTAGAGATTTTTTTTTCAAACTAGAATTACCGCCTCATGGGTGTTTGCCTCGGCCACTCAGACTAGTTTCAGATTACATCCCTGTTTATCCAGAGTCCTATAATATATGAACCGTTTGTGTGAAATTTTGAAATAATTGCTGTGTGAATTCTTGAGTTATGGCTAAAAAGTGTTGCGTGAGGTCATCGTGACCTTGACCTATGACCATCAAAATCTGATCAGTTCATCCCTGAGTCCTAGTGGATGTTTGTGCCAAATTTGTTTTTTCTTCCATCAAGGCATTACTGAGGTATTGTGTCCACGAGGTTGGGATGGACAACCAGAAAACAAAATGCCTCTAGCTCTGGCTGTCGGCGGCGCAGAGGAATAAAAAGGATAGAGTGACAAATCTAGCAACTTTTTTTTGACCGACCTCAGCTAGTTTCCATAGAAGAAAGTCGCCAGCAGGGGTACAACGTACTGACACCTTCAAATAATAAATTAACAAATCTGAGTGTCTAAACAGAGAGCGAGATAGACGGGATGACACACACAGGCAGGTGGGAGAGAAGCCTCTTGTTCAACAACAGAAACAGAAAAACAATTAAATGAGAAGAGCTTTGGGAATTCAGCTGTATTACAACACTGTGTAAGTGAGCACAGAGAGGAGGGGAGAAGAGAATAGATAAAGGGCTGAACCAGGCAACACTAGGCTGAAAGAAATTGATGCGATGTCAGGTTTTTTTTGTTTTTTTTACAGCGGGTCTACAACAGTTTTTAGCTACATCCTCACACGCGGTCCAGCCGTGCACTAGGTTTTGACATAGTCTTGTTTTATATGAGTTAGATTTGTTCATTGTACCAACATCTACTTCTCTCTCTTGCAGGAGATGGCGGCTGTAAAGGAATTTATCGGGAAGCATTTGCCCCGAATCTGACCTCACCCCATCCCCACTGTGACCCCCTGAGACACTGACCTCTCACCCCTGATCTGCCATTCTCCCACAGGAAACAGCCATGAACACCCCCTCTTCCACACACACCCACAAGATAACACGCATGAACACACATACACACACACACACACACACACACACACACACACACACACACACACACACACACACACACACACACCTTATAACACTGATTTGATCCACATTGCTAAACAAAACATGTGCTTCTCATGCAGTCCAATCCAACACACTGATTTGATAACAACATAACCAAGTGGTCGCACTCACAAGTCTTAGCCTTCGGAGGGAGAAACACTGATTCACACAAAACATTCCCTTTGGTTTTGTTTAAACAACCTGTCTGTCGCCTCCACCTGAGCCTCAGTCTTTCTCCACTTTTACCTCATTTTGCTTCATCTTAACCTCAGCTGTCACATCCTCCATCGCTTCCTCTGCCACGCCTTTCCCTCTTGCATCACTTTGAGACATTTAGTGGAGAAAACAAATTAAGACAAAATCGGATAAGTGGGTTAACACCTAGCTGAAGGAAGGCGCAGTCAGACCAGATTTTGCTTTCCATTCATTTCTATATGGAAAAGATGGGAGTGACCTCTCATTCAGGAAATACTGTTTTCTTATAGGCTTGCTTTATAACTGCACAGCATAGAGGAGGTGCTGCAGTGAGTGAAAGGACAGTGACAGAGGTTAATGACAGTAAAATGCTGGATAATTTACAGCTTTGTCCACTGCTGTTGTTGGGCCACTAACCACGCTAGAGCTCCCACAGTTTATGTTTTCAACCGTACCCCATGCTATTTCCTATCCCCCTCCTCATTTTTGCAGCATCAGGCGAGTAAATTTCACCTGGCAGCAGCTTCACTCCAGATCTGAGTCCCACTCAGGTGCAGTGAGTGCTGGTTTTAAAAGCTGGAGCAGCTGGTTTACCACCAACGCATCCGTTTCATTCCGCCGCCTACCACCCAGTGACAGTGCGCTGCAGCCTGTCTGGGTCTTGAATCTTGATTGCTCAACTACGAGGCCCCTTTTACTGAAGTGTCAACATCCTCAGGGGCCTCACAAAACTTTTTTTAATGAGTGTGATAAAATATCTTGAACTGTGTGAAGAAAATCCAGTTGAAATAAAAGAAAACTAATCACTTGATGCATTTGCCACCCTGTGCTGTTTTTTTTTTTTTTTTCTAAACTTCCACACCTGCATGGTAGACGTCTCTTCCTGCTTTGGTTATGTGATTCCTGATGTTAAAGTACCTCTGTTGATTTCCATGGGTTGACTGACCATTATGAGTTGCATGAAACGATGCATCACACGGTTGCAGACCCGCACAGACACCAAGAGTCGTTTCACTGTTCCTCCCACCGACACTTCCTCTTTAAACATTTCCACATTCAAGTTTTACCCTTTCCACCCCATGAAACAGCCTCCTCCCCACTACTCCCAGTTCATTGTCAGGAGTTTTGGTTGTTTTAAACTCTGGTGGAGAAACCTGCTACTTCCATGACACCAAAGCAGGTCGTAAATAGAGTTTAAAACAAGCACAGACCATTTATTTCCAAGAAAATGTAAGAAAATATTCCCTCACCAGCTCCCTCCTTTGGCAACTTACTGTAACCCACTAATAGAACATAAAAGGTCAGATTTAAAGTTAAAACCCAACACTATTATAGTTCACTTCTTTAAAGAAAATGGCTATACACTGGGAGGGCTTTGGCAAGAAGCAGTACCAACATAACTGAAGGGTGATTTTACAAATTAAAAAAAAAAAAAAGTTAATCATAAACAACTTGTGATCCTTTCACATAGGAGTGTAACTCTGAGGAGTCATGTGTGCTTAAAAATATATTATCAGGTGTTCTGCGTTTTCCTTTGTGAATGTTAATTTTGCTCTCCTCATGATTACCTGTTCTACTTTGCTGTTCTCAAACCTGATTTTTAAAACAAAACAAAAAAAAAAAAACGGTGAAAAAGGATGAAAGACATCGTTTTGATTGCTGTTGATAAATCAATGAATGTCTCTTTTAACTCCTCGAGTCCTTTCATATTTTCCCGTCACTTAAATCTCTGATGCAGCCCTGTGTTCTTTTTATTTTCCTCCTCTTTGACACCTTCACGGTTTTTTTTTCCCATTATTCCAAGAATGTCCCTGTGTGTGACGGCGTCGCACTGTCTGGTGTGTTTTCTCCTGGGTTGTATCATCGGTTAAACTTTTTACATGTGTGTTTTTTTTTTTTTCTTTATTGGACTTATGTTTGTTGTGTTTTGTCACTGTTGTCATCTCATCCTTTTTTGTGTCTGTTTATAATGATGAGCATTAAGTAAACATGTTGAGGCGAGACTGATGGTCTCTCCACTTATTTTGTTTCCAAAACACCTGTATGAGAAATAAATGACAAAAAAACATCCATCTGAGTTGAGCATCTTTCATTTTCTGTAGCTGGATATATATCAGACAACGGATTAAGTTGGTGAAAGAAGGAAAATGAAGGAGAATAAAACATAAACCTGTGTATGAAATTTACAATTCAACAAACACAAGTGCCCTCTAACGGAAAAAAGTCTGATCAATCCTTTAACTGAACTGACAGAGATACAAACAAGTCACTGTTATATAAATCCTATTTCAAAATTTAAGTTTTACATCAAAAACAAGTAGTTCTTTAGTTCCACTTCAACATCGTATCATTAAATAACAGAGAAATTGCTGTGAAGCCATTTTTTTGGCTTTTTTTGCCATAATGTCTATTGATGAAAGGAATTGATCGAATTCATAAATAAAGTTGAAAAGGATGTTCAGTTTTCCTGAATCTTGATTGAAGTGTGACAGTGGTACTAAGGACTAGTATGTTGTTTGTCTTTTAAGATGATACCAAAAATTCTATCTTCCCTTGTAAAAATCAACCAAGTATCTTAGAAAACAGCCAGAGATGAACATCATCCCAAAACATCTTACTATACATACAGTCATAAAACAAATGACTTGTTGACTGTTTTCATCACGGAGAGTGCAGCGGTTACAGTTCAGCCCAAATCGCTGCTTAATAATTATGAAAATATTCCTGAGAAAGTTTTAAAGTTAACTTTTTCAGCTTTTGATGGAATAGGGAGTTTAATGTAGTTCATTCAGATTTTTCAAATTTGATCTTTAGTGAAGATAAACTTTGAAGAAATGGTCAGAATGCACCAACAATGAATTTCCAAATTACTCAATTTGGAAGTTTGAAATCTGTAAAATCATGTCCTTTCACAAAAAGTTGAGGCAGGCATCAGTACCATTGACCAAGGATGGAGCACCAGCTGGGCAAAGCAAGCAACTGCCCAGGAACCCCAAAAGCCCCGGATTTACTCCATGTTATTTCTGTCTACATAATTTGATTCACTGAAAATATTATCTGCCATCATCCAGAACTTTAAGGCTGCAATCACTTTCATTATCAATAGATTAGACTATTATTTTCTTTAATGATTCATTGTTTAGTGTGTACAAAAAAAGAGCCATCACTATTCCATTTAGCCCATGTAATGTTATTCTGATGCTTGTCACTTGTATTTTCGAGTTTACTATCATACAAAAGTGGGCAATTATATTTCCCAGGTTTGGTACCAGTGAATGTTTGGCATTAAACAATAAATCACTGCAGCTCAGAGTGCTGGTTGGTTTCTGGGTGCCTAGAGAAATAATGAAACTGTGTCGTACATTGGAGGTCAATAGGGACCCAACAACAGGGGGGTTAATCTGACCATGTCACTGTAGTTACTGTAAATATCTATATAATCTGATATTATTTGGTGACGGGTGGAAACAAATTTTCTGCCGTCGCCCACTCCCATTTAAAATTAAAAGCGAATAGGGTTGCACAGAATGGCTGCCCGGCTCTTGTGACTCCTCCTGCCGAGGAGCGGACCAATGAACGCGGCAGGGAGGTTCTTACTGTGTCGGAGAAAGAAAGACCCTTTTCTACTCAACCGTTAGTCGCCATTTTGAGAAGTTCGACCTGCAAACACCGGCAGGAGGTGATTGCGACGCAGCAGACCTATAACGTATTTGATATTTTAATAATAGTTTTCGCTAAAATAAGAATCAATGTCTCGATTTAACAATAATCGCGGCGGACTTGGGATGAATCATTTCCAACAACGCAGAGGCGGTGGGCCTGGCGGCCCGATGCGGGGTGGAGTAATGGGAAACCCGAATTTCAGGAATCATCCATTTCAAAATCAGAACCAAAATCGGAGGGGACCAAATAATAACTTCAACAAACCGCCTAATCAGGGACCACAGACGACTCCCCATAAGCCACAACAGACCCAGTCGTTGCCTATCATTCCTCCACCGAGCCCCGGCCCCGCTCTCACGATGAAGGGCCCGATGCAGCAGCAACAGAAACCGGTACAGCAACAGAAACCGACAACTCCAGCGCCTCAACCGAAGATTCAGTCCCCACCGCCGAAACCTAACATGACCTCCCCTCAACCGAATCAGGCAAACAAGAATCAGAACCAGCAGCTGAAGTCACCGGTAGGAAACGCTAACGGACAGCAGCAAAAGCAGCCCCCACACCCGAGCCCAAAGGCCGGGCCACAGCAGGGCCAGAAGACAGGCCCCCAACAAGGCCAGAAGACAGGTCTCCAACAAGGCCAGAAGACAGGCTTCCAACAAGGCCAGAGGACAGGGCCTGGCGCCATGAAGCCTAAAGAGGAACCAGAGAAAAAGGCCATGAACACAGTTAAACCAGAGTCAGACGAGGGTCAGGCACAGGTCGGTAGTGTCTTTGTAACATTTTCTACCGGCGTTAATGGCGTCAATGGTCATTGTTGTTAGCTTGTGCTAGCTCAGTCAGCACGGCTAAGAGTGCGTTCGATTTGAGATGTTGTCCAGCCCGAGTGGGTGGAGTTATGTTGCATTCTCGCCATGATAACGTATTTTTAGCTCAGCCGCCTGCTACAACCTATGACGGTACAAGCCGTGATGGAAATCGCGCGCACTATAATTTAGTCGCTTTAGTCGTCCGCCATCTTGTCCAAAGTCCTTACAGTTATATAAATGCCAATTCTGCTTCGGGTAACAAAAACTGGACACCCAAACAATGTTAAGTTCACGACAAATTTTACTTAAATACTCCATTAATGTCGCGTACTCTAGCATGCCTTAAATTAACTCCAGAAAATATAGGTCAAGTTTGTTTTCGTCTCCGAGCATGTACAGTGTATGGGGGATGGGCGGTTGGATGGTGACATGAATGAACGTTAGCATGTTATACATACAACTAGTTGAAGTATTTGAACTTATTTTCTTAAGTGAATTTTCTGCACGCGAGTTTCCTGTACGATTGTATGATGATATGTATGATTTTAGTTTACCACTTGAGAGTTTTAATCCATATTGTAATTGTCAATCAGGAGGGGTTTAGAGCAACGCTGTCCATGCTGCTGAAACCCGGTGAGAAGACATACACACAGCGGTGTCGCCTGTTCATTGGTAACCTGCCCAGCGACATCACAGAGGAGCATTTTAAAAAGCTCTTTGCTAAATATGGAGAGCCCAGTGAAGTCTTCATCAATAAAGGCAAAGGCTTTGGTTTCATCCGATTGGTAAGACATCTCATTTTTAAATATAATGTACTCATGGTGCTGATAAATACTGCAATAATACTATAACAATGTTGGGATTAAGACAAATACATGGTACATTTTCTTGCAGGAGTCTCGTGCACTTGCAGAGATAGCAAAGGCAGAGCTGGATGACACGCCAATGAGAGGTAGACCTCTGCGTGTCCGGTTCGCCACACACTCTGCAGCCTTGTCTGTAAAGAACCTCTCACCATTCGTCTCCAATGAGCTCCTAGAAGAAGCTTTCTCACAGTTTGGAATGGTGGAGAGGGCCATTGTCATTGTAGATGATCGTGGGCGTTCCACAGGCAAGGGCATTGTTGAGTTTGCCTCCAAACCTGCAGCCAGAAAGGCCCTAGACCGGTGCAATGAGGGCGTTTTCCTGCTCACCACGTAAGTAAAGATAAAGTTCAAAAAGCACAGTTTTGCATTGTACATAATGTTCCAATAAATGTCTATGGTTATGCTTGAAACCCTTGCTTATTTGTCTGTTTTTTTCACCCCTGTTAGGTCACCAAGGCCTGTTATTGTTGAGCCTCTGGAACAGTTTGATGATGAAGATGGTCTTCCAGAGAAATTGGCACAGAAAAACCCCAGATATCAAGCGTAAGCATTTCACTGCCATATAATTTAAATATAACTATTTTGGTTTTGAATTGAATACAGTCTTCATTCTCACTCAATGCTTCTCCAAGTCATTGTTTTGTGAGAAGCAGATGGTGTGATGTGGTTGGCGGGGGAGGGTGGGGTGGTTCAGGGATTGCAGCTGTTAGAGATCAATATTCTATGTGGAGTGGCAGATGTTGATGTTTGAGTCAAGCGCAGTAGGGGGTAGTACCATGCCTGACAATGAACACTGATATCAATACATCTATATTTATTCTATCTATTTCATCTGTCACGACTCCACCCAGCCGACTCATTCTGTGCCTTTAATGCTCACGGGGGAAAAACTGCATGTAATAAAGCTTCATGTATTGTGTCTTGTATCTACAGAGAGCGGGAGGAACCTCCACGCTTCGCTCGTCCAGGCACTTTTGAGTTTGAGTACTCTAAGCGGTGGAAGTCGCTCGACGAAATGGAGAAGCAGCAGAGGCAGCAGGTGGAGAAGAACATGCGGGAGGCCCGTGAGAAGCTAGAGAGTGAGATGGAGGACGCTTACCACGAGCACCAGGCCAATCTACTCCGACAAGGCAAGTATAGTGGTAGTGTTGTTCAGTAAAAAGAAAATAAGTCCATATCACCAGGAAAGATTCAGTCATAGAATGTGGAGTAGCTCATTGATGAAGAACTACTATTAAATTAGTTGGTTTCATGTGTCCTTGCAGATTTGCTGAGGCGACAGGAGGAACTGCGGCGCATGGAGGAGCTGCACAGTCAGGAAATGCAAAAGAGGAAGGAGATGCAGCTCAGGTATTTGTATGTTAGAATTCTCAAAGCCTCAAGTCAAAATTAGATTAGATCAGATTGGATCTCAACCTGGATCATGTGACTGAATGTTTTGTGTTTTTGAACAGACAAGAAGAAGAGCGACGCAGGAGGGAGGAGGAGATGCTTCGTAAGAGGGAGATGGAAGAACAGATGCGCCGTCAGCGTGAGGAGAACTACAGGATGGGCAACTTCATGGATGTGAGTTAAACTTCAACACTATAAGAATATAAAAAAGTACATATGTGTAATGATGTGAGATACTTCATCAGAATTTTATTGGTTAATTCATTATTCTCTTGTTTTTGTCTTTTGTTACAGAGGGACAGGGAAATGAGAATGGGTGCCGGCGGAGCTATGGGCATGGGAGGTAAGTTATCTATTTTTCTCTATTGTTTTCTTGGGCTTATGATGAAGACAGAAAAAAACTAACAATGCTATGTATTAACCATCCCATATACATCAGTGATTCCTATTTACAGGCCTTTGAAATGACACACTGATATATGACATATATACAGTAGAAATGAAACAGTATAGAAATTTAGTATTATGATTATAGAGACCAATATCATCACGGTTATCAGTATTTTCACGGTATTGTTAAAATGTGCTGAAAATGTTCAAAAGGTAATAAAACAACCTGAAATCATTTCACCAAGTGACTGTTTGCTTATAAATACACACCTATCGGCGTCAGCTAATTCTGTAAATAAGGGAATAGCAATTTTCCCCCTGCTTTGACGTCTTTCAGACACAGACGGTAGACACACCTGTCACCTGTCCAACATGGTGCTGTTAAACCAGAAACATCGCAGCCATGCTGTGCTCGGGGATGACAGTGAGCTGCAGCCCTTTTTAAAATCACACAATCACCGACAAGAGCATCTCACACGGAGGCTCAGTGGCTATAGCTCACTGTCTCTCTCCTGAGTCTGTGTGTGCACTCTGGTCATGTGACATCACTCCAAACAAAGTTGTGTAAAGTTTTTAGAGGGGTGAAAAATCTCCAGAGCAGCGCTGTCACTGCCTTATGCCATGTTTTGACTGACACATAACCCACGTTGCTTACCTAACATGCGCCTGGGTGACTGTTGATGGTTGATGCCGTACAGAACCTAACGTGAGTCCAGTTAACCACAATAATTAACCACGGTTATAATGATAATTCAAATTTAAACGGTAATGCTAACCACCAGGCATTTCTACCGTGATATAGTGTGAAACCGGTGACCGTTTCATCTTTAATATACAGCTATCAAGAGGCTCCATCAGGGGTTTGTCTGACATGCAGTATATCTACTTGACTTGTTATGTTGTTTCTGTCAGATATGCCCTTTGGTGCATCCAACCAGAAGTTCCCCATGGGTGGAATGGGCTTTGAGGGACAGCAGGGAATGGGACCATCCTCAGGAGGCTTGATGGGCAACGAAATGGTAACGTATCCCACTTTTGGGAAGATCAGTAGTTGATGTAGTTTGTGCTTGGCTTTCCTTTGTGTTGGAAAGCCTACCAGCTGATTTTAAATAGAAAAGCCAGCTGGCCGAGCAGGATGGGAGAATATGAATGATTTGTCTCACAGCCGTTTCCGGGTGGCTTGCCGGTTGTTGAATGTGACAGATACGCTGCCTGCTTGATAGGGTTTTTTTCAATGGCAAGCCAAGCCCCCTCAGTTATCTTCACCCAAGTCTTACTGCGTTCCAGCAATGAAACCGTCAGCCTGCACTAAATCCAAAGAAACTGCTCTCCAGTGTGCTCTCTAACAGCTGTAGACAGACTTCAGTGGCTCTTCTCACTTTTATCGCAGTGTTTGTGTAGTGGACTGGCATTGCAAGCCCTGTCTCATGTGAGCTGGACAGGCACTTCTTCTTGACCGGAAGCAGAATGGCATCTACCAGTGTTTTTCCCTCAACTGTTGACAGTGTGCTTATCCAGTTTTAAATCCCTTTTTTCATACTGTGCTAGCAGTTTTCGTGTGTCATGATGAGAAATTAAGTTGTATATGAACGGCTACGTGTATTTTTGGGTGGCAGTGTGAAATCCTGTGTAAAGAAGACAGAGAACTGCAGCAGGGGTGTAGTTCCTCTTCAGGACCAGCAACTTAAACCTTCTCATCAACCTCTTTTTTGTAACTGAGCATTTATAAAGGTTTTAGTGCAAGCTGATGGTATAAGACATTCATCTTAAACAAAATAGTCCAAATTGCATATTACAGCAGGATTACTTGATGGGGGCAGGCATAGCCTTGTGACTGTGTGTTTAGGATGATATTGGTGAATAGTGGACCAAGCCAGAGATCTGTGCTTCTGGACAGAATTGTAGCACCAATGTTAGGTTTATTCTTGTGTTACAGTCGACCGTAAGAGCGACTAAATGCTTGTTAACATCATGGTGCCTGAATGAAAAGCATTTCCAGAAAACTTCATAACAACCTTTTTCTATATAAAAGCTTATATATGCTACAACGTATTGAACTAGGTTTTGTATTTGAAAGATAGTGTGCTATACATTTGGAGTTTCTGACATAGCAGGCTCATGCTAATATACATTTGGCTTAATTCTTTAGTGTTGCTTTGGATTTAAAGCACAATATTCCTTTTAAAGTGATTTTTGAAAAGAATTTGTTATGGATTTATATAGACTTGGTTTTCAGGTTCAAGCTTCTCAGCAATGTTGACGGCAATATAACAGTTTCACAAATTATTCAGTTGCATGAAGTGTGCATCTTGACACACTGCGATTTTATAGTCGCACCTGAAAGTGAAGCCCAGTAAAAGTATCTGATAATGATGTGGCTGAACATTTCCAGTTCCATACATTCATATTCTACAGTCGTACACATTCTATGTTCTTTTCTTAGTTTAATTGATCCATTGAAACCTCATGTTGTAAATTGAAGCCTAACTCCTCTCTTGGATTTTGGCTCCTCAGTCATTCACTCCTTCTCACTCTGTTCTAGTTCCACAGAACTTGTCTGAACTGACATATAAAGTGCATATTGATGAACAAATTGTTTTTTGTTAGAAAAATGGTTGAGCTGAATTTCTTGTGCAATATTGACATTTTATTGTGCCAATATTCTACGTATATATTTCTGATGTAGTCCCTGTACTTGAGATTCTGGTCACATATGGGACCATTAGTTAAGCATTTACCTTTTATCCCTGTGGTGCCAGGTCTGTTCTGGAAACTTATGAACTCATTTATTTCAGAGTTTGTTATGGTGGCACCTAACTTCATAGTTTTGTTTCCCCTAAAATTCAAAGGAAACATGAATTACGCTAAAAAAACGTAATGAAAAAATGCTTCTATTTGTCTTCATCATTTATCTATAATCTATATATTTCTACATATATAAATAATATATATTTAGCAAATACCTCTATCGAGGTTTGGACATTTATCTGTTGCCGTATTTAATGACCATGAAGATGAAGTGTTGAACATGGTCAGCATTTATGAAATGCTCCACCTGATGACCAGTAAGGACTGTAGTGTTGGCATGCACTGGAGAGACCATACTAGGTAGGCACTGACTAACGAAAGCATTACCCTCTCTTCCTTTTCCGTATGTAACCTGTGGCACCTGTGGACCTTCATATTGGAACGAACGGTTTCTTCGGATGTGTCTCCTGCTGGTTGTTTTGTAAATCTGCTCATGATATAAAAAAAAAAATCACCTCTATTTCCATACCTTTTTGTACACCTCCATATGGACATGAACTGTGTGCTTGCGCACTGACCCACTCCCATACCTTATTCCCCCACCTTTCTATCCACCTCCGTGGCAAATTGACCCCCACAGCGCAATGAGCGCTTTGCCCAGGGTGGTCCTAGGGGGATGGGTCCTGGTAACCCTGGTTATGGCAGGGTCCGTGAGGAGTTTGATGGTCCTACTAAGAAACCCCGTTTTTAAATGCTGCTCTTTGATGCTCCCAGCAGCAACATTTGTATAGATTCTCCAAAACGAACATGTTGAGTCGTATTTCCTGTATTTAAGTTTAAATTGTTGCTACATTTTAGCCTGACAATTTGCTCATTTTATGACAAAGTCAATATTTTCATTTTTTATTTTGTATTGTCAGTAGTATGGAAAGGTAGGTCATCAACTGACCGGTTAGTTCTTTCTGACCCATGTACGATTTTCTTTTCTAGATGTATTATGCTCTGTGAGTCGTCGTGAAGTGATGATTGTAACATTTTTCTCAACTTTCTATGGCTGTGTTTTGTGCCATACATTTGCAGTCAAAGCATGTACTATAATAAAGATAAATTGGTTCCATCAGGACAAACCTTTAACATTTATTCCTAAAAGTCGAAAACAAACCTTAGGTTCTAAAAGCAAACCAGGTGGTTGTTTGCTCAAATGAAATGATGTGGATACATCCGCCACATCAGGTCTTAAAGGGTCTATGTGTTATCTCTGCCACAATCCTGACCTTTTTTCTTCAGTGATGCATATAATGCAATTTTTGCCTGAAGTGGATGCTCACTTTAAATGCTCCATCTCTTCCTTTTATTTTCTTCCAATCAAATTAAGTCAACTAGCCGACACTAGTTACAACCAGTACCCTCAATTAAAAAACTTTATAAGTTTATTATATTCCAAAGAGGTAATTAAGCAGAGACATAAACAGTGCAGAATGGCACTGGTAAGACATTTAGCATCTGCGCAGATGTCTATAGATCAGACAGCACCCAGCACTTAACGACTGTATTGTACAGGAGGCTCAGTTTATTTTTTATTATTAAAATGCAACTTTGTGCTTCCATTCAAACACTGCACTCGGTGTGAGAGAGAAAAGTTGTTGACCATGTTTCATGAAGTAACTCTGTTTTTGCAGCCGTGCTTCAGGAAAGCAGAAATACTACACATAGAACCTTTAAGACAGCCTGTGGTGAAGTGTGTGGTTGTAGGTTTATCAAGTGGTCCTTACGAACACATTCTGCTCGTATCACATTCTCAGCCTGTCACTGACACACAATTAGTGTGTCTTGTGTGCATGTTTTTGAGCCTGGGATTATTGACTACGTTTACATGCAGTCCAGTATATTGAAAGAAACTGCACCTACAGTTAGTGTTGCCCCCTTCTCAGAGGCTGGATTTTGTTTTTAAATTGACAACCCTCTTGCCACTGGGCTACTTTATCAGTGGCCTGGTTGGGTTTTTTTGTATTTCTTTTAATCATGTGTTGTTGAACACAAGTGTTTCAACTCACTTTTGTTATTTACATTACTTGTGTGGTGGCAGGTGTTGTTAAGTAAATAAGATGACCATAATGTCATTCCTTCAGTTGGCTACAGTATAAACAACAGCTGTGTAGATGTTAATTAGAAAGCAGTTTGTCCAGTGAGATTGGCAGATTCTCCTTCACAGACCTGCATGTAAACGTAGTCTTTTTAGTTGTGGACTTCTGGGGACTACACAGCTCTACAGAGTTGAACACAGTCTTTGCTGAAGGAACTGGCTTAAACTTGTTTCTGGATCTAAGTCCATAGTCACGCTATTTACCTTTGCAGGACTGGCAAGGATCTAAGTTAGATGTGTGTAATCATATGTAGTGCTCAGGTGTGAGATCATGACAACCACCACAAACTAAAACAAATATGTATTACAGTTCTGTCTGTGGATGAAAATGTCAGTTCTTACTTGTAAGAAAGAGCTCACCCCCTCAGACAGGGGTCAAAGTGACAAATAATTTTTACTTCTTGTCTTGTAGACTATTGTGTAACATACAAAAGTCAGTGGGCAATGTTTTATTTTTTTTTATTTTTTTTTAAAACAAAGAATAAAAATCCTAAACCTGCATAAGCAGTACTTCTCTGACAAGAAGAGTTCTTAAGGTCCAGGTCCTTCTTCCAGAGTCTCAACGCACTAGCTTTCAGATTTATTAGGTATATTTATGCCCCACACCCCTGTGGAGTACAGGAGTTAGATGCAAGCTGAATTGCATGGATGAAGCTCATACTGGAATTTACAGCCTGTCTCGGTTGCCCCTTTTCCACTTGTCACTGTCGAGACCTGCTGATGCTTCACTTTCTCAAGTTTGTGGATTTCCTTTTACATCCCGACAGTTCACAGAAAGATGTCTGATCAGTTTTTTAATGGATAAATAGTCTAATAAGCTTTTAAACTGAATTATTTTTTCATGTATATTATGTTACAGAGATTCATTCTTAAAAGATAATGGCATAAACCAGCATTATGTAGTTACTGTTGGTAATAGACAATCCCCAGTATGTAACTTGGCACAGCTGAGGACAGTGCTTTCATTCATTTTTTCCTCTAGTTCTGCTTTTGACTCATTTTTGGACCTTGGACAATGGATACATTTGCCTCTAATCATGAACTGGTTTACATTTGAATGTGTCTAAATAGTAGCATTAATGTCATCTTCGGAAATATAACAAGTAGCAGGAGCCAACAAACTGTATCAAAAGAAAATGATTTAATAGTTTTCAGAGTCTGGGTAACACAATAATTGCTTACCAGCACTGTCTGCCTTCTAACCAGGCATCATGATGATCATCATTAACATGATTTAATTACGAAGACACAAGATGTCTCCTATTTCACTGAAAAGTCTGTTTATCGTATGTACTCTGGACTCGTATTTTGGACTACCATTTGTTTCCACACTGGCTGTGATGTCACAAAATACTCAGAAACTTCCCTCTTCAGCAGATGAACGTGGAAATGGTCTTCTAGTGTCAAACTCTGTACATCCACAGCAGATTGAAGTTTTAACGCTCCTTGATAATGTCACTTTGCGTTTGAAATTCACTTTGCAGCCCACTCTGGTCCCTCCCTAAGTAACAATGTCAGTACCTATTTAGAGGGATTACAACATCACTTTGGCATCAGATGGACACCCGCCTCCGTTCACTGACTTGTCTTAGCAAGCATTTTTCATAGTTACAAAGTAGGTGGGGTTGGACTGAAACAGTCGGTGTAAGTATGAGACGAAGCACATTTCATGTACCTTTTATTTATTACATTTAAATGCACTTCGTGAGCCAGTCATAGTCTGCAGAACTTGACTACGGTTTTGTGGACAGTTACATTACTTCATTATGGCTTCTGTTGTTGGCTACTGACATTTGTTTTCAATCCTTAAACCTTTGCCATACTTTTCCTCATGCCATTCTTTAACTCATTCTCAAGATGAACTGTAAGTGGCTTTCCACCCTAAGTTTGGAGTCACTTGCGTCACACCTCTTTTGTTAACTGTCCAATGGCTGACATTTGGACCTGTAGCAGGACGACAGTGCATCTTATAGCAGTTTGTCAAATAGCTCAACACTGCCAAGACATCAAGAGCCTCTAGATTTATTTGAGGTGTTCTTGTTGTGTAAAGAATGATAATGCACCCTGCACAATAACTATAAAAGATATTTAAGAATTTTTACTTGCTTATAAAAAGTATCTCAGGTAGCAGCTGAGAACCCTGCAAAACACATCTGTAATAGCTTCTAAACAGAAGACTACAGATATTTGGGAGGATTCCGTAATACTGTTGGATATCATGGAGTGTACACCTGAAATGTTACGTGTGTTTGTGTTATGTACATTTTTTCTTTAACAGGTTTGACCAGCTTTAAAGATTGTGGACTGTGGAGGAATTTGTGGCTGTGTAGCGTGGACTCATGAATACTTGAGCAAAACAACCTAAACACTGGACTTGTGTGATTTAGCAAGATTCAGCTGGCACTGTGCAAACATTACAAAGGAACTATGCACAGAAGTTTGGAGCAAGGAAGCCATTTGTCATCAACACATTTGGACTCTTGGATCAGTGTAGTACAGTTCGAAACTCGGATTACAATGCAGATTCTGCCATGTGGCATTCACACTGCACAACAAATTCCTGTGAAACCTATAGATAGAACAATTGCTCCGGTAAACCTTCGATTGTTTGGAACACAGTTGACTTAAAGTTGCAACTTAATAGATTTTGGTGATATCAGATTCCCAAATGTTTGAACCTGGTTTGTAGAGAATTATATTCTGCTCTTGTGTCTAAAACGTGAGTATTTACATCTTTTATCAAATGATATGGATAAGTAAATTCTAACACTTTGTATTTCTGTTAATATTATTTCTTTGCAGACTTGAGTCATTACTTTCATAAACCCTCTGGGAATAGACTCAGTTTCTGTAGTTACAGGTGCAAATCTTCTTCTGGCTCCTGTTTACAGCAGCTGTTTGTAGACAAGTGCCAGTGTATTTGTTATTTTTCAGATCTCCTCCTAAAACTATTTGTGCAACACTATAACTGCCTACTGGGGATTTTTATTACCCATGATCATGAGGGTTATTCCAGACTTGATATTCTGTAGATGGCCTCTAGTAAGATATGTTTATTTTCTAGGTGACCAATTTTGTTCTTAAAATAATGTAATCGAGAATTAATGAGAAAGTGTTGGATGAGGAGCCATGAGTGTTGATGCTTAATTCCTTTAGGAGTATTTTCTCACATAATCGAGATGGACAAGGAAATTTTTTAGCCCAATCACTGCATAAGCTTTATGACTCTTCTGAATAGATTTTTTTTTTAAGGAACTGTCTGGTGGCCAACTTTATGGACAGCATTTGGATTTTTTACTTTTCTATTTAATTAAAATATATTCCCTTGAAGCGATCCTCTTGATCACAAAGGGAAAATTAGAGGGAAAAAGTAAATGATACTCATTACTTTGAACTTAAGATAATAACCCTTTTTTCTAGTACCATAAGTCTGAAAAATGTAGACGTCATATGACTTCTGTAATATAATTTTGTGTATAGTAAAATGTTAAATAAACATTTTAAATTAGGTTTTTTATTTCTAATTGATATCAGGTTAATTTAGGGTTTTGCTAGTGTAAAAAACAATTTAATCAGTTTTCCTTCTCCACACAGCATTTGAACATCCAACAAAACAGGACGACAAATACTCAGGCGGATTTGGTAATACAATTGGACTGAAGTGTAAATTTTAAAACGTGTAATGTTATGTCTGTATGTTGGTGTTGTGTACCATTTGTTTTTCTTTAACAGGTTTGACCATCTTTAAAGGTGTTGGACTATGAGAAGGAAGTTTCCATACCAAGAAATTCAAAGTCAGTGGTAACCAAAGAATTAGCAGCTGAAGATTTGTCGCTTCTTTCATAGCAGATATAAGAATGAACAACTATTACTCTCAAGGACCATATAGGATCTGTTTTTGAGAAATTAACAATTCGTGATAGGCAGTGGCTCTATGGCTTGGACTGCAACTTGGGAAGTTGTAAGATTTTTAACATTTGGTCATTCTTCCTGCACAAGTGAAGAAGATCGAACTGAAGTTCAGAACAGGGATGTCCCTTACTGCCAGCACATTTTGACTTTGCAATATTGGTGTAAAAATAAGCCCCTTTCAGACAGAATCTAATGGCAATTTACCATGTTGGTCTCATTTCTGAAGAAGCACCATGGTCACTGTTCTATAACAGTAATGATGGCAATTTTACCAGTTTGGACACCGTAACATTTCTGTTTTCCTTTCAACCTAGAACTAATCTGAATGAATGCAGTCACATTGAAGGATAAGCTTGCGCATTGTGTGTACCAGTCACAACAGCCAAGGAAGTGATGCCTAAAAAGCCATAACCTAATCCAAAACATAACTTGGAAGCAGCAGGTTTGACTGCAAAGAAGGATTGTCATTGATGTCTTTTTAGATAACAACACAAACAAAAACATTTTGCAAAAATTGCGACGCCAAGATCAAAGAGCCATTCTCCTTTTGTACCAAGGGCAAGATAAGCAGTACATACAACCAGTCTGTACTGTCTAATCTCATGTGTTGGATGCCAAATATTGCAGATTGATCATGGCTCTTTCAGTAACGGTCATGACTAAATAAAACCATAGTGAACATTAGCAAAAAATTCACCGGTGTCTGAATGACACAAAGTTGTCACTTTAACGACATGACAAAGCCAGTAATGTTCTGTAGACCATGTCTGAAAGGGGCTTTAGTATCCAAAGCTCTGACACTGACAGTTTTTATGAGAAGGTCATAGTCAGGATTTGTTTAAAGGTGCCAGCAAGCACACTTCAGACTGCACAATAATGTATTGCAAAGGTTTGGGAAAGTGATGTCTGGACATTTTTTGACTAGATTTAACTAAATATGGAAAACTCAGACACTGGCGATTTGTAAGCAAAGTTCTTAGCCACAATTTATGTAAATGCAGCACCAAGCGCACTTGCGTGGAGTATGCGATGCTGGAGAAAGACTGTTGATAATTGAACTCAACAGCAAAACAAATACCCCCCTCCCTTCAGTGCTCCTTCAGAAACTCCGTCCCCTAAATTCATGGACACGCATTGCCAAAGCAGCAAAACAATGGTGCAATCCAGTGGATACTCTCTAATAGCTGAGGCAAAACAAACCTTAAAATATAAAATGGATCAAATAAAGGACATGCATATAAACATCCAAAACACAATGGAGTAAAAACTAGCGAGAGTAAGTTTTTTTTTTTTTTTTTTTTTTTTTTTTTTTTTTTTTTTAGGTTGTTTTTAATAAGCTATACCAACAAAACACAGGAACTTAGCTTTGTAACTAAAACAGTTGCGCTACTTAAAGTAGCATATCAAGTTATACATCCAACCAGATAAACCCACTGCCAAATTAATTTTGTTTTAGGCTTTGTGGCTATAAAACTACTTGCACGTTGTAGGGTCAGATAACATGACACAGGGGCATCGAGTAGCTCAGTTGGATGAGCATCTGCCCCATGTGTAGAGGCTACAGTCCTCGCTGCAGTTGGCCCCAGTTCGAGTCCTGCATCGGACAAGCCCTTAGCTGCATGTCATTACCCCTCTCTCTGCCTCCCCATTTCCTGTCTCTCTCTACTGCACTATCAATAAAGGCACAAAAAACCCGAAAAAATAAATTTAAATAAATAAAAAATAACATGACACAGAGCAAACAAGGAGATAGCAATCTGTTGCTACAGTTGTTGCTGCAAAGCTAACTGTCAGAGGACGAGACGGTTTCCCATAGCCATCACACCAACAGCATATCTCGGCAAACTAAAAAGTAAACCAAATGTCTGTGGACAATTAATTAACAATACCAAACACACTTATGTGTGTCTGGTTACCTGCTGGCCAATAAAGCAGTTGGGGCGAGCTATCATAAACATTAGTCAACGGGACAAAGAGTATTGACCTATTGGCTCTGTGAAACATGGCAAAACTAATGTTGCTTACTCGTTAACCAGAAACGGAGCAACCCTGCATCCATCTTCATATCATTTAACTCTTGGAGGTCTCTCCACCATAGTAGAACTTGCCATCGGCACTACTGGGACAGATCTCAGTTGGCAAAAACCATATGTGTGCCTGTCACTCAGGGTGCAGGCTGGTCCCAGTGGATAAATCCAAGGTTTCTTTCCCGCTGCGACATGCAGTCCACCATTGGAAAGCCTCCCCAATGTTAACACCCTTGCTTGATCATAGCACTACTTTTTCAATTTTGGTTCTTCTGACCTTCTCTTAAGTTGTTCCTTGACCATCTCTCCATATTGCCAATGTGATAAGTATACGCCTCCAGCAAAGGTTCATGCATGCACCTGCCTTAACATCACCACCAGTCTCTCATTTACAGTCCCAATTAGTCCCATTCAAAACTCCACAGTCTGGCAGCGACAGAATGTAGACTGCTCTTTATCAATCCCCTGTTAATCCTTAAATTAGCACTATCTGTTAGCATGCACAAATATCATCTCTCGCTCCCACTGCCCCCTTTCCCCCGTCTCCGCTCTTCTCTTCTTTCCCTTGTCCTGTGCACGTGCATGAACGCCCCCTGTTGCTGATTGCCTGGGATTGCAGGTCCAAACCACTTTAAATCCCATTTAGAGAGCCAGGGCTGTGAAGGGACAGAGCACACACTGAACGGACCGCTAGTTAACCATGAGGAGATATTAACCGAATCTGACAAAGTGTAATAGATTGGAATCGCCGCCTCTACCTTTTTAACAGACTCACAGTAACCATTACAGAGGTCTGGAATGGGATTTCTGTCCCCTTTTTGAGCACATTGTGATGGCATTATGGAAGTAAAAATAGAAATCTAAGCTTTGACACTTTTTGATAGAAGTTCTGAGTCAAGATTTGTTTAAAGGCAACGCCAAGCACACTTAACAGACTAAAGTAAATCAGAGAGATTCAGAATGATGTCTCCTGTTGCCAGCACAACACATTTTGACTTGACATTTTGCATCACTGGAGTAAACATTGAAACCAACGCTTTTACACTGACATTCTTTAACAATACATGTACCAGACTCCTCAGTAACTAAGTTACAGATGTCTGAAACAAGGATGTTCCTTGTAACCATCGCATTTTGACTTGGCATCATTAGAGAAAAAATTGAACCCAAAGCTTTGACACTGACATTTAAAAACAAGTTCTCAGTCAAGATTCTTCAAAGGCCTCCAGGCCACACCTCACTCATATTAGTCCTCTTGAGAGATTCTTGTCCTTAAAGCTGTTGGCAAAAACCACAACATCTGAACAAGCGCCACCGACCTACGTGAGGTAGGAAGTCCCATGCACCTTACGGTTAAAGAGAGGATGGCATGTTGTGTGAGTGTGTGTGAGTGCGTGCGTGTGTGTGTGTGTGTGTGTGTATGTGTGTGTTTCGTGTCTTTGGGTAAATGTGAGGTGCGTTAGCTGCTGTCAGCCAGCTTGTCAGAGACAGGCTGCCCCAGTCCACAGTAGAGGCTCTTCTCTGCAGTTGGGTTACAATGACGATGAATAGTTCTGCAGAAGTCAGTGGACAGTAAAGCCTGGACTTGTTTGCACTGCAGCCAGAGGTATGCTTACACAGATCAGCTGAACAAGTAAGGTAAGTGTTTCATCCATGTTTATAATACAAGATGCATAGTTCTCCTATAACGTAACTCTTGTTTCCCACGTCACTGCTCAGAGTGACATCTACAGGGCTTCTGGCATCACACTTAATAAGAATGGCATCACAGTGCAGATCTCTGTTCTTCAACCTCTCTGTGTGTGGGTGTAGCAAAGTATTATAGCCTGTGCAGTGTGTGTGTGTGTGTGTGTGTGTGTGTGTGTGGTTGTAGTACTTTGGCTTCTCTGTATGTATGCATGAAAACAACTGACTGGATGGCTGAGTCACTGGTTCAACACAGTTTCACAACGCAGATGTGTGCAACACAGTCCTGAAACCTGACACTTGGCATATTTTGCAAACTCTGGAGGTCCAGAGAAACGGTATCCTGTTTTTATTTTTTGGCATTGCAAGTGTTAAAACCAACTGAACAATGAACTTGGTGATCAGCAGAGGAAACAGACCGGTTGTGTACTACAGCAAACAGAAAAGGGTTTGAGTCAGACACAAAGTCCATTTTCCTACTGCAATTCTGTTAGAAAGCTCTTTGGGTGGTTCTGTGTTTGTGTTTGTCAGATCAAGACACTGTACAGAGATGATTCTGATTAGGCTCCTTCAGTAACTACATTTGAGAAACAATAGCGTATGTGCCAAAAGCCAGTCTTGGTTTCTCATAAATATTATAATGTGCTGTTTTTTCAGTTGGGGATATTCCAACTAATTTCCCTTCTAATTAAACCTAAATTCAAATTTAGACCAGTCTTAAAGTGAGAAAACAATCAGAAAATGGTTAAAATTAATGTGTGGGTAACAGTCATTGGTTTAAGTGTGGCCAACTCAAGCAGTGAGTGCTAGCACCAGGGGCCTTCTTACCCTGCAGGTTAATGCCCACATGCCTGGGCTGAGTGTTAATGTATTGTTCTGGTCAGCTCTTGTATTCCAGTTTACTAATGTTCATTTTCTAGATCAAAATGCTTTCAAACCGCACTGGTTCTGTGAGATCTTGAAAAGTTGTCTGTCCCACTCTGCACCTTGCTCATTTATAACAAGAGATGGTAAGATCATACAAACTTTGCAAAATTTGTTTGTCACTGAGTTGTGTAGACAATGTATCAGCACTGTTATCACTCCTCCTTTTGTCTGCCTGTAAAATGTCTCAAACTATCAACATTAATTTTTGTGGTACTGGGCTGGGACGTCTGCAGTTTTGAAGTGAAACAAGTCACATACTGTTTGGGTTGTTGTGGGTGGGATGTCAGACATGTTTTAATCCAATATTCAGTGCAGTTTGTTGTACTTTGATTGTTACACCACAACGTCTGTCTCTGTGTGTTTGTGTAGATGGAGTTTGGTGTGGACTTTATCTTTCTGTTGAAGGATGGAAATATTTAAATTCAAACTGATAATGATTGGTTTCTTAAGTTCATGTGTTTTTTCACTCTCAGTTCTTTGCTTTTTTGCACAACTTCTGTCGATTTGAATAACGAGTTAACAACCTGTGAATAACTATCACCTGAAGTATCTACACTGCCAGCTTTTTTTTTCCTAACTATGGTCTAACTATTACACCAGTGCACTGTTTACAATAGATAAGTGTTGTAATGAGAGGAAGCACAGAGTTGGTTGCATGGCTTTAACCATCAGCCCACTAACAGTTACTGAACTGCACCGTTCAACAGTAAGCCAGACTTTTAAAATGGAGCAAATATCTAAATCAGAGGTGATTTTAAAGTTTAGTTAGTTACTGTATTTATCATTAAGGTAAGCATCTTGAGCAGACAGCTCATGGAGGCGATTAAGGTGCGTCCAAAACCCCTTGGTGCCCAATGGTCTCTGTTTGTTTAAAACCTGCACTCCTCCTTGGAGTCCTAGCTTAGTCAAATCTGAACAAACTGGCATGATACACATTTTTAGCTTCAGTGTGAGTTGTGCTTCCAGAGGATTTCACATCTTCAACGTCCATTGTGATAAAATGTCCATAAAGCTGCTTGGAAAACAGAAAAAATTATACTGATTGTAACTGCAGAACTTGCTGGAGAATCATCATGTTTTTAAGTTTTCCTCAGTGTCAAAGTAATTCTGTGATAGTTGAGTATAGGTCTATGGGTGAATTGTAAGCAGGAAATGCCAATAGTGTATTTGGCAAACGTTAATGGTGCCAATTTACCATCATGTAAACAAGAGCTCAAGTTCTAGCCTGCGTTGTAACTCTGAATCTATGGCAATGTCATACTTCCTGTTTACTTGCCCAAATAATTTTGGGAACTGTAGTTACTAAACTTAAACCCCTGATCTAAACAATGGTTGTTGGTTTTAAGGCAGTCGTACCACACACAGCAGAACTGTATTAATCTTTACTTGCTGATTATTTCTTGTGCTGCTGGCAGTCAGGGGTTTGTCAGAGGAAACGCAAGATACATAGTTTTCCCTCTTGGAATAAAATTTTGCAGTAGCGCTGGAGTCTGTTGCTTTCCTTTCTTCTCTCTTCTCAGTACAGTACTACTCATATTTTGTCACTTTGTCTGTTACACCTGCTCTTTCATGCCAGTGACCAGCCAGCCATGTTGAAAAACTACAGTACATGATGACTGTGGCCATTTCCTTTTGTTGCTTGTACGTAGGAGTTGTCTTGTAGCTGCAAAGGACCGTGGTGCTACCTGGACTTTATGGTTCTCACGAGCTCTGATGAGGAAACTTCACTGTGTTGTCACTGCCATGAGTCCAGCCCTGGAGGCTCTCGAGATGAATCTGTCTGCACTGTGATCCATTTTCTAACTCAGTCCTCAATCTTGATTGGCCAAAAATCTTTTTTTTTCTCCTACATCAGAGTGTGATGCCAGAACGACCCTTTCTGCCTCTAACGGCCTCGTCTAAAAGGGCACAGCCCAAAGTCTGTACTGAAAATAACCCACTTCTGTACAAGGTTACTCACCAGTTATGTGCAGTTCCCAGCTCTTTGGGGTTTTGCAGTAACACCCCTGATGTGTCAGTATGAAGTCCAGCTTCACATGGTTTGGTAACAGATATGAAAGGATTGCAACAGATTTGAATGTTGTCGTCCTGAATTTGTCTCGTCTCCTCTGCAGTGTCACAACAAATGACTCTACTTCAGTGTGCGGAGATGCCTCTGTCACTCTCCTGTATATGAACTTTGTCAGACTACATATTCGTACCTCACCTCACACTGACATACATATTAACTTATTTACGTGTAATGCATGTTCACATCATAACATCATAACCTGTGTTTACAATTCAAATCTCCAGTCACTACCCACACAAACATGCACATGCTAAACACACACAAACACCTAGATGCACAGACTCATTTTGTCTTTTTAAAGGTCAAAACCTCAAAACAGTCATGGTGTTAATAACAAACAAGAAAAGTAACAGTTGAAACCCGCTGAGCCGTTCACTACCAGACTCTCATTGTTTGTCTCTCACCACAGGAGCCTCGACCAGTCGAAGGAGGCTGAGAATCCACATCGATTACACACGGTAAGATCCACAGTAGTTAGGACATAGGCCAACTCTTACTAAGATTAAAATTAATTTTAAATAACATACCTTGTAAATGCTATTTATTTTTACAAAATCCCTATGGTGTGTCTGTAAGTGCCTAGTCTTTTACAAGTAACAGCTGTTCCTCAAAGAGCAACTTAACACCATGTTTTAGCTCAGACACACCTCCTTCATAAATTCAAAAACATGCATTTGATCCCTGACACCATCACCTTAGCATTAACTTAATGTTGGCCTGACAAGGCTCCAGCAGAGGTTGGGAAAGTCGGGCCCTGTTCGGACCTGGTGTTACTTATTATTAGGTGGTCTAGGCCACATGTGGACATATTATTTTAGCATTGTGAATGTAAATGTGTCTGAACAGGGGATGTGAATGACTTAAAGGGAGGGAGTACTTTCATCATAAATGCAATGCACACTATAAAATAATTTTAAAAAAATTATAATTGGGTAATAATTATTAATGAAGTAACTGGACATGTAATTTAATTTAATCGTTTGCCGATTGAAATTTTATTGATGTCTCATTGTTTTTGTTATAGCTCCTGGCCTTTGTTGTGTCAGTGTAACAGTTGATTAACTTCTTGTTTTTGTTCTTGTTGGTAGGTAAAATGAAGACTGATAAAATATCAGAGCTGCACAAGACTCAGAAACTGCACTGTGGTGATGTCAGGATGACTTCAACGTGAGTTTCCTACACTAAATCAGTCACACATGGATGTGAAATGTCATTAGTTGTTACATTAACATTGTATGTAAGACTGCACTGGCGCATTTAACATAGAAATACATAATCTCCACTCCCTTGCAGAGCTGCAGGTGGTGATGCAGATGCAGTACCAGAGGAATCCAGCAGAGGGCGCACAGTCTGCCGGCCAGAAGGGGGATGCAATGTTGACTTTTGCTTTAAGGTTTTGATAATAAATAAATTTAGATAAACCTGAATTTTCTTTGTTTGTTTTTCTTACAGTGCGGATGTTCACCCAGTCATTTATTTGAGAGTTAACATGGTATTGTGCTTGAAAGACCAGTTTTGTAAGAATGTATAATGTTTGCATATTTACCCACATTTAAGTTGCACCAAGTGAAATATAGAGACTAAGAAAGAACATGTAGTGTATCAAAAACATGAGAACTGCTCCAGGTTCTCTCCAGCCTGCCTTGCCTCTGCCTTGCCTCTGCCTTGCCTCAGTGCCTCTGCTCTGAAGCTCCCTCAGACCAGTTACAATTAAGGGTGAAGGTGCAGTGTTTCCGCCGCTGGATCACACTTGTATCCTGAGAGTTGGCTGTCAACCCTGGAGGAAGTCCAGCCCGGAGGCAGCAAGATGATCTGCAGGAGAACAAGGGAGGAAGAATGTGGGTCAGGTGTGTGTTGTCTGACCTGCACTGCTCCCTGGCACAACACTGAAGCTGTGAACAGGCTGTTAGCAGCCAAATACACAAACAGGTGACAAGTCAAAGGAAAAAACTCCCCCATACAAAGCAGAAATAATGGTAGTAATAGTAGTGATTTAACCAGTGGTGGAAGAGGTGCTGTATTATCTTACTATGGAAATACTCCATTACAAAAAGGGGAGAGTTGAGCAGTTGAACCCATACAGAAATGTATTATATGACAGATGTCTCTATATCTAAAGTGATGTTGCCACATATGTCACCTGTAAGGAGATATGTTATTATCACATGTGTTCATCCTCTGGATATAACAAGATATAAGTTTATAACATGAAATAGCCATGGTAAAATGCAAGTTTATCAAAACAACATATAATGTTTATATATGTTTTCCATAATAATTTCTCACAAATTTTAAACAAACATTATCTTTTATTCTTACATATATAATATCAACATAGTGACAGGCTTTGTGATGGATATATATTTATGTAACGTCTTCAATATAAGCATACATACATGGACATACATGTTTGTATAAGCTAGACGTTCATATATGTCAATATGTTCCATATGAAGTTATTGACATACACAGGCTATATATACATATATGTACACATGATTTTACTTCTATGGACATATATTTCATATATGGAAATCCAATACATGTACATATATTACATTTGGGTATGGGAAGTTTTAAAAAAAAGTACAGACAACAAAATGTACATGAAGTATCTAAGTCAAAAATGTCATGTCAAATGGCCACATTCAGAGTGTTATATTTGTCATTGGAATATCATTACTTTTATAATCATTATATTTAAGATAATTTATATTATCTTAAATATTAATGTATGCTACTCTATAGCAGTGCATCATACAGTGGAGTATAGAAATATAAAATAGTGCTTTCCACCTCTGAATGTAACACTTTCATAGAGGCCATTCTACATTAGAACTACTGTTGTTTTTTTAATGAATTGTTATTTTTGCTAATAGGATGGAGTCAGACATGAAAGGAAAGGGAGAGAGAGGGATATGACTTACAAACACATCAAAAGTCCCCGGCCAGAATCAAACAGCGGACACTGCAGTTACTGTAAATGTAAAGTGTCTTAGTCCTTCGGTTACAGGGCGTTTTATGAATACACGTCTGTATTGTATTGTTATCACGTCTTAAAACAACTTTAATGAGGACAAGTCTGTGTTAATCTAATTCAGTACAAAACACAGGTAGCAAGTTGCAAATACAAACACCTGACTGGTGCAAACTCTCAGTGAAGACAAGGATCCAGGTAACATCAATCAATTCATCTTTTTAAGTCTTTTTTTTTTTTTTTTTTTTGCCAAAATCCCAAATATTATCTGACCTTACCTACTGAAATATGAATATTTTGGTTCTCTCAAATGTCTATATATATGATTATTTAAAATTTAAACTATTGGTTGGACAAAAAGACATTTGAATTTGTTAAAAAAAAAGGTGGTTTTCACTATTTTCTGACATTCTATACACTAATCAGTTAATTAATCACCAATGAAAGCAGTCTTCATGTGCTGCCATGCTATATAACAAGAGAAAAGAAAGAGCCACTGTATATATGTAAAATAGAGACTTGACTGAACTGAGAATCGGAACACAAACCTGGATTGCCTCTTCAATTTCCATTTCCTTTTAGCTGCTTTTCCTTCTCCTATTAGTTAGTCCATTATCTTATTAAGTTAGTTTTAAGCTTTGAATTTTCAGAGAACATTTCAGGTAGAATGGTTTTAGATATTTTCTATTTAGAGCATTGAATAACTAAAAGTGTTCCTCAATAGCAGTGACAAACACATCACCACTGTGTGATGCTTCTTCCTATTTGAATCTCTCTCCATCACATCTCCAGCCGCCCTCACTTACCCCATCCGTTTACCACCTGCTCCCTCCGTCTGTAAACTGACCTGGGGAAGAGAGAAAGGGAGAGGAGGCAGAGTAGGTGGTGTCCACCTGACCAGCTCCAGCCATGCATCATTAATGGACATGCATCATTGATAGCGTCCGCTGCCCACAGGTGGAGCGCTACAATCCCTTATCCATCCACCCCCCCACCACCACCACCACCACCACCACCAGGGCTGTGGATGGGCAGACAACAGATCCAAGTCTCTGCTGTAGTCCCCACTTGATGACTACCGTCCCTCATGTTATTATGAGGCTGTGCAGTTACAGGAGGATCAATCAACTTTGACTATCGCAGGACTTCTTCAGGTAAATTCTCCCCTCAGGTGAGACACCACCATGAGTGGCACGGCTGGCGCTGCACCCCCGACGGCCGTGTTCGGCTTGGGTTTGGACATCAGTGGACCCTGGCACCAGAGAGCCGTCCACAAGAGCAGAGCGCTGGTCCAGACCTTCCTGCTCACCAGCTCTGTGCACCCTCCACCTGCAGCAGGAGCAGGAGGAGGAAGGGGAGGAGGAGGAGGAGGAGGAGGAGGAGGGAGCGGGAGCACCAAAGCTCCTCTGAGGCTGCCTTCTCTAGTAGCTGCAGCCAAAGCGCCTCGCAGGAGGAGCAGCATGGCTCGACTCAGGTGAGCTGCACGTCAGACTTTAGTTGTATAATTGCTTTATGCTGGAATATCTTAACTATAACTATAGCTCTGAATTATTTGCCCCATATCAACCTGCACCTACACCTACACCTGGTCCTCACACAGGAACTTGTATGTAGCTCCTACATCAAGACATAAGACTAAAGGGGGCGGAGCTTTTGCTGTCAGGACACAACAACTCTGGAACAACTTGCCCCAAAATCATCTTTTAAATCGCTTCTAAAATCCCGTGTCTTTCACAAAGCTTTTGAATAATGTATTTGAAATATGTTTTTACATTGCTTAATTGTGTTTCTATTTTTTATTGTGTTTTTAATGTTTTATTTTGCATCTTCTGCATGCGTTTATTTGTTTTGTTATTTTATCCTTGTGAAGCACTTTGTAATCTCTGATTTTGATAAGTGCTCTTTCAATAAATGTTTTATTATTATTATTATTATTATTATTATTATTATTATTATTATTATTATTATTATTATATTAACCTATAACTTAAATGTAAACACTTAAAGTTTAGGTAAGATGTAAAATAAAAACAGACTATTGTATATTTTGCAGAATTTTCTTTTTGCTGTCGAACCAGGTTTAATTTGCTGCTTCTTCTGAAACTTCTCATGTGTCACTCAGATAAGGATCCATTTGTTTCAATACATTTTTTCTCCAGTTATTCAAAAATACTTAACAGCAGATGTTAAAAAATATTTCCATAATCCTCAGACTCTTCTAAACATCTGGCTAAAAATTTTCTTTTTTCTGCACATAAAAAAATTGATTTTTGAAGAAGTTTTTCAAGTTGCAATTGTATTTCCTCTTCATGGAGTCAGAGAGAACAGATCCTACTCATTTTGTATGACATAACAAAAAATATAAAGATTTTATTTTGTGTAAAAATGTAAAATAATCCAGGACAGCATCAACATTTACAAATTTATTAGATATAACACTTTTTTTTAATGTTGCTTCATGTTGTACAAATTCAGCACGGATATGTTTCACTTTTCTCTGTGTCTGTGTTTGGATCAGGAAAAAGAGAAACAACTTTCATCTCAAAAATACACTGAGATTTATTTAGAAGCATTATTTGATTTTGTCTTTGTGTGCCATAAATTATTTAAGACACCAGTCTGCAGTCACTGCAGATTAAGAGCTTAAGTCTTTAGGATCATTTATTCATGAAACGAAATAAAGTTTAAGCCAAAGTCGTAGTGCAAAGGTCAAACGTCGGTGTGGTTGCTCAAGCTGTTGGTTTTTTAACATTTCATTTGAACTGAAGTTTGTTGTTGTTAGTGTGAATTGTTTGTTTGTTTGTTTTGGTTTGATTTTCATCCTAACCCGGGGTCAAAACATAGAGGTTGTTGTGTAGAAACTGTGAAGCGCAGTTGGAATCGACTGTTGTCTGATAAGTATCTTAAAAACATCTTTTTCATGTCCGCTCTGACGCTGCTGTGTTCAGATAAAGTCCTGGTGACTCAGTGGACTACAGTACCCATCATGCAGCTGCGTCCCTGCGGCTCTGAATGTGATTAATCAGCTGTATGTCATCTCCCCCTCCCACCTCCACTCACTGTCTCTGCTATTCATTTCAGCAAAAGTGCCTGTCAAAGTGCAGCTTGAACGCTTGACTGGAATTACACTGTAATCGCTTCCTCTCGGTCTGTCCCAATTCGATAGCATGATGTAGGCCACTTCTGCACCCCCCTTCACCCCCTCCACCCCCCTGCGGCTTTATTTGAGTACAGAAAGGCCAGGGACTGGTGTGTCATAAATCTTAGGTGTGGAAGCTGATCCGTCGCTTGATGCAGCACCCAGTGGTGCCATGCAGGCTTTACTCAGAGGAGGGAGAAACCTGAGTGAGGCGCGCGCACACGCACACACACACACACACAGACACACACACACACACACTTCAGGCTCTTAAACACAGAGACTAACACACCTCCCTCCCTGTCCAGCAGAGTATTTGATGACCTCCGCTCACCCAAGCAGAGCAGGTTTTGAATAACCATCAAATAAATGAGGAGTCGTGAGATTTACACAGACAGAGGATGAATCATGAGGGCTCACGTTTCGTCTGGTGAAACTAGCATGTTCACATTTTACACTTACTGACCTGTAACTGAACTTGTTACTGCTTTGGAAACAAGTTCTTGGAGCTAAATCTCAGCACCCTTTAGGAGGTGATATGAAATCAAGTTCCAGGTCCTGAAGGTCTGGGGATGGATCAAGCCAATGTGTCGTCACGTCTCAACACAATTACAAAAAGCCTGTCCGATGGCATCGCTGTCACAAATTGAAAAGATATAGTCTACTTAGTTTGGTGAGCTTTATTCATCTTTGCTTTCTCAGATTAGTTTATAAATGTATCAACAGTTTAGCCCCTGACTCTCTCTGCAGATATGTCCAAAGACAAGACAGTAACAGTAACTAGGTGAACATGGTGAATTGCAACTGTAAAATATCACTTCGTAGATCTAAATTTAGACAATCAGCTTTCTCCATAAAGGGCTGTCAACTCTTGATCACATTACCAACTGAAATCAAATGAACTCCAGACATAGATTTCTTTACAGTAAAAGTTCAGTGCTGCTTAAAACAAACCAGAGCTGTACTCATTTCTAGCTAACTGTATCTATAGTTAATTGTTTTTGTTTGACTAATTGTTTGTTGTGCTGTTGTTGTCACTCTTTAGACTGTGCATCAGCTAATTGTAGGATATTATCAATTGTGTTGTCTGTTTTGTGTTGTTTTTGCTAATAACTGTTTAAGTTACAACAAGAGTTGAGAATTAGCAACGGCTATAAACTCTCTGTGCAACACATTAGTTTCGTGCCCTCTTTTGAAACTATGTTAAATTGCATCGTCCTTATCAAATAAATAAATAAACAAACAAACAAAAAACTAAACCGTAGACTTTTATAAACTCTTTATAACATCCATCTTTTTAATAACATACATTGGAAAAGTGAGGCAGAACTGACCTCCTGTGTTTGCCCCACAGGTTCTCAAAGGTTCAGGTTATGAGAAGCTCCAGGTTACAGACTGTTAACGTCCCTGTACACTGTAAAATGTGACAAGTTGATCTTACTTTAAAACATCTAGGAAAGCAATTGCCCTGAAAAACTAGGTAAATATAACTATTAGTTTGAAGTTGTGTTGACTTTATATCCACTTGTTAAGTTTATTTAAAATAGTAGTTCTGATCACTTCATTTTTAAGAAAAATGACTTAATTACTTAAAATGGCAACTAAAGTTAACCTGCTCTTTTTAAGTGTAGATAAAAAAAAGAGCTATGAGACTTGGTACAGACATTCATGGTGAATTGATGATTGTAATTGTAACTTTGGTGATCCCTTAATTTTTTACCACCTGCACCTGCATGCATTCCCATCAGCCTCAGCTGCGCTTAATACTAATTAGCAAATGTCCAACACAGTTGTAGAGCCTTTGTCTTGTACTAAGACTCTTTCGTTCAGACCACAATTTATACGCATTATGCATTCATGGTCCTAAGAGGATGAATCTTTAGGACTTTGGTGACTGACTCCGCCTCACTGAGCTGCTATCCTGATGATGTTTTCATTAGTAAACCATCCCTCTGCGTCCCTCTTGTTTTCCTTCACAGCTTCAGTGAACCATCTCTTCTGACCCCAAGTGAGCACGTCCACTTCGAGGGATCCTCCACCAACCGTCGCCCCAGTGTTTTACAAAGGCGACCCCCTCCTCCGCCTCCATTTTCCTCATCAGCCCTGCTCTCTTGCAGGACCAGCCCGCCTCACCAGCAGCAGGTCCGGAGCTGCAGCAGACCAGCCTACATCCACTTCTCCCAGGCCATCCGGCCCGGCTCCAGGCCAAGACCAGTGAGACGTCATTCACACAACCTGGCCCTGAGCGCAGACACAGGCGACCTCCGACCTTTAGCGATGCAGTATCGTAGCTGCTCATCTCACGGAGAGCCACTGTCTGTCACTGGGAAGCCGTGTCTTCTGAGCTGCAGTCAACGCCCCGGCCCCGCTGCTGCCGCCGGTCCGGCTCGCACTCAGCTTCATGTGTTTCTGCCCACAGAGGCGGAGGGAGAGGAGGTGGACAGCGAGTCTGTGGATGAAGGCTTCATGGATGAGCTGGACAGCAAGATGACCTCTCTGAAGCTCCAGCAGACAGTCACATACCACTGACAGGCAACACCACATGGATCACATATTCTTACACTAATCGGCAGAAAGTAGATGGGTAGCCCCGTTCATATGTTTTTGTGTATGTTGGGTCTGGGGCTGTTTTTACATTCCTTTATTCAAATGAAGAGAAATCTTTACGCTGCATCAAACAATGATGTCTTAGAAAATAGTGCTTCCAGCTTCGTAGCAACAGTTTCCTGTTTCATCATGACAATGATAGGAGCACAAACAAGGTCCAAAAAAAGGTCCAAACCTTCCACTTTCGTGTGAAAGAACTTGGACTATCTAACACCTTTGGGAGGAACTAGAAGCCGACTTAGACCAAGGCCTCATCAACCAACATCAGTGTCATACCTCGTCAATGTTCTCCTTTTTGAATGAGAACAAATACCTGCAGCCAGGTTCCAACATCTGGTGGAAAACCAATCTGCTGTCCTATTTCTGCTGATGTCAGAGCTTAGCAGACAGCTCTGCAAATCGTAAACAATGTTTGTGTATTAAATCGTGTTAGTGTAAATACGGTTTGTTGTGAAGATTTAATTTAGACTATTGTTGCTAAACAATCAAATTATATCAAAGACCAGATGTTAACAAGCACTCTGAAGTGTTTGTTAATGTTGATGTCCTGGGCATCAAGTTGTGATTTTAAAAATGAGGACTTCTGAGTACTTCTATTTAGACCTTGTAAGATTAATAAATCTGCCTTTATAAAGCAGTTTCTGAGTATGCAGTGTACATTTACTTCCCCTTTCACTATACCATCAGCTCACAATTGAATAATAATAATAATTGAAACAGAAGCACAGTTGGTGTGGAGCCACCAGTCAACTCTGATATTCAGAGATAATGTTTCCACACACAGTCACTTAGATTGTTATAGGTTGACTGTGTAGCTGTACATTTGCTGTTACTGTGGTTATTATTAACAAGATCAAATCTACATGTCAAGTTATTTTTATACACAGTAAAATGTACACATAATTTACATTGTTATCAGTATTAGTTTTGCTCTTTTGAGTCTCTTTGTGGTCATTTTGCATCTGATATCATTTTTCATCACTGGTCATCTCACGTGTCTTTGTGGTTGTTTTTTTCCAAACAATATTTATTGAGTTTTGTTCTTTTTCTATTTTAACAAAAAACAACAACAACAAAGAGCTGTACAGCACTGGTCTGCACAATCAGCATTAATACTAATGACAGTGAAGAAAAAATAAATAAATAGATAATAATAATAATGAAAACATATTACAACACTTTTGCCCTTCCCTTTCCTTAAGTAGAAATAAAAGCCAAGAAATATTAAATATTATGGTTGTTTTTGTTCTTTGCAGATGTTTTCTCTTTATGCTCTTTTGCATCTATTCATGGCCATATTGCCTCTTTGTTGTTGTTTAGCATCTTTTTGTGCTCTTTTGAGTTTTTTGTAGTTGTTTTGTGTCCTCATCTCACCTCTTTTGAATCTCTTTGCGATTTTTCTTTTTTTGCATCCCCTTTTAGTTGACTTATGTCTCCTCTTGTGTCTCACATCTTTTTGAATCTCTTTGTGGTTGTTTTATGTTTGCAAATTAAGTATCTTTTCATGTCATTCAGCGGAGGGAACATTTTTTTCATGCAGATAGTTAAAGAAGTCTGAGGATTCTAAAAATACCTTCAGAACAAGGGTGGTTATGGATGGTTTTCCTCTGTGACGTAAAGTGCTGTCCATATACATTTGGCCACTAGACACGTCACGTCGGTAGAGGCGGTAGCGAGCTCCCGAAGTTTGATAACTGCCATAAAGTAAACAAAAGAAGAAGATACGCGCTCTGCAAAAAGCTACAGTGGATGCAGATGATGTAGTGATGAGCTTACGTTCGTTGTTTTTCAGTTGTAGAGTCTGTTTTTAAGACGCTGAGGCGTTTCTTATTTTGTTTGCAAAACCGACGGGTCTGGATTTTGGAGCAAACATGGCGACTACGGAAAGTGGCGATGGACACGAACGTCTGGCCACCAATCAAGTCCCGTCTGTCCAAGTCTCTGGCGCGGTAATTTTCTGCACGTTGTTACAGCTGTATACATCCATTACAATGTTTTTATAAAATAAACTCCAGTTAACACTGTCATTTAACCGTCACAGTGCTCAGTTACTCTGCTGTGTGAACACATTTACACAGTAAACGCAAGTTAACCTCAGCGGGCTAACGAACAGAGAGCAGAAAGCTAGCGTTAGCTTAGCAAACGGAGAGCCAGTTTTTTTTTATTTACGGGTCATTTAATATTTAAACATATTATCAAAAAATGGATGCAGCAAAGGACGATACTCAGACAGAGGTAGTAAAACCCCTCATTTTCAATAAATAGCCGAGCAGTTAGCTTAGTCGTGTTTACACTGCAGGAACAGTGTTCGGTATCAGCAACAAGCTAACTTAATGTCGTGTTTGTTTGGCGGTTAAAACACGCTAAAATGACACTCAAGTCATTGCAGTATATATTTTCTCAACCCGTTTGTTGTTTTAGATGTTTTATTATGCATGCATGTCCACTATGATCACATGTGAGACTGCTTCTTTGTAAAGTTTAGCCCATTTTCTTCAGTGGCATTCTGCAGGAATTCACATGTTCATGCAACACAAGCCCTAAAGCTGTTATTTCAACAAAAACTAAAACTTCAATGCCTCAAATTCAACTCTATCTCACTGTCAGGGACTTTATAGCTGCACTCACCTTTTTAAGTCAGGTGATTATTTGATCAGGTAATTATTTGTTGTTTTCTACTGTTTAATTCAGCGGGTTTAGAAGTGAGGTTTTTCTAGCTGTACAGCAACTTGGCAGTAGGTGGAGGAGCATGAACTGTTTGGGATTTTCATCAGATTATGGTTGTTTTGTTGTGAACATTTACGGAAACAAAACCAGTGTAAGTGACTGCTTCCTCAGTATTGTGTAACTATGGTATCAGCAATTCTGCTCATTTGAAATATGATAACATCAGTATAAAAACAGGAGAATTAGAAACTCAATAGCAGCTTCTGTAAACAATTTATTATTTCAACCCCATAATGTGTATTATGTGTGGGAATTGATTTGATTTAATTCTGGTTCTTGGTGGCATGATTCAGTTCAAAATCCAGTTTGTGATTCACTGAAAAGAATTGGACCTATCATTCAGGTTGTCAAATGAAACTTAACTGACAGTTAACTGGTCCTGATGAGGGTCTGACTAATAAAAAAAGCAGAGGTAGTTCTGTGAGAGTCTGCAGATTTATTGAACTAGGTTAAATGCATTAACTTGGAAGCATTAGATGGTCTCCTTACTGTATGAAAATAATGACATGAAAGTGAAATGTACTGACCAACATTGCTGATGAAATGCTTTTTGTTAAAACAGATGTTGATCAGAGTTTGTGTGTTTGTGTGATCTTTCACTTTACTAATGTTAGTCTACAGTTGATGGGGTGGGAAGTGTTAACAAAATATGTCACCTTTGTTTTGCAAAACTAATTATTAAGTCAATAAATCCTGAATTTGCCCATACTTGCCTTCTTTGAAGATGAACTACAAGTTTGATTTAATTATATTCATTTTTGTCAAATGCAGCTCTGCGATGTGATTGAGGATAAATAAGACAGAGGTTCAGCTTCATTAGCAGCAAGAACATAATTTATAAATATATTTTAAAAGTTGTTTCTTATATTTTTTCCTATCTGCTCTGAAAAGGTAACAGGAAGACAGAACTTTTTTTGACATTGGAGCAAGTAAACAAAACATTTTAATAATACACGACACACAAGTGAACTTATCACTGCTTATGTCAAATCTGAGCTGTATATTGATATATATATATTGATCCATATTGATATTTGGAGTTTCTGTGTGTGTTCATTGCAATCGCCCTGTTAACAATGGGACAGGTTTTGTTATGTTGCTCTTAAAAAATAAAATGATTAGATTAAGAAAAATACAAACTAACATTTCAATAGCACAAGATAAAAATCAGTAGTCTAGCAGTGTATATTTATTATGTTTATTGTCCAACACAGGTAACAGAGGGGACAGGTGGAGAGTCCATGGAAGCTGTTTCAGAGGCAGAAGCAAATGTGGACGTTGGAGACCCAGATATTGTTTGTGGATCTCCTCCCAGACTGTCTGAATATGGAGAGGAGGACAATGTTGTTGCTGATGAAAAAGAAAGGGAGAGTAAAGAAACAGAACATAAAGAAACTGAGAAAGCTGTTGTCCCTTCTCCTACATCTGTATCTCCTCAAAATCCATCATCTTCACAGTCATCTGTCTCCTCAGACAAGACGTTAAGCACAGCTTTGACTTCGCACGATGGTGAACCAGGTAGCACCTCAGAGGCTGGGAAAGAGGGTACTGTGGTGAAAACTGAGGAAGAGTCTGAGTTAAATGAAGAGAATTTTGCAGTAAATGACAAAAGCTTAAAGGAAAGTCCTGCAGAACCAGATGTGAGTGAGGACACAGATATGGACACGACTTCTGATGGCAAGAAGGAGACAAACACAGACAAAGACAGTGACTCTAGGGAGGACGTTGGTGCGCAGCAGGAAAAGGAGTCTCATGGCTGTAAACTGAGGGTTTCTGCAGCTGATGACCTCGATGAGATGATGGACATTGGTACGGTGGATCAGATGGAACAAGAAGCTCAGATGAAAGAGGAGGAGGAGCAGAACAGTTTGATGGATGTGGAAAACAGCCGTTCACCTGCCAGTTCAAACACAGGTAACATGAAACAAGTTCTGCTTCTCAGTGAGTTTATCACAAAGTGCTTGTGTTTAAAAAAAGTCCTGTTGTGGAAATTGTGGAGCTCAAGTTGACAAAGACGACTGTAATTATTAATTACTAATGCATCATTATTATCTATCCTCCACATGTATCATCATCTGACAAAGCTTTGTTGTGATTTTTGTTGTGTATGCATCACATTTTCAGCATCACCCAGCTTTAGATTCAGAATTTTTCAGAATAAAAGATCATGATAATTGATAGTGCTAAAACAATTAGTTGATTAATTTGTGAGTTGATTGGAAGAAAATGACTCAACTGCTTTGATAAACTGAATGTTTGGTTTTTAGACGGCTTATTGACAAAACAAAAAAACATTTGGAGATAAAAAGAATTCAAATTTTATAGACCAAACAGCAGGTGATAATGAAAACAATCAGTTGCAGCTCGAGGTGAACGTAGTGAACGGTTGAAAAGCATTGCTACACATTACACTGTTTACAAAGCTGCTTTTCTCATGAATCGTATTGAAAGCATACTGAATTATGGCTTCATCTGTTAAGGTAAAGGCTCTGATCACTGTGATATGAGCGGGAAAGAAACATTTTTACAGACTGATCTCCCCAGCCATGTAAAAATGGCTTAACCAAAGTTCTGCTTTAATTTTATTTTCTATGTGCATGAGTGGTGATAATTGATCATTATGTTATGTTATGTCATATTATGTTATTACAGTGGAGGAACAAGCCGTCCATTAAATTTCTCTTTCTTGGGTGTTTTAGGTGCTGCTGTACTTATTTCCTACTTATTTCAATCTGACAGCCCTTAATCCAGACTTTTGTGATTTTTAAGTGAAAGAAACATTCATATAAAGTTACCGTCATGTTTACATAACATGGTGCATGTCTTTGACATTTTTAACTTTTCAGTTTTGCAGCACATCATTATGCATATTAAACAAAATAATAAATGGTGTCCCATACAACTGCAGATGAACTGACACTGTGGATGCTTCAGACAAGTACAGACAACCACTTTAACTTTGAGCACAGACAGAACAGAAACTGAGAGTCTGCTCACTAATTCATCTGCACTGTTTGTGTTGACAACACATCAGCCTGATATCTGCAGACAGCTGTTGTTGAGCTCAGATCAGTGTGCAGTTTTTTTCTGTCTGTCCCTCCTTGTAGAGTCTAGATTTCTAGATTCATTATGATACAGCTACAGTCAGCTGATCATCCTGAGTCATGACAGTCCTGTAAACTGTGGTGGGTCCACATAGGGTGTAAGAGATAAGATGTTCAGTTATAAGTCCCACATAGGGGAAATTTACAGTGTTACATCAGCAAAGTGACAGAACAAAGAAAGAAAAACTGCAGAATGACAATATCAAATACTTAAAGATGAATAATATAATATGTACAATTAGATATTTAAATATAGCAAAAAACAGGACTGTTGTGACTCAAGGCTGCTAAAACTGAACCACTTACAACAAGTAACCACTACATACACAAGACAGTGCAGATTTAAATGTTTACTGAGAAAATATGCAAATTCAAAGATTGATCTTTAGATTTAAAGAATCCATATAGGATCATTCAAATAAAAAAACTTGACTTTTTTGTTAGTTTATTTTAAAATCCAGCTTTATTATTGTGCACCCATGGCTGGAGAGGGGCAAAACACTTTATGTAACTTTTGAAAGTGTATGTAATAAAACCTATAACCCACTGACCTGACTTCACTGTGCTGAGTTTGCCTGACCTGTCAGAGCACAGTTTGAGCAACTAAGCCACAGAGCTCGGATGACTTCATGTCTATTTTAATGACCGTTCAGAAGAATCTCCCTTTAAGTTCTGCTTCCCCTGAAGACATTTTTTTATATTTGGAAGTTGCTGCTCCAATGATCTGGTCTACAACGTCACATTAATGTCTGTATTTTAATCTTTCCTCACAGTCTCAGTGGCAGAGGACGGTAACTCTATTGAGGAAGAAACTGATGTGAAACCCACTGTGTTGCCACCACTAACAGAGGAGGACCAAGTGGAGGATGTAAAAGTGGCTTTAGATCTGATGCAGTCCAGCGCGTCTCCACTGTCTGAAGCCACAGCCAGTACAGGTGAGGCACTGCAAGAGAGAGGTGCCTTAAGATCCTCCAGGTGATGATGTTTAAAAACAGGGACAGAAGCTCACGTTTTCAGACAGTTCCTCCAGAGAGACGTTCTTGTTGACATGACAAGTGCATCACATGGTTGAGGAACAAATAGAATAAAAATGAAACTGAGGTTTTTTAGAATGGCAGGCTCCTTTAAAGGGATAGATCAGATTTTTTGACGTGGTTTTGTGTGAGGTACTTATCTATAGTCAGTGTGCAGTAGATTCTTTTCAGCACGCTCGCAGTTAGGAAGGCCAACCGGGAGCACACAGCAGTGTGGCAAAGCAATGTGTTACTGTGCACGAGGCCATGAGACACACAAGAAAATCAAATGAAAGAATTAAATCAATAAATCAAATAAACACAAAAGAAAAAACACCAGATAAAATATACAAGAGGAAAACCAGATGTAGGACATTGGTTAAAAGCATAAAATACTACATGTTACCTGAAAGCCTGTTTGAACAGATGAGTTTTCAGTTGCACAGAGCACTGGTGCAGGAGCTGAGTGATGAGCTGCGGTGGACGGGGTCAGCAGAAAAAAACATGTTTTAGCCACTTAAAACCTAATATCAGTTTAAGTGTATGTTTTATTTGGAATATTTTCACCACTTAATTTGCCATCAAACAGCCCTTTTCTTTGGAACTACATTTTTCAACCATTGAACTACCGTATTCCTACGCGCAAGCTCACCTACGCGCAAGCTCACCTACGCGCAAGCTCACCTACGCTTAGTTCCGTCTGACTCAAACAGCTGATCTGTGGAGTAATACAGTATGTGCTGTAGCTTGTGTGTAGGAATACAGTTCTCAAACTGTAGTTTTAAAGGAAAGGGCTGTTGGACGGCAGATAAAGTGGTGAAAACTGTCAACATAAATAGTACACTTGAACTGATATTAGCTTTTTTGTGGACATTTTTTAAAATGACTAAAAAACTTTTTTCTGCTGACCCCGTGCACACCAGCTCATCACTCAGCTTCTGTCCCTGCTGCCTCTCCAGCAGGGAGCACGCTGATCTGAATCTACTGCAGGTAATACACTGACTATAGATAAGCACCTCACACAACTCCACATCTAATAAAATGAACTATCACTTTAAGGCTGTGTGTACCTGCTGAAATGAATCAAAAGAGATAAACTTATGATTTTTGAAGCTTTTGGCTGTTGGTTAGTAATACATTCAGTGATGTGATCATGTACTACTCTAGTCTGTGGTGTAACATTTCATTTTTAAAGAGTAATTAAAGACTAAAACAGTCTGGTTATGGTAAAATTTCAAATTTCATCAGGTTTTTTGTGAGTCACTGTTGCAATGAATGATTATTATATCCACCAAGGAGGTTGTGTTTTCACCATGTCTGTTTTGAACGAAAAAGTTTTGAACCTATTTTCACCAAACAAAGAACCCATTACATTTTGGTACAGATTCCTGGAATTTTTTTCTTAACATTGCAAAACCAATTTATTAATTTATTTATCAAGAAAAAATGTTTGGAACTTGATGTAAAAAATAAGACATATCTATGCTGTTGAGATCTATGAGTTTATACAGTTTGGTGCAGATCCAGATAATAATCTGGATCTGGTGGAAGAACATGTTTGGTGGACGTGTGTGCCAGTTCTTTTGCATGTGTTTACCTACTCTTCACCCTTATTCACAATTAACCTATTTACATGTTGCTAATGTTCATGTAGGAAGAGACAGCTCATCACCGGCGGCCATGATGAATGGGATGAAAGTAGTTAAGCTATCAATACCAAGATTGGACACTGTAAGTATAAGTATAAGATCAAATGTCTGATTTCAGCTTCCACCATTGAAGTTGACACAAATCAGTTATAAAAATCTATATCATACATAGAAGAATGTTCAAACAGGCAGTTTTTGTCTTTGTCCCTTGTCGTAGGAGAGATTACAGGCAGTAACTCGGTCAATCAAGTCGTCTCCTTCACCGCCTTTGGTCAAGGTGAAGGATGAGCCTATAGATGAGGAGTACGAACAGGCTCTAGTATCTTCCACCACTACAGCAAGCGTGAAGGATGAGCCCAATACTGCGAAGGTGAGTCACACCTCTGTTCACATGGATTTATGAACGTTTTACTGTTGTACAAAGATTATTTTGAGGGTTGTTATCAAGGTGAGAGAGTAGAGCAAAAAAGAAACGTCACTTGTCAAACAAACATGTTACACAAGCCACAATTCAATAAACTTTATTTGTTCCCAGGGGTACATAGAGTAGACGTTAAATGCACACAAATACACAACAAAGAACACACAACCAGTGCAAGACAAACTATAAACATTAAGAAAAAAAATGACACGAAGAAACATCAGTGCAAAGAAAAACAGTCAACAACGGTGTTAAACAAAACCTGTAATATTCTAATACATTACTAGTGCAAATAAATAAATGTACATATAAATAACTGACTGTACACATTTTGATAAAAATTGGCTGTATGAAAAATAATCCTAGTGGACCACTAGGAGTCTCCTATGTTTCTGCACAAGCCTGAAAAATTATTTACCCAAAATAAAAAGGTCCCTGTTCTTAACCCTTTTGATTATAGAAATCAGAAATCTTCTGTTTTGAAAGGTAACACTTTGAATTTTATAACCAAAAAGTCATAATGAATATAAGAGATACTGAACCAGAGACACAACCATGAATTTGAATTAAATCCCACACCTATTTTTGGCAAATAAAAGGGAATATAAGCTCTGCAGTAGTACATTTTGTGGAGCCATAGTGATAAGTCTGAATCAATTTTGTGTCAACATTCTTGCAACAGTATGACAGACAATCAGGAAACGTAGTGCTTTCGAACAGTGTATGATCTGTCACATACACCTAAACGCTGATGCGTTTTAAAAGGTTAAATGGAGCCAGTTCAGTTTTCAGTTTCAGTTTACAGTGATATAAAACTGAGAAAAAGGAGAGAAAATCCTCACATTGGAGGAAAGGGAAGTTGCACATTTTTGTATGAGAAATTACTCAAATTATACATCAATTATCAAAATAGTTGCTGATTAATTTTCTGTGATTCCACTAATTGATTAATCAACTAATTTTTTCAGCTCTACAATCAATTGTCGTGATCTTTTATTCTGAAAATTCATTCATGAATATAAAGCTGGGTGATGCTAAAAAATTGTGAGGCGTGAACAGCAAAAATCACAGCAATGGTTTGACTGAAGATGATGATACACGTTAGGTATGGATAACAGTAATTAGTCATTATTAATCAATAATTTCTTAATATGTTTGTCAGTCCGTGCTCCACAGTATCCAAAAACATCCTCCGTTTCCTACAAGAGCAACATGACTTTTCTAACCCAAATACTTGAACACTAGAAACAGCTCATAATGTAACTTAGGCATCAAGTTAGTCCCTTCATTCAAAGGGAACATCTGCTGTTGTGAATATGTGAATGTCTGGTTCTTGAATATTATATGACCCCCAAAATAATATGCAGATCTTCAGTCAGGATTAGAGTTCAGCAGGTTTTCTCACAGAGTGGATCCAGAATCATTGGACCATCTCTGACCTCTGTCTCACTGCTCTCTTGGTGACAGGAGGACTTGAGGATTGGATCGGTCTTCTCTGTCACTCCAGCTTCCGAAACACAGACGCTGCCCGAAGTCAACCCGTCGTCCTCACACATGTCCTGTTCCCACTGCAAGAAGAGCCTGATGAAGGGACAGACTGCTTTCCAGAGGAAGGGCTCCCCGGCCCTCTTCTGCTCCACCGCCTGCCTCACCACATCTCTCCCCACTGTCAAAGGAGTCACCAAGATCTGCCACAACTGCCAGAAGTTAGTTCAGCAGGAAGCAGTGTTTCAGCTCCAATAAAGCCTTCTGTCTTTCCTCTTTCCATATTTATTTAGCTAGTTAAGATAAGACACAGTTATAAAGAAATTTTACGTTACATACAATACTAATAAACAGTCTGTCTCATTGGCTAGAAACACAGCATTATTCCTATCGTTCACCCAGTTCTTTTTGGAGTCATATGGAGTCAGTCATCTATTCTAGAAGATGCAAATGTTTGACAATATTGATCAAGAGTTCAGCAGGAGGAGTTTTTCTGAAGCCAGTATTTTGTAATGGCTTTTATACTTCCTGCCAACATAATCTTTAGGAGATATGTATCATCTTTGCTTAGTCCATCAGGAATATGTCTGAGATAGAGGGATGTGAATGTTATATTGATATTAAAACCCAGGGGTTTTGAGATTATTGTTACTACATCCATCCAGAAAGACTGGATACAACCTGTAGATCTTTTACAAATATTACTAAATTTTGGATCTCGAGTTAATCGCATCTCTTTGTATTCTCTCAGGTTGATATTTCGGCCTCAGGATGTCATCCTGGCTCCTGATGCTAAAGGAGTCATGAAGGAATTCTGCAGCCAGAACTGTTTGACCTCATTCAATTACAAGAAAAACTCCAGCTACAGGAAAGCTGCTGTCTCCAAAAACCCACAACAACCAACAGCACCACAGTCACTTTGCAGCATGTGCACCAGATACTGCATTGTAAGTCAAACAGAACAGAGCTCCAACTAAGTAAATTTATTATTCATTATTTTCTTGATTAATCGTTCAGTTGCTTTGTTTATAAAAGGTCAGAAAATACATGTTATAATGTCCCAGAATTCAAGGGAATGTCTTCAGAGCAAAAATGAAATCTGAAGCTGATATAAAAAAAGAGAAAAACAGGAAACTGCTGCTTAGAAAACCTGGAACCAGAGAATGTTTTGCTTTTTTGTTTGAAAATTAATTATTTTAATTATCAAAATGGTTGCCAAATCATTTTCTGTTTAACTAATTCATGAATCAACTACAATCTACAATCCATCTTAAGTTATTATATATTTTCCTTCTTCCCTTAGTGTATCCACACAACAATAATCAACCCAATAATAAAGTTTATTTGGAGAACTATTAAAAACAATCTTATGCGCGTGTGTATATTATAAAACGTAAATTTATGTCAGATTTTTATTCTTTAATTTATATCAGTCAGAATTTCTTTTTTTCCAGTTTATTGGGTCACTTTTATTGCCCAAAGAGTTTAATCTCTGAAATAATTTAAACTTGTTTTGTCATCGCTCCTTCAGAGCAAGCATGAGGTGATCCTGAGCGGCGCTGTCCACAAGATGTGCAGTGACGCCTGCTTCAACCGCTTCCGTACAGTGAACAACCTGTCCATGGCCGGATGTGCAAACTGCGGCTCCTACTGCCACAACAAACCGCTCATGTTGAAGATGGACGACAGCAACAAAACTCTGTGCAACGCAGAGTGTCTGAACAAATACAAAGAGGTATGAAGATCCATAGTTAAAAAGACAGGAAGATGAAGGGATAAGATAAGAGGGTGTCAACTAAAGTAGAATAATTCCCCCCAGTACTCCTTCAGAGATTCTCAGCTAAGACTATAAAAGGAAAAATGGAGACTTGCTCTTATATGTAACTTAAATTCTCATTTTCTCTCTGTACAGAAAACCAAGATAACCCTGTCTTGTACGATGTGTCGAACCAACCGTTTGCTCGCAGAGATGGTTGACAACAAAAACAGTGATGACTCTGTGAACCTCTTCTGTAGCAGCAGCTGTGTGATGGCCTTCAAGGTTCAAACTGTCAGTGCATCAGGTATTGGACAGCAAAGTCTCATGACTTACCTTCTATGTTGGCGTTTAATACTTCACTCTTGGCCAAGTTTCTCTAGTAAAATTAGTTTCTTTTCGCCAGGTGCTCGGTTAAGTTGTGATACTTGTGGGAAAAACACTGTACCGGCCTACCACCTCGCCATGTCAGATACCTCCATCAGGAACTTCTGCACACTACCGTGCGTCATGGCTTTTCAGGTAATAGGGTTTTTGCAAACAAAGACGTAAAAGGCAGTGTATTTGAGTTATTTTGCACAATAAAACATCAACAACAGTTGTTGTTCTCAAACATGACTCTGTTGTTGTTTTTCTGGTTTGCAGGAAAAGTTCAAGAAGTCACAGAAACAGGTCAATGTTTTCACCAAGTTGCCGATCGGATCCACACAAATCCAGGCAGTTACTCCTGTCCAACCTCCGCAAGATGTCTCCAAAGAGCCGAAACTGAACTGCTCCCAGTGTACTTGCAACATAACTTTCAAACCTGAGGTCATCCAGATTAAGGTAACGTGTGTGTGGGTGGGTGTGTGTGGGTGTGTGTGTAAAATGAGAGTTGGGTTCACTCGACTTCTTGTATTCCCAAACTGAAATAAATACAGGAAAGAGAGTTCCAATAATAAAACAAGACCTATGGGATTTTATTAAAGTTCACAAAAGTAAATAAAGTCACATTAAGATTTCCATGGCACCTCGGCCCAGTATTTCAAAATTTCTAATCCAGATCAGAATTATTCAGATTTTATAATCCCTCTTTATCCCAGATAAAATTGATCCTGTAGATTTTGTCCTGGTTTTTCAAAGACTTCCAAGATAGGATAATCATAATCCTTATACCACAAGATAAGAAGGACAAGGATAAGCCGCCATCTGTTGGTCAAATGTATGTAATACACTTAATCAGAATGAGAAACTGAATCATTTTATTACCATTGTAAGTTCACACATACAAGGAATCTGCTTTGTTGTTGTTTTGATGCATAACAAAAAGTAAAGCAGGTACAAAAGGAAAAGAATTAGACAACACAATATGTAAATCAAATGTCCCACTGGATCAAAAAAAGTCAAACATAAAACTTTTCCATCAGCATACTAATGTTTGTATTGATAAAGTGACCTATAGATCACGGGTCCCTACTAGAAATAATGGTTCACAAAAGCTTCTCTCAGTGCGCGTCCAGCTGTCCCATCTGGTTGCAGTGGTGCCAGTAGGTCAGGGCCATCTGCCTGGGGCCATCCATCACAGTGAGGAACCTTGCGTTTTTCAGCGACGTTATGAAGCAGGATGCAGGCGAGAATGATGTTGCGTGATCGCCGTGTGGCTACACGTGGGTAGTTCAGGCACGCAAAACGCCTCTTCAGCACTCCATTTAGCCGTTCAGTTATGCTCCTCGATCCTCTATGAGCACTGTTAAATCTGTCCTCTGCATCGTTGCTGGGAGATGCTGGATGGTGTGAGGGCACATTATGTCACTCTGATTGCTAAACTTGACAAAACAGTGACATCCAAGATGAAAACCAACACTGGGAAGAACATCACCAACAGTGTCAATGCCACAGGGAGTGGTGAATTAAGAACTCTGGAACAGGTGAAACTAAAACAGAAGGCCACAAAGGACAATAGTGAGTCTCACAACCCTAAAACAGGTAACAAGCCATATAAGCGGGATGACTTTACTGATGTTGTTCTAGACGTCATTGGTGGAAAAAGGTCTGAGGCTCTTCAGTCAGTCTCACAAGGTGGTGAATCTGGACTGTGTGGGACTGAGGCTGAGACAGCAAACTCAGAGAAGGTTGATGAGTCGGGGGGGGGGCAGCTTTTTATCCTGAATCTTGAGGCACAGCAAGGGGACCCTCACAGTTCAGATGACACCCAAGACCAGCAAGAGGACCCCCACACGCAAGAGGGCCCCCAACACCAGCAAGAGGACCCCCACTCTTCAGGAGACCCCCAAAATCCACAGGAGAACCCCCACTCTTCAGGTGGCCCCCAACATCCACAGGAGGACCCCCACTCTTCAGGTGGCCCCCAACATCCATAGGAGGACCCCCACTCTTCAGGTGGCCCCCAACATCCACAGGAGGACCCCCACTCTTCAGATGGCCCCCAACACCAGCAAGAGGACCCCCACTCTTCAGGTGGCCCCCAACATCAGCAAGAGGACCCCCACTCTTCAGGTGGCCCCCAACATCCACAGGAGGACCCCCACTCTTCAGGTGGCCCCCAACATCCACAGGAGGACCCGCACTCTTCAGGTGGCCCCCAACACCAGCAAGAGGACCCCCACTCTTCAAGTGGCCCCCAACGTCCACAGGAGTACCCGCACTCTTCAGGTGGCCCCCAACATCAGCAAGAGGACCCCCACTCTTCAGTGGTGGAACCGCCCCATAAGAGGAAACGTCTTGCAAAGGGCCCAAAGGATCAAGATGGCTGATATTCCACTGCCACTTCCACTTGAGGGAATGTGAATTTTTGTTTTTCAGAGATTTTTCTTTTTGTGATCGTTTTTATTTTATTTTATGTTGACATCAAAGAACATACACACATACATCGATTATTTAGGAGTTTATTGAAAAAAAAAAAAAACAATCCACAGTCATTTTTCTGAAAGCTTTGAGTTTTGTGTGTGTGTGTGTGTGTGTGTGTGTGTGTGTGTGTGTGTGTGTGTGTGTGTGTGTGTGTGTGTGTGTGTGTGTGTGTGTTCTTGATTGATAATGTTATTTTGACTTGATTGATTGTTTATTAAAGGCTGGATATTGTTTTGTCGTAGTCTGTGTCAATTTCATATGCAAACATCAAGTAATAAGTATTTGAATTGAATTGAATATTTGCAATGTGTCCTGCATGTCTCTACATCCACTTTGAATCCGTGCTGAATCCACCCTTACAGTGGCATCAGGGAAATCCTGTTATTTAGTATCAAACCTATCCTAATCTCAACCTTGGAGCTTTGAAATACCCAACATTGACATTTGATCTGGATTCTGTGTAGAATTGGACCACCAAATCTGGATCCAAATTTTCTAGGATCAGGATCAAATGTAACGTTTTACAATAGCCAATTTTGAGATTTAATCCTATCCGGAGGATTCTGATCTGGATTAAAAGTTTTGAAATACTGGGCCCATCCCTGCTGTGTGATTAACAGGAGCATGAAATTTGTCTTGAAATGTACAAAACACACAGACTTGAACACAAGATACAGAAGGTCTCCTGACTTACTTAAATCATACAGAATATTCATGTGTTAGACGTACTAAAACCCAAAGTATAAAAGATATGAAACAAAAACATGTGAGTCCAATAAATTGCCACGATTATTTGCCTCCACCCAAATGTCAAAATAAGTTGCTCTTAGTTTTCTTTAAAATTTTGATATCAGGAATAACAAATAGTTCCAGATGACTGGTGTGAACCTTAACGTGTTGTTAAACAATGTAAAACAACATGGTCTTTATTTTGAAATATTAAAGATAATTTTGGGAATTAGCTTATTCACTTCTTGGCTTTGAGTTACTCTAGATAGAAGACTGATACCACTCACATACAGTATCTGTCTGTTAAATATGAAACTGCAGTCCAGCACATAACCACTATTCAAACAAGATTTTTTTAAAAACAAGTAAAAACAAGATAATTAGTGAACTTTAGAGGTGTTGTTTATTGTTGTACATTTGATTATTTTGGCTTTGGACAGAGCCAGGCTAGCTGTTTCCCCTGTGTCCAGTCATCATGCTAAGCTAAGCTAATGGATGCTGGCTGTAGTTTCTTATTTGGTAGATAAACGTGACAGTGATATTCATGTTTTCATGTAATTATCAGCCAGAGAACAAATAAACAAGTATTTCTTAAAGTATAAAACTGTAGAGTAGAAGTAGAAGCTTATAAATACAGAAGATTCATGTAGATAAATGCACATCAGGTCATTTGATAATGGAACAGTTTTTATTTAACCTGGATCTTTCTCTATAACTACTGTACATGATCATATACTTTCATCCACGTTGCCCAAAATAGAAAGTGTTCGTGTTTGATAAAAACTCAAAGGTCCATCGCTAGATTTCTGAGCTTTCAACCGCATCTCGCGGTCCTCTTCAGCTGTTTTCTTATTTTATTATACCTTATTTCTGTCTCTGGAAGTCGGATGAGATTCCCAAACATACAGAGCAGGGCAAACGGAAGCGTCCGGAGACCTCTGCTTCAAATGTGGAGGAGCCCGTGGCACCAAAGAGACAGGTGAATGACTTTGTATTTAAGGTAGACGATATATTTTAAAGCAGATTGATCTTATAGTTACCCTTTGAATTGATCATCTTAAAAAGCTTCTGTAAACAGTAAAGTTTCTAGGTTTTGTTACATTTTCAAACTGGACTGTTAAATATTAGATGTAGGGTTGACAGATTTTTGTTTTAACTAATATAACTGCTTGGGTATTAATTTGTATTTCTTAGTAACATTATTATAATTTTTTTTTATTTTTTTTTTATAAATTATCTGTGTTATGAATCTCAAACTTAGAATATATCCTTATTTTTTCAGATGACCCACAGTCCATGCATCACAAATGAAAATGTAAGAGTTTTTTTTATTTTTTGTGATATTTAGATTTTAGGAGATATGCATTTTAATGTCAAAAACAGTTGCACAGAATAACAGCATCAGTGTGAGGCACAATGACATCCAAATTACTGACATAATATACCCATACATATATATATGTATATGTATATATATATATATAAGTGTAAATGTAATTAATTTACTTGTTTATCTTATCTCCAAGGGTCCATGTACAATATTAAACACAAATGTTACCATTTGATATATAGTACCAGAGTAAGCTTAAGTGATTTTTGTTTATTATTGACACAACACAGATGACCTAAAAGCTTTTAATCATACATGTACAAAAAAAAAAAAGAAATCAAGACTTAAATCAGTGAGGTGAAGTTGTTCCTACAGCTTGTCACAGTATTTAAAAAACTTTTAGTAGTATTCCTGTTACTATAAAACATCTTAAAACATCACAGATAGGTTTCTTATTGTCTTTACTGTGAAAGTTCATGTTTTAAAGTCAGTATTTTAGCTTTATCATGATTAGGATTTGTTTTGTTGAGCATAATTATCAAGTTCAATAATGTTGTAGGAAAAATTAAAGATTTCTTTTTTTTTCTACAGATGATTCAGGTCGTTGGTGACCTCCTGAGACGAGTGCATCATCTGGAGGACAAAGTAAACAGTATGGAGAATATGAATGAGAAGCTGCAGGCGGAAAACATCAGGCTGAAAGTGGCTCTGATGAAGAAAGGTGTGTTTCTGCTCTTCTCTTTATGTTCTTCTCTTCTCTGTCTCTATAAAGCTCATTATATAATGTTTTACAACAGCTCCACACACACTGAACTCAGAAATATTCTACACCAACACAACTGTGACACAGCTGACAAAAAAATTAGACTTCAGAAAACTATTTAAGGCATGGTTTTATTATTGTAGTGGTTTTGATGTCATTTGGTTTGCATATCTTTTTATGTTAATTTCAGACCAGGCAAAGCCAACATGGATTGGTGTTGCAGCTACTACTGCACATTTGCCACCCCACAGCCCATCTGATAATAATGTGGTGAGTGACCTCTACTATACATTTTTATGTCCTGCCATCATGGTCCAGATGATCCAGTTAGATTTCCGTGTGCCTTGCTTTTTTTTTTTTTTTTTTTAACTTTTGTCTCAGAGATCATTGTGGGAAACAATCAAAGTGCCTCTTGTTTGATTAGTGGAGTGACCCAATGTAGTTTAATTAATGTCCCAAGTTCTAATCTTTGCTAAAAAAAAAAAAAAATGTTAACTGTAATGACAAAAAAAGCAAGCTACTTCTTTATCTTGCCTGATACCTGATACCTGATTGCCTGAACCTTGTATTTACATTGTTATCTACAGTAGATTTTTGAAGAATCATGTTTTAAGTTTTAAAGTAAACAAGGAGGAAAGAGCCAGATTTAGTTTGCAGGCCATCATTTGACTACCAGTACAACTACTTAACCGAACTTGACCTGTGTCAACAGAGTCATTTATTTTCATTTATTTATGTAAAGAACACAAATAGGATGGTCAGAATGAATTAGTAAGAATTATGAAATGAAATTAAACTTTTCCTTTTTTCAGGTTGATTTGGGCTTTGGTGTCCAAATTCAAAAGGAAAAGCTGCGTTTTGTCAACAAGGAAAACTTTCGGCAGATGACCAGGGACCTGATGGATATTTTGTTCACGAACGAAGAGATGGCTGTGTCATCGGTAGTTGGGAAAAAGTTATCGTTCCCAAGTTCACTTCCAAAGCCAGTCTTGTCCAAAAGCAAAGTCTCTGCCATTATTGGTGAGAAGTCTTTGTGTATAGACACTAACTTCACTTAAACTTACTAACTAACTTAAATAATGCGGTTGAAAAACAATTTATTGTTGCTGAAAAAAATGACTGTTAATTCTTTGATGTTTTGTAGCCTTTGTCCAAAGCCACTTCACGGGGACGGAGCCAGTCTTAATTAAAAACACCATGGGACACAAACTGAGAGCAGTGGCAGTGAAAGTGAAACAAGTTGACCAGCATTATGGATCGACCTGAATATGTTCATCATCCATTGTAGTAGAAGAATAAAACCTGCTGTGAAACTAATCAGTCTCTTTATGTTTTGTTTTTTCTTTTCATTTCACTTGGGAAAGTAACTGTGGAAAAGTCTGTTAACAATATAAATGTGTTGTTGGCGTCCCAAATAATATCTGACATGGACTTTTTCATGCACCTGCTGCTCAGTAGAAACACCTGTGTGGCTCCAGAGGCAGAGAGGGGACTTAGACGAGGAGTTTAACTTGAAACTTGAACGACAGCGCGCAGCAGCTGTTTTCAAGTGTGAGAAAAGAGTTAGTCGTCAGCCTCCTTTCCTTTTCTGGATCACACTGATTGATCTTTTATTAATTTCCAACATTTTAAAATACCGACCCGAACCTTACAAGACCTTATAAGGAGTACAATGATAAAGTCATGGACCTACACTCAGTTGTCAGTTTATCAGGAACACCCAGCTAAAACTAATACAACAGTCCTGCAATAAATCCTCTTTCATGAAGGTTTTAATGTTCAGTTTGTGTTGAAACTGTTTCAAAGAGGAATTGGTTCAACTTTGTGATGATTTTTGAGGATGTAGTTTGTGATACTGTTTAACTATATTGTGTTACACAGAAAGGTGTGTCTGTTACTTAGCGTCATTTAGCCTCATTGATATAAATTACATGGAAAATAAATCAGAGTTGACACCTCTAAAACAGTTTCAGCACAAACTATATTACTTTTATTGCAGGGCTGATGTATTAGATTACATTGCTGAGTGTACCTAATAAACTGCCAGCTGAGGACATTTCCGCCTAGTGTTTTCACAATCTACTAAACTAGTAGACTAGTAGTCAGAGACAGACATTCAGAATATTAGAAATTAAGAACTAAAAAAACTGGAGAATTGAGTTCCATGAAAAATTATTTAATAATGATCATTTATTGTATTCAGAAAGTAGAAAATAAATCCCATCAGAAAAGGAAGATATCACTTCAAGATGCAAATATAAGTGAATTAAAGTGCAACACACAAAAATAAAAACATATCAAGATATCCACCTTCTACCAAGGAATACAAACTAGCAGCCGTTCTTTATCCTGTATCTTAAAGATGAGCAGTTTTAGCTTTAAGAGTTTTTAAAATGTGACATATACACTGAAAGTTCTAATGTTTTTTATATCAACTCTGTGTGTGCAGGACAAGATGGTTTTTGTGTGTAGCGTGGACTGTTCTCACGAGTTCAAGAAAGCCAACTATGTGACGAGCCTGTGTGAATACTGTAAGATCGAAAAGATCACCAGAGACGCCAAGAGGATTAACAACAAAGACTGCTACTTCTGCAGCGATGGTAAGAGACTGATACAAATGTGTGATGTCAGGAGTAATAAAGGGATTGTCGTCTCGTCTTGTCTCGAGTGTTTTTGACATACTCTGACCTGAGCTTCCTACAAAAACACCCGGAACAACCTGAATAAAATGCATTTAATCTTTTATAAGTTCTGCATTTCCAAGCAGTTTTATTTTAATAATAAAAACGTGTCAGAGCCACAGACAGCTTCAGGAGAGGAGTGAGACTTTATCAAGCTATTGTTGCCTCTATTATTAAACCTTGAAATAAAAAAGTCACTATACTGAAAGTTTAGTTTCATAACTGTTTGTTTTTTTTTACTCGTCATTGCATGGAAACATTTCTATGGGAGGGTGCAGAACTAAATGAGCTTCATTAGTCAGTCGTTGAGAATTGTTGATCTGAGGCCAGATCCACTCACAATAATGACACATAGGTGCAGGAAACAACACATGAAAGCAGTTGCTTTTGTTGCTTCTGGGTGAGCTCCTCTTGCTCCCCTGTAATTTGATCGCCGGTTAGGTTGTGGAAATGGTGTGATCCACTTCAGGTGTGTGTTAAAATCATATTAGACGTGTCTTCAGGCCATGAATGTGAAAATATATATATATATATTAATATTTATGATTGAAGATCTGAAGAATGTGTAAATGTTTTCGACCGCACGCAAACTGTTATTTTTACCTTTGAGAGGTCAAAGTATTGATGTCTTAAAAACACCAGGAACCACAGGGGAGTCTGTAATTCACACATGATCGTGACCTTGTGCCTCTCCTCTCCCTCCTCCCAGGCTGTAAGCTCCTCTTCAGGCACGACCTGACTAAAAACTGGGGCAAACACTGTCACTCCTGTGTCTACTGCCACTGTGTGTCGAAGAAGCTGGTGACGGCTCAGTATGGAGGCTCGACAGAGGAGTTCTGCTCTGAGGAGTGCAGGTCCAGATACACCATGCTCTTCTGCCACGTAAGGCTGAATGCTGTTATTAAAGTCATAGTTACACTTAAAAAAGTGATGATGATCTTGTTTTGCCCCAGAATTAACATTTACACACTGTTTTCTCTTAGGTCGCCAAGTGCGACACCTGCGGGCGCAAAGGGAAACTGAAGCAGAGTCTTCCCATGCTGGGGGAGGTCAAACACTTCTGTGATCTGAGTTGTCTGCTACAGTTCTGCAGTGATAAGGTGGCCACGCAGGGCGAGGTCTTCAAAGGTGCGTGTTGTTACCTTTTGTTGTGGTTTTATCCCTGTTTGAATTCATGTCTGACTTTTTCTTTAAAATGATATGAAATCAGACAGAGCCAGTGTTTTTCTAGGGGAGAAACCGCCTACCTCAGAGAAGGACTTGAGATTTACCAACGCCTTCGTCATGTAATCAAAGTTTCTATGACTTGTGAAATTTTTGGTTTCGACAGAATCTATAACCAGGTTACTTTCGGCTTTTTCCAGAGAGCTGATTCCAGATTTCTTAATTGTCATGTAAATGAGAAACCTGGTTTCCATGATTCGCTTAGGGGATTAGAGAAACCTGATTACAGGTAGGTTTCTCCTAGAGAACACTTAAGTTCTCTGCCATGTACAGGTCCGGTCAAAAACACCACCAATTTTCCAGTTTTTATTGAAATATAAGGAGTTCGTGTCTAGTGAATGAGACCCTGTGTACGCAGAGGGGGACATTACATTTAGTCTTTGATGTTCCTTATACTTCATTCTGTTTAAAGACCTGTTGTCCTCATTAGTAGACACTTTTTTGTGCCATCTAGTGATGGCAAAAGGTGGAAAAACACTCTGCTGCCATGACCGAGATAAAAAGGGGAGAAGGTAGAAAAACCCATCGAATTTTATGGTTGAAACTTTTTCATTATGCTTAATAAGTTTGTAGTTTGTAGTTTGACATGACTAGCAACAGCAACAAGGTTGAGCGACTTTATAATCCATCATGCAAAGTGAAGGTGTAAAAGTAGGGGAACATATCTTGTGAAGATTTGGTAAGAATTGAGTCCGGTACAAATCAAAACACGCCTTAAGTAGTTCTCCCAAGGCCAAAGTGTGTTTTTTAAAAGGTTAAAATAATTCCACCCACAGTCTGACTGAAACTGACACTCGAGTCAAAGTGGCCTCTAGAAGTCTGTGAACGTTGGTCTCAGCACAGAACATTGGTCACATGGTGACCTGCTGCATGTATACGCAGATTTACAATAACCAGATGACTGCAGTGTCAACGTGTTCTCCAATTACCCACATAACCTGGTTTCTCTGAGTAATCTGCTTTTATAAGTGTATTTAAATGCATTGACTGTTGCACGGTGGTTTCTGAGGACAGATCAGTTGTTCTCCTCCTGAATCTGCACAAAGTCTCTAAAAAAAAACAGAAATATTTCAGTGTTAGAATTTTATTCCAGTTTAGAGATTTTCTTCTATGACACTCGATAAATTCAGACTCTGGCAGACCCTCAGCTGAGCCTCAGCTGACCCCTCTGTGTTTCCTGTTGTTGTGTTTTCTTGGATCAGCAGATACAGTTGAGGCCACACCTGTCATCGCCAACGTCATCTCACTTGCAGGCACTCCGACGGGAAAATCCAATGCACCCGACAGAACTGCCCAGCAAAGTACGAAACAAAAACACACCCACAGTTATTTATGTACTGTATGTAAAAATGTAAGAGAGAAAGACATTCTGAGGCTATATTCAATTTCAGTCAGTTGCCAGTTTTGATTGTGAAGATTTCATTCTCTCCCTTTATCTTCACAGGCACAGTCTCCAACTTTCAGTCAAAGAACTCTGGACATGTAAGTTGGTGATTGTTATATGTATATTATATGCAGTGAAATCAATACTAAATACACAGACACGTGACAAATGAAAGGAAAATGACTAAGAATGAATAAGAGGTGAAAGAAAAAAATTTAGATGTTTTCATATAAAGTAGGTGTTCGCTTTCATACAGCAATCAAGGCAAGTTTATTTGTATAGTACCTTTCCACAACAAGGTAATTCAAAGTGTTTTACATAAGAGAAAAAAGCGTTAAGACAAGATATAAAAGATACAAAAGGCAATTAAAAAAAAATAAAAATAAAAAGATAAAAAATAAAATAATATTATAATAATAATAACTTTATTTATATAGCACCTTTTAAAAACTGTTTACAAGTTGCTTTGACAAACAAATCAAAAGCAATGATGATCTACAATAAGTTACAGAGGGAGGACAAACCAAATAAGGACAATAAGAGGGAGCGGTCATATAGAAATACACCCACACTAACACATGCATGCTCGCAAACACAAGAAAAGCAATAAAAGGGCGCTCTGCAGACGATAAAAAGACAACATAAAATCAAGTTAATAAAAATGAGTTTTAAGAAGTGATTTGAAAGAAAAATGGCTAAATGTAATAGATCTGAAATAAACAGGAGAGCTAAAATAACAGTGCAGTGCAAGATATTATGTCCAAAATGTAATTTAATTAAGGGCAGAAAAGCCTGAAAAGATTTAAAAGAACTAAGAGTTTGAGCAGACTCAAGTCTTCTGGGAGTTAGATCCAGATATTTTGTACATAGAAACTCAACAGTGCTGCTGATGCTGCTGCTGGAGGGCATATACATGTATAAAAACCTGAGCAGACCCAGTTAACCTCAATCTTAGGCTCAAGATGACAAGAGGAAGACATAGAAATGACTTTGAGAGAGTGTTAATAGGACATCTACAGGAAATGTGACTGAATGGTTTGATGAGTATAAGAATGAAGTGAATCATGGCCTTCACTAACATTCTCCCCAGTCAAATTTGCACAGATATAAAAACATGAAGATTTAACTGTTGAGACAGTCAGGTCACACCTTTCGCAAACCTCTGTTACCTCTGCTGCTTTTACCTCATGATTATTCCTTTTGTTTTGAAAATCATTAATTCTGGAGTTGTTATTGATTTTTGCCTCTTCCTTGTTCAGATCAGTATTCAGACGGAAACAGTGAAACCTCATCCTCCTCCTCCTGGCCCAAAGATCCTGAAGAACAAGGCTCTGCTGTGTCGACCATTGGTGCAGAACAAAGGGGTCTCCTGTAAAACACAGACAGCTGATGTCGAATCACAGACAGGTAAGAGCAACACCCAGACACCAGGCCTGTATATTAACAACATCTCTGCTCCAGGACAAACAAGAAACTGTGTTTTTCTCCTTTTAACTTTAATCATTTCCATGACACAGCTCTGAAGTGAGTTTTTTTTTTTCTTGTAGCAACAGTGGCAGTGACGTTGTTTCTCTTTTCTTTTCTCTCTATAGACGACATCTTCCCTAAAATCATGGTCCTGCCTGTCCCAGTGCCGGTGTTTGTGCCTGTCCCCATGAACATGTACAGCCAGTGTACCCCCAGACCTGTGGGCCTGCCACTACCGGTACGTCAGCAATACAACCACATCTGAGTCTGAATAATTTTGATCATTCTTTTTAATTTTGACTTTTTTCTTCATTATGACCTTTATGTTAAAAATGTATTAGCTTTTAGAGCTTTACATACCTTTAATTTGCAGCAGAAAATGCTTCTCTCCAAGAGACACTTACTAACTATCCTGCTGTTGTCAAAGTCTCTGAAGTGTAGTACGTTCTTCAAGTGAAATCACATAAATTACAGATCATCTCATGATCAGGATTTCAACACAAAAGATCCTGTTTTTTTAGACAGAGCCCTGGGACGATTCATATTCAGCATTGCTAATGTTAATGCTAATGCTAACCAATGAAATGAAAGGTCCAGCTTATACATCAGCCGTTTGCAGATATGTCAGATTCAGCCATTAACAATAGATTTCAGGAAAGAAATCATTTAGAAACAGTGTCTCCATTAGATCATTTGTCCACCAGAGAGAAATGACAAGTTTATTTTTCAGTTCAGTTCAGTTCAGTAATTATCTGGTCACAATCTTTTAACGAACAAAACTAATGGATTTGTATCAAGACTGTTGGTTTATTGATGGATTGATTCATCGATTGATTGACTTTATTGTCCACCTCAATGGAAAGTTGTACAATAAAAATACATACAATGCACATAACAACACATGAAAAAACATGCAACATGTACAACATACAGTATTGCAAATAGGTAGGTAGCAGATGATTCAATAAATAAATAAATAGCAGAGAGCAAATCTTAAAAAATAACGAGACAAGTAACAAGTGTTCTCTGGTGCAGTTAATGTTGTTTATGTTTGTGAAAACTGCTGTTTTACTGTCAGTATCGGCCTCAAAAATCCAGTATTGTACTGAAAAAATTTACTTTATACTGTGTGGGATGTAATTTACTGTCTTTGTAATTGAAAAATCCTGTTCTGTACCAATGTGTGGCCCAAGGCATACCTGGTTCCCTTGTTCTTTTTTCCTCTGTTTTCTTTAATCTGAAAACACCAACAGAAAGAAAGGCCATATCACAGACCCTGGTCACAGGCAGTTATTTTCTCGACCTGTCTTCCACAGCTGCCTGTGCCCATGTTCCTTCCTGTGACGATGGACAGCGCTGAGCGCATCGTGGAGACCATCCAGGAGATCAAGGAAAAGATCCCGTCTGATCCTTTTGAGGCCGAGCTCATCCTCATGGCTGAGATGGTGGCAGAACAAGACGAGAAGAACGACAAACCGGAGAGGCCAAAGGAGAAAGTGGTGGAGAAACAGACAGAGAGACATGAAGCAGCTGCCCCAGATGGTGAGAGAAATGGTTTAAAGTTTTTTGTTTTTTTTTATAAACGGAAGCAATGGAAAGGAGAATGATTGAATGGTTTTAAGGAAAATGGAATACTGCAGTTGGATGGCAGTACAGCAACCCAAAATATTGCAGACTAAAAATGATGACATTACGTAATTCGTCAACATTTATTCCTATGTTGAAAAAGAGAGTAAAACTGACCTGAAGCCAAAAAACATGTATGTATGTAGAGTATGATGGTGCTGATTGATGGTCATATAAGCTGCTGAAGACTGAAGAGCCAGGACTCTAATGCTTATCACATGTTTCTGATTATTTTTGGTCAATTTGACAAAAGCAAAGACCATTTTTAAAATGTCTTAATCAATTGTTTTAAGAATTACAGTCTGTGCTTTAGTCATTATTTTCTCAAATATCTTTTATAAACAGAAAATCTCAACTGGCATCTTTTGGAGAATTTAATTAACAAAAACTTAACCATGGCCTTTCATACAATCAATATTACCTCAAATTATCCCCCTCAGATATTTTTATGTCGTATGTTTTTAATATGAGAAATGTATTACACTCATGTTTCTTTTACAGACCACACCAGTAACTACAGCGACGACTTGGATACAGACGAGTTGGCCAGTTTCCTCAACAATTGGGAGGATGCCTCATCTGACGCAGGTCTCAGGTCGCCGAGTCGATCGTACGCCCACGAGAAGCTCAACCCGATCATAGACGTTCCTGTGGGCATGCCCAGTGAGCCTTACTCCGAGCCCCCGCCTCCCGCTCCGCCTCCCATGGACATTGAAGCTGACTTTACTGTTGGTGAGGAGATGAGATGTATAAATATATAAACTCAGAGGGTCATTTGAGTTTTATCTCCACCTTGAGTAGTATTGAAAGAGTTTGCTATTTTGTTTCGTGCGTGGTCAGCCAAAAGAAAAGGTATCAAGCTGTTATCCTAAATTACACTAATTATTTGAAGACACCGGTTTGGCTATGTAGTTCTTGGTCTAAAGTTTCATGTGCTATAATTGTTAGAAACTCTGGAGAAGATGGCCCGGCTCAGAGAGCAGTCCCGGCAACCTCCGAGCCCCCCACCCACCTCTACACGACGACGCCAAGCACACAGGAAAGCCAGAGAAAAGAAGGTAGCTAAACTAGATTTGGTTTTATTTGTAGTTTATAGTTATGATACTGGTTTTGCAGCCCCCTCTCTCCTTCTCTGCTTTATTCAAGGGTCGTAAATCGCAGCGGTCGTCAAAGGCAGCTGAAACGACATCTCAAAGAGGGTCCGCCCACAAGGCCATGGCTATAGAAGTCCCTAAACTGAAGAGTCAGTACGGAGTCGATGCCTGGAAGCGGTGGATACAGTGGAGGCAAACTCAGCCCAACCTGGAGAAACCACGCTTCTGTAAGTCTGGAAACAAAGGGAATACATGTCTGTACATTCAGATTTGACTGAGTTATGACTGTGAGAAGGAGAACAAATGAAATTACCAGGGACCAGAGGCAATTTTATCCCCCACCTCCCCCTGTAATGTTAATCCTTTCCAAATAGGTTTTCAGACTGAGGTTTATCAGTTTATGATAAACTTTATCAGTGTAGACATTATTTAAAAGTTTGACTTTGTGCATCAAGAACAAACTTGTTGGGGTGTTGAGTGGCGCAGTGGTCTAAGTAGGTGCCCCATATGTAGAGGCTGCAGTTGGCCTCAGTTTGAATCCCGCATCGGACGGCCCTTTGCTGCATGTCATTCCCCCTCTCTCTGCCTCCCCATTTCCTGTCTCTCTATACTATCCTGTCCAATAAAGGCACAAAAGCCCAAAAAAATATACTTAAAAAAAAACCCTTTTTCTTTTTAAGATTTTTCAACTTGTCATCACTTTCAATTCCATATATCTTGATATTAGCACGTCCCATGGAGTTAAAGGAGGACATTCTTCGATGCACTACAGCTGAGCTGAGCTACGGCCTCTGCTGCTTCATCACAGAGGTGAAACGACCAAATGGAGAGCCGTACTCCCCCGACAGCTTGTTCTACCTCTGCCTCGGCATCCAACAGGCAAGATAAGCAACGTTTTGCACACACGGAATAAACATACACACACTAACACAATAAAGACATTCATCCCCTTACAATCCCATCCCTTAACAAACCCTTACTAAAGACACCACCTGTAACTCTTAGCTTTATCTTCAGTCCCCAGCATTTGATAAAATGTAAACAGTGATTTCAACAGTACTTTGAAACACTACCAGATTACAACTAAAAGAAACAGCAGACCCACTGCAGTGAAATAAAAAAACGCCATGCTCATTGTTCTCATTCCAAATCTGTACCATTTTGTCCATGTGTAGTACCTGTTTGAGAACGGTCGCGTGGAGAACATATTCATGGATCGCTTCTACAACAAGTTCTCCACTGAGTTCACAAGTATGCTGAGAGGTTTCAAACCCTCCGTCACAGCCGGTGGTGAGCTATCGCTGACATTGTCATTCTCTCAGTATATCAGTTTGTTTCTCGGTCTCTGTCTCATGAAAACAAACTGTACCCTCATTTGACCAGCGGTATCTCCGCTCTCTGTTCTCTTCGCCAGGTTACATCCACTCCCGTGTGGAGGAGGAGTTTCTCTGGGACTGTAAACAGCTGGGGGCGTACTCCCCCATCGTCCTCCTCAACACTCTGCTCTTCTTCTGCTGCAAGTACTTCGGCTTCACCACGGTGGAGCAGCACCGCCAGCTGTCCTTCGCCCACGTCATGCGCTGCACCAAAACCAACCCGAATAACACCAAGACCACCTTCCTGCGCTTCTACCCGCCCATATCCATACATGAAGCAGAGCCAGGTACCAGTGTGGCTGAGGTCAAAATTAAATACCTATTAATTCCATACCAACACCAGTAATTAAACCTGTAATAAACAGCATTGATTTTTATGATATTAAAACACATCTTCATTCTTCATGTTAACAATCACAAGTTTTGTGTTTTTATAGAAATGTTTTTTAGGAAGTCATGTAATTGACATGCAGAAATAATTTGCTAAAGATCATTAAAAGCATCTGACTGTGTTGAAATGCTACACAAATGATCATGAAACATTTTGTTGGAGACATTGCAGAACAGAATATATGAGTCAGATCTGTGTCAAATGTACATTATTTGAACCATTATATTTTCCCTAAAACAAATTGGCTTCAAAAACAATGACAAACTATAGAATAAATATGTAGCAGCTACAACCTGAATTTTATTTGTATATATGTGTCATAAATGTATATATATGATTTTAGAGCCCAAGTTATTTTCATGATCCATTAATCTGCAAGTTATTTTCTTGACTACTTGTTTGGTCATAGAGCATTAGAAAGCATTAAAAATGCCCATTTCAATATACTAGAGCACAAGGTCTATCAAATGTCTTGTTTTATTTGACTTACAGCCCAAAGTCAAAAAATATTTTATTTACTATAATAAAAGATAAAAAAGCAGCAAATGCTCCTACATCAGACAGTATTACCTTCTATAGTAAAGTCTCACCATGCATAATTATTTTATCACTTTATCTGTTTCTGTTACTTGGTGTGTTAACATCTGTGATCAAGGGAAAGTTTATTGAACACCAGGCAACAGGATAGAAGTCACAAAAGTATTAGCTTCTATGTTATTTCTCTGCACATTCACATAACAGGAAAACACCATAGTGTTATTCCAAATGCAGAATTAAATTATAGTATGTTTTACCAGCAGTTCTGTTTATTTTTTCTAAATGGATTCATATCAGATGTTAATGTGTTGGTTTACTGTGTCGTCTTCAGATCCAGAGGTTCCAGCCAAGAAGCGTAAGGAGGAGGAGAGTAAAGAGGACATCCTGGAGATGGTGGAGAACACAGAGAACCCTCTCCGCTGTCCAGTCAGACTCTATGAGTTCTACCTCTCCAAGTGGTGAGTAAAGTACCCCACCAACACTCTCATCAGCTACTGTATCTCTGGCTGTCTAAATCATCTCATCTCTTGAACTGTCTGAAATGCTCTCACTCCTTCTCCTACCCCTCACCCACATAAAACTTAATCTGCATATCATACATCTATCATGATCTGTAAATATGTACATTGAAATAGTTTTTCCTTGCTTTTTGTTGTCCTCCTGTTCATACTGGCCATGAACAGATCCCTTCATAACATGCGTCCAAGTGATTGTAAATGATTAAAGCGACCAAAATGTGAACCCATCCTTTAATGTGTTTGCCCGAGCCTAATATGACACTCACTGGCTGTTTCTTTGTTAATAATTGAAATCAGTCTTGCCTATTCAATTTATGTTCCCATGATAGACCAGAGACTAAAACGAAACTAAGTGCTGCACATTTGTCTCCTTTAATCTCCCGGTCATCATGTTGACATTAACATCTGTCTTCCATCCAGCTCGGAGTCAGTAAAGCAGCGCACCAACCTGTTCTACCTTCACCCTGAGCGCTGCTGCGTCCCCAACAGCCCCCTGTGGTTCTCCTCCACTGCTCTGGATGACAGCACCATGGAGGCCATGCTCATCCGCATTCTCACTGTCAGAGAGCTGCATCTCAGGACGAGGAAAGAGGGAGGGACTGAGCAGAAGACAGGCAGTGACCCGCCATTTATACCTGATGAGGAGGACGATGAGGAGTCAGAGTGATGAAGAGCAATGAGAACAGGAGAACAGAAGTGACCTTTTATTGGTGTAACAACTTGTGCTGTAAATGGTTGTAGTTTACCTGAAATGTTCATTTAAACACGCTCCCATAAATATAAATGGACAGCATACATCTCTCACATACATAAGTACAATGTGCTGAACTGTCATACTTCCTAAACACCATGTTGGTTGGGATTTTTAGATCTTCAAACACACTGTTTGTGTATCCGGGACTTGGAAACTGAGATGCAAGACTCAGCTCAGCATTCAGACTGTTTACTACTGCTCAGCAGAACACAGCTTAACTTCTGTGTGTCTGCTAATTGGTTGTTTCTCATGGATGATGCTGCTTTTGTTTCCTTCCATGTATCACGATTGCTTAAATTCTTGTGCAAATTGAACTTCAGTGAAGAACTCAAGCTACAATGAAAACAATTTTCATTTTTGTCGGTGTGAGTTGTAAACATCCATGCCAGAAGATAAACTGAAAACATCTCCCTGATGTAGATGTGGATCACCAAGCGTCATTTAGTGTGACAAACCTGCAGCATAGTTTTATTTTCAGCAATTCATCAAAGCAGTGATTTGTTGTCAGTCTCTCAGTCAAATACAAATACAAATACTGAAACTGCTAATTCATGTCTGTGTTCTTCAGGTAATCTTACTTTGAAAAGTCTAGTCTAATCAAGTCTCACTTGATTGTGAGATTACAGAGTGACCTGTGATTTTTTTTTTTTATGTTAAAGAATGAACGAAGAAATGAAAGAATGAAACTGTTTTCTATATTTCCTTTTACCTCATTTATAGCAGTGGACACATTTTGATCACCAGTGTCCAAGTGATGGGATTAAAAATATGTTTGAAATTCATTTGAATACATTTAAGAACATCTTGTCTATGAATGTAGCGCACATCTAGAAGGCTGAAGACTCATGCCATTTGGAAACAATGCACAATTTTACCCTTTTTCTTGACTGAACACTAAAAATGAACAGAAGAGAGTTTTGAGTTCATTTTGGGCATGCTGTTTCAACCAAGGTGTCCTCTTGAGACATTGACTTCTTGCATAATCATGACCCCGGTGTTATATAGAAATAAAGAAATACTGTCCCTTCATGTATATCTTGGTTACATTAACCCCTAGTCTGAAGAGTATGGCAACCAAGGTTCTCTGGGTATTTTCTATTGTATGTTCTTTTTAAATAAATAAATAAATAAAAAAACATTTCAAAACGTTGCCCACTGAGACTCTACAGTTGAAGAGGTTTAAGGTATTTGAATGACGGCGCGTATTTCTTAGTGTTCACAGTATGCATGTTTTAGCAGAGGAAGTGGTGGAGGAAGTATTCAGATTCTTTACTGAAGGAAAAGTACTCCATTACAAGTAAAAGCTGCATTGAAATATTTCTCAAGTATAAATATAATCAGGAAAATTGTGGACTATAATGCTCATTTTGCTCAATATTCCAAACCACAAAATTATCATAAGCCTTCTCAAATTCCATGCAATCTTTGGCATTTTTCATGAAAAAGAACTTGATTGATTATCAGAATGTTTGTCTGATAATCAATCAGTTGAATAATCCATTAATCAACAATAGTTTAGCTGTATTTGTGTTTACTGTTGAGTTCTTTTTTATGCTCCATATGTTTTGTATGCAAGTTAGTGAACTAACTAGTGAAACAATTGTCAAATGAATGTAGTGCAGCAAAAACTATAATATTTCACTGAATTGTTGTAGACCAGAGGTATCTGCTGGCATGAAAGGAAACGACAGTACAGAACCATAGTAAATGTACTAAGTCACATTCCACCACTGCTTTTTACTTGTATATGGGGACGGTGTATTGAAAATATCTCTGTATGTCCTCATAAACCACCCATGCCAGTAATTTCGTGTTTCACTGTCCACCGCTGCTCCCCGCGGCCGAGACTATCTCGAAAGCAGATTCGCTGCGTCTAAAGTCAGTCAGTGACGTTGCAGGTCGGTGATTGGCTGGAGTTGCCGCTGCTCGCTATGATAATGTAACGTCATCGTCACGGGGTCTCTGGGAAAGGCGAAAGGAAAGGAAGATGGCTGCCAGAGTGCTAGCTACTATTGCTACCCTTCTTGCTTCTACTGTGGAATATTAATGTGAAGGTAAACGTTGCTCTGTGAGAAAACGATATATATGTTGAAACACATTTATTTAAGTCAGAAGCAGTGGATAACCTCTTTGTAAAATACTACTAGCTTTCTCACCACTGGCTAGTTAATGGTAGCATGATAGCAAAGCATGGGTGCAATGCAAAGTAAACAACAGTCAGATAAAAACAAACTGGTTTCATATAAACACATTATGAACATGCCTTATAGAAGTGATAAATGCCAGGTAACTAGCATTACTGTTGTCTTTATGGTTTGGTTTTAGTTTCAAAACTTATTTCTATTCATGTGTGAAAAAGTTTAAAGCTCTAAAAGTAAAGTGAACATACTTTAAAACTAATGTCTTATTTATCAGTTAGCTTCATATCAAGTGCAGTAAATGGAAACACTAAATCAAAGTACTTTTTGCTGTTACCACAATTGACTTATACACAGTATCAGTTCTCCTTGGTACACCTGTGTACAGTTATCTAGGTATTTTCTAGGTTGTTCCAAGCATCTTGGAGAACTTGCCATAGTTTTTCTGTTAATTTGGGCTGTCTCTGTGTCTTCATGTAATCCCAAACTGACTCTATGATGTTGAGATAAGGGCTCTGTTGCAGGACTTAGTTTCCTATGACTCTGGGTGTAGGTTTGGGCTTATTGTCATGCTGCAGAATATTAAATTTAAATTTTTACCAGTCCTTAACCAAACATCTGTACCTCTACAGACAAAGCTGGCATCTGATTCTCGAAACATGAGTATTGCATACAGGCTTGGGGTGGCAGCACATGTGTTGGGCATGTTGGGGTCGGGGAAGGAAATTACAGAAATGTGTTGTGAACTCTTGCACAGGCTTGATTGATGGCTTTTAAATTTATTTTGTAGTTAAATGAATCTGGGCGTCTCCAAAAAGGTCTTCAGAGTCTTAAATTTAATTTACAATGAGTTAAACATTTTTTCTAGGCTGAACTAGGTAGTAATGTCATTTATAAAATGTTTTTGTTTGTGATTTTAGCAAAAACTGCCTGGAAAATCTCTACCATTGTTTCAGATTTCTGATGTTAAATTCATATCAGAACTTTATATAAATAGGTTAATCCATCCATCTGTTAATCCATCCATTCTCTGCTGTTTATCCAGGTTCAGCTCATAGTTTTAGTGTTTAATTAATTATATCATTAGGGATTATTGGTATATACAGTTGTGAAGAAGACAAAAATGTGATATGGTATTGAAGAGATCTTAAAATGTCTTAAGTTTAACTTGGTGAATCCTACAAAAACAAGATGGATTGTTCAGACCTGACATACATTATAAGCATAATGTTTTGATATATGTTCTTTATTATTTGACAGACTTTTCTCCCCTTTTACACAGGGAAATTAAGTTTTTCACACTGACAACACATCTTGTAGCCCTAAGATGTCTTTGTTGGCTAATTTACCTGCTGTTGTCTGTGGGGATCATCATATTTCCAAAGAACAATGTGTCATATTATGTACCTAATATACCTAATTTAGTATCTTTGTAAAACTTTCCAGTTGTCATGGAAATGCAGAAAAGACCTCTGACTCCTGAGGAAGATGCTCTTGAGCACATTGTTGCCCGTAGAGACAAACCTTTCCTGGAAGAAAGGTTTATAGACTCATTTAAAGGTATGTGCTACATTTCTGATATCAATCGCTATGTTTATATTGAAAGGATTTCTGGTATTACTTGACAAGAGGCTGGGGTAATCTGTCCTTTGCAACCTATTTTCTGTTATGTCATTTTGTCAGAGAGGAATATGGAGTAAATAAAATGCCCTCCAGATGTGATATATGAAACTAAACAAGTAACTTATTATCAAGTTACTAAAATGATCTATAGATTTACCAGGTCATGTTGATTGCCGCTGCTGTATAATGGTTGATAGTGGAAGTTTTCATGTTAATCTTTGCTTTTCTAGGGAGAGGACTGTTCACCCACAAAACCATTGAACCCTCCACATTTGTCGTTGAATATCGTGGGAACATCTTTTGTCACAAAGACACAAGGCCCAGGGAGGAATGTGGTGATACTCTGAACAATTATTTGTATGAGTTTTCATGGAAAGGAGCAAACTGGTGGTAAGTTATCTGTGTGTTTTACAGCTTTGACATTAACTGACCTTTTTGTTAGGTTATGTTTTATAAGAAAAACATATGGTGAAGTGCTATCATTTTTAATTTGCTTGCAGTATCGATGCTTCTGAAGAGGACAGGAGCCTTGGAAGACTCGTAAATGATGACCACATAAGTCCCAACTGTGAAATGAGGAAAGTTGTTTGTGAGGGGAAGCCACACTTGTGCATTTTTGCGGTGAAAGAAATATCTCCAGGCGAGGAGATAACGTACAACTATGGTGATTCCTCTTACTTGTGGCGCTCAAGGGTAAGTTTATACTGTAACACAAGCCTTTTTGTATCCTTATAGTTTTTCATTAGAGTTACACTCAGGTGGCAATTTATTAGGTACACCTGGCTAAAGCAAACTCTAATATAACAGTCTTGCAATAAATCCTCCTTCATGAAGGTTAAAATGTTTTGGTTGAAATTGTTTTAGAGAGGTGTTGATTCTACTGTGGTGGATGGAGTTTGTGGTGCTGTTGAATTGTATTGCATTATACAGAAACCTATCTCTCTGTATAATGCTTACCCTCACTGATATAAATGGGATATACAAAATAATAGAAACGCCTGCCAGTATAATACAAACCCAACATCTTTGTGTAAAGGCCTTTGTAACGTGGGTTTAGAAAAGTGCTCTAAAAATAAAGATTATTATTATTATTTGATATAGACTTATTTCATATTGAACGTGTAGGGTCTCCATACATTTTACCAACACGGTATATTTTATTCTAACCAGACCACAATGTGATTCAGATTGGTGCTTTGCTATGCAGTTACTGTTTCTTATTGTGTTTGACATGTTCAGGAGTCCTTTGGTGGATCAAGTTCTTCAAACACAGACTTTTATGCCACTTCATCAACACCATGGAATGAAATGGTATATAAACAACTACATTTGTTGCTTTCACTAACTGTCTACATACAGAGGTTTTTTTTAGCCACTTCAACTAAGTAAAAAAATTGGACAGTACTGTCATATTAACAACGCATGCACACTGCTCTCACAGACACAAAGCTGACTAATAAATAAAAATGACAGGTTGTGGTTTTACTCTGGGTTTTGTGCTGGACTGTGTCTGTGCAACGTGTTGATTAGTGAGCTTTAGAGGTGATGATTGGATGATGCAGTTTCTCATTTTGCTTTGTGCTTAATCACAGGAGAAAAGTATCATGCTCATAATTCTGTACATGAAATAGACAGCTGGTCCTCACAAGCAGCAAGAAGAGAACTATATTTTATTATATTGTGTATATACTGATATATATATGTCTTCAATATGTCCTGCAAAAGTTATCTCATATCTATCACCACTGCTCACCAAACAAGATCTCGGGACTGTTTAACTCTAGTTACCCCTTGGGTAAATACTGAATTTCAGCGGAAGATCAATTAACTAAATTACAGAAGATTGCAAAACTTGAGTATTTTATTTCACTGGCTGATTTTAAACTTAGAATTTATTTAGTTGTGACTCTGATGCTGTATGTGATTATAAAAGAGATCTTGATCTCAATGGGATTAGCCCAATAAATAAAGGTTATATACAGTCTTGTTCAAAAGTTTTAGACACTTTAGATGTTTAAATTCTAATGATTCTTCTTTTCTTTCTTTCTCTTGGACAGAGCTGAGATAACTCTTTCATACAGACATGAGAGTGGTATCCATCCTCTTGATTAATTCTTGGCAAGAGAGTAAATAAGCAGATTTACCAAAACCTTTTAATAATTCTTTTTATGGTACACTAGCAAAGTAGCAGACTTTTTTTTCTGTTTGTACATGTAAAGTTATGTACTGTTTTTGTAAAATTCCTTGCTTGTATTTCCAGCTTGAGGACTTAGCAGTTTCCAGCAGTGAGCAGTCCTGCTCTGACGACGATGATGATGATGATGATGAAGACGAAGAAGTAACGAACAGTGGACCAAGCCATGACAGTGACAGCTTCACCAACATCAACAGTCAGCTGGATTTCAGAGACAGTCCATCTTTTACTGAGTTTGATTCCTCTCAAGAGCCTTCAGGTTCCTTCATGCTGCAGCCAGACGATGCTTCATGCAGTCAGCAGGAGGATGAAGCTGCGTTGGACTCTGATGAACATGGCGCAGATGAAGAGTATACACCCAGTGAGCCCAAAAAAACATCTTTCACCAGTAAAAATTATTGTTATGTTTGTGGGAAAGGTATTTCTAAATTTGCTCGTCATCTTTTAAAGCATGCTGACGAAGAGCCTGATATCGCTGAAGCCTTTGCGTTACCCAAATTCTCCAAGGAACGAAAAAGATTACTGGACAGGTTACGAAACAAAGGAAACTACAATCATAATCAGGAGGTGTTGAGGAATAACAGCGGAGAGTTAAAAGTGAGAAGACGACAGACAACCGTGGCAACGAGTGCTAAAACATGTGTACACTGTCTATATTGTAAAGGCATGTTTAATCGTAAGAACATGTGGAAGCATGTGTCCAGATGCACTTCGAGGAAAATGTTAAACCCTGAAACACCTGGCAAGACAAGGGTCTTAAGTGAGATTGCTCTTGCTGAGTCACGATTCTCCCAACAACTTCCTTCTGGTGTGTGGAATATGTTTTCAACTATGAAACACGACCAGATTTCTTTCGTAGTTCAAAACGACTACCTTCTGATACAGCTGGCTCAGTACTTGACAGAGAAGTATGGAAATAATCTAAATAAACATGAATACATCAGACAGAAGCTGAGAGAAATGGGGAGACTCTTGTTAGCACTGCATGAAAAGTCAATTTTCAACTTTGAAGATGTCATCAAACCCCAAAACTTCTACAAAGTTGTGGAGACGGTCAAAGGCATTGCAGGTTTTGATGAAAAAAACCAGGGTTATGACAAACCAAGTCTGGCTTTGAAAATAGGACATTCACTCAAAAAACTGTGCAGGATTGCTCTCAGTGTGACTGATGACAACGAGCAGATGAGAGACACAAAGACATTCATGACACTGTGCACAAAAGAATGGAGTGAACTAGTCTCCCAAACAGCCGTCGCTTCACTGAGTGGACGAAGAGTAAACAGCCCGTCCACCATACCGTTCACACGTGACATGCAGACTTTCTACAGGTACTTAGAAGCAGCATCGGCTTCTGCCACTGACAGCCTGAAGATGCATGAAAGCCCACAGGTGTACAGCGCACTCTGCAGAGTGACGCTTGCACAGGTGTCAGTTTTAAACAAAGGTGCACCTGAGGTTTCAAAAATGACACTGAAGTCATTCCAGGAGAGGGATGATGCCGCCCAAGTGCTGTCCAAACACTTCATCAGAATAAACATCCTGAGCAAGACAAGCCAGTATGTTGCTGTTCTGTTGACATCTGATCTTGTCAGTGCATTAACGCTGCTCATAAGCAAGAGGATGACGTGTGGCGTACATGAAGACAATCCTTTCTTGTTTGCAAAGCCGGACTTTTCGGCTTCGAGCCTTTACCATGGAGGGAACTGCATCAGGGCCTTTTCAAGTCTGTGTCGTGCAAAAAACCCAGAGCACCTCAGGTCGGTGCATCTTCAGAAGCACATAGCAAGAGTTTTCCAGATTCTCAACCTGGAGAATGATGAGCTCGATCACCTGGCCAAACTGCTGGGGCACAACATTCGGGCTGACAGGGATTACTACCGTTTGCCAGAGGCAGCTGTGGAACTGGCAAAGATTGCGAAACTACTTCTGGCAATGGAAAAGGGTTCTCTCGAAAGATTCAAAGGGAACTCTTTGGATGAAATTGAGATTGAAGGTATGTGTCCACTGTAATAGACATATCTGACCGAATAAATCATTTAATAATCTACAAATGAATACATACTCTGTTTTGGTTTTTATTCAAGATGAATTGGAGCCAGATGTGGAGCAGGGAAACCCTAAAAACAGTGATGCTGAAGAGGACAATAAAGAATCAGCTGTTTTACTTCAGCAGAATGGTACGTTGTGAAGAGAACCCGTCCCATACCCATTTATCTGTAATATTCATATTCAATATTATTGTTTTTAGAATACTTTTCTTGCCAGAGTTGGCTAGTGACATTTAAGTTGGTAATGCACATTACTACATTGTCTTACCTGTCAAAAAAAATTCCTAAATAAATTCTATACATTCAAGTAGTAAGTAAAAATAATTTATTGTCAAGTGACTCAGGTGAATAAAAATAAGTAAAATGTAATATATTTCATATTATACAAATTTTTAGTTTGACCGCAGGTTGTTTTAGTGGCTCATGAAACGTAATCTTCTAGTTAGTGCTATTCAGAACAATGTTTAATGCAGTTTTGTCACAAATATTTTTTCCCGGCATATACGTCACTTAAAATATAATGAATCCAACACAACACCAGAGAGTTAAATTAACACCATCACAGCACAGCTTCAGTTGAAAACACTTCACGGTTCAAGTTCTAGTCATGGCTTTTGGACCTATAACATTGCATTAAATTGTACACGTGTTCTTATTTTTGTGGTCATTCTACTTAAGTGTAATTTTAAAGCCTGAGTTAGTGAATTAATGATTCATAAGTTGAGCTGACGGGAAGTACATTCACATAAAAAGACACCAGTTCAACCGCAATGTTAGAAGTACAGTGTAAAGACAGTATTAATCAAACTGTATGATGAAAATGGAACAAGATGAACATGACAAGACAAACACAGGTGTGTGAGACCTTTTTGAAGCTTTAATATTAAATATTTTTTATAACCTTCCAGATGATGTGAAGCAACGAGGAAGACAGCTGAGTCCTGAGCAAGAGGCCCTGGAGCACATAAAGTCTTGCAGAGACAAACCCTTCCTGCAGGAAATGTTTATTGACTCCTTAAAAGGTTGGTGCTGACACGACTGTCTTTCCATTCAAGTTCCAGCGTTTCTGGAGGTTTTTGATAACTAGCAGGGAGAGTCAGCCCCAGTTAAACCATTTTTCTAATACATGAAGCGATTAGAGACACTGATGTTTGAGCAGTGAATGATTTAATAATGCTGTTTTCTTTTGAAGATGTTACTCCAGGTCTAGCTTGCAGTTGCAAGACACCTTTGCCTTATTTTCTGCTTCTTCACATCAGAAAACAAAACTTGTGTATTGGCAAAAGGTCAATAATGGAAATGTTCATTTGGCAAATATTTTACCCACTATTAAGTTAGTGCAATAATAGATCACGATCACTTCAGTGTTTTTCCAAACAGTCTGTCAGTTTGTGCTGGTCATGAGGGGGCGCCATGATCTTCTAATGAACATGCCAAATAAACGCAACAAGTCAAAGGTTTGGTTCTGGACTTTTGATGATGTGCCATACCCCTTTTACACTCCTCTTAATTCTTGTCTCACAACACTATCTATTGTCAAATAAAGACAAAATGCCCAAAAAATATGTTTAAAAAAGGAGTAAGTAAGTAAGCAAGTAAGTTATAAGTATTGAGGCCTTTCAACAATATTTTGATTCTAACTCCTACCAGCTTTTTCCAGAGCTTTCAACCACATCGAACAGCCTTCAGCAGTGAAGGAAGACTGTAAATAGATAAACTGTAAGTGTGTGTTTGCTCAATTGACAAAAACCATGAAATTCTGTCGAAAGCTCTGGAGAAATCTAGAACCTGGACCTTGAGTTACAATTGTTTTTTCCAAACAGCAAAATTTTTGTTGTTGTTTTCTCAGGAGAAGAAAAATTGATTTGTTAATTTTTAATGAATAAATCTTGGATAACAACAGACTGTTATTTTGAAATTAAGAGTGAGTCAAAACTTTGATCAGCACTTGGCTGAGGATAATCAGCCATTTTTATTGTTATTGTTTAGTTTCTATTTATAACAAATAATCTGTTTCCTACAGAGCATGTTGTTTATTTTTGTTTTAGGATGTTTAGGTTTTATATATTTTTGTTTTAGAACAACTGGATGTAACTTTTTGTTTTCTCTTTTATTCTTGTTTTTCTAGGGAGAGGTGTGTTCACCCATGAATCCATTGAACCATCCACCTTCGTTGTTGAATATCGGGGGAACATTTTTACTCACAAAGAGACCTGGACAAAGAAAAGTGGTGATACTTTGAACAATTATTTGTTTGACTTCTCGTGGAATGGAACAAACTGGCGGTGAGTTTACTGCTAGTTTTTCAGTTTGGTCATTAAAGGATGGTTCTTATTTTAAATCATCTGTATTGGCTCATGTTGAAGAGAAAAACCTTCAGAATCCCAGATCATGTCAGATTGTTTTTCACCACCTTCATGATTTTTACATTTTATTTCTCAAAATGTTCAAAATTACCCAAAATTCAACTTTAGTATTAGTTAACTTTTGTAAACTTGGAAAAATTAAACAGAATGTAAAAGGATGTAAAAAAATCTCAAAATGTTTATTTACCAACAAAATTAAGTAGTTTGACTACAACAGGTCTGTTTTTCCAGGACAACACCATGAGAATAGTTGTTTAAGTTTCATGAAGAGTATCTTTCTTGCAGCATTGATGCTTCGTCAGAGGACGGGAGCCTTGGAAGACTTGTGAATGATGATTACAAAAGTCCCAACTGTGAAATGAGGACTGTTGTTTGTGAGGGGAAGCCACACCTGTGCCTGTTTGCAGTGAAGAAAATATCTCGAGGCGAGGAGATAACATACAACTACGGGGACTCCTCATACCCCTGGCGCTCAACAGTAGGTTTTTTTTCTGCAGTATGTCTTGGTTTTGATTTTGTGTGTAAATATTTTTTATAGTTTTTGTCCCATCATGTCGCAAATAATTCAAGTACATCCGATGACATCTATTTCAGACATGCCTACTAATATTTTACTACTCTTCCTCTTTCTGTTTATGACAAATATATTAGGAAATACTCTATCTTTATTTACTATCTTTAACATAGTGTCAACAAAGTAACGATCATTTTTGATTAATCTGTTGATTATTTTCTCAATTAAACAAATGTTCATTTTTGCACAACAGCAGACAAACAAAGAAGTCACAAAAAGCCTAATTAAACAACTGATTGGTGAAGCTGGTTGAAGATTTAGCAAAACAAAGAGACTTCTGTATGCTTTGTCTGTCAGCCCCCTTGGCGGTCAGAAATTGCTTAGTGCAGGTTTAATGCATTCACTAAAGTGTTAATGATGATGATGTGTTAAAATAAACCAGCACTGGAGATTTATATATGGATGTGAGTTAAGACTACGCTGTAGCTGATGTTTACCTCCTCGATCTGCATTTGTGGACGGCAAGAACTGTGATTAGGCCCTTGTGTTTTCTCCTGCAAATTTGTGATGTCGATGGAGATTGATGTCAGTGAAGACAACATTAAGCGGTTTGAAAAAAGACTCTCCTTTTCAGATTCACATCGAGCAAAGCCATCTCTTCTGCAAAGCTCTTTCTCACAACCACTGCCGCTCTCTGTGAATGAATGTAAACACAGTGACTGCAAAGCAGTAGTCTCCTATTCACTAATGAGACACGGCAAAGGAAAAGTTACCTGGATGTAACTCTACTTCTGTAAATATGTTGTGCCCCACTGTTGCTCTCTATCATACAGTGATATGAACACTGCTCCAGACTACCTCAGAACCCAGTGAGAAAACAAGCTTAAAGTTAGAGAGAGTTGGAGAAAAAACAAGTCTGAAAAAAGTGAGCACTGAATGAACCTTTTTTTTTTTTTTTTTTTTTAAGCTATTTTTTTGGGGCATTTATTGCTGTTAAACGTTGCAGTGAGAGCGAGACAGCAAAGTCAGGGAGAGAGAGAGGGGATGACATGCAGCAAAGAGCCACGGGTTGGATTCAAACCCTGCTGCAGTAGGGACTAAGCTTTCATGGTACGCGCTTACTGAGTGAGCCACTGGGGTGCCCACACACTGAATGAATCTTGATATTGTATATTGGTGTCAAGAAATTTAAAAGATACAGTTAGAATTTGAATGGCAAACAGGGGGAAGTACTAGATAAGCATTGTTTTGTTGATTGATTTGTTGTTTTTCTTAATTCCAGGTTGTCCCCGATGATGGACCAAGTAACAGTTTTACCGGGATCAACAACCGGCAGTGTCAGAATGTGAAAACCAATCAAGAGTCAGGTTCCTCTAAAAAACGGCAGAGATCTGTGCCTGAACCCATCAACGATGGTGATGAAGATGATGATGATTCATCCAACCAGCAGGAGGACGAGGCTGACTCCAGCTCAGATGACTCTGCCTCTGATGTGGAGCCCAAAGACCCTTCCTGTACCACGAAGAATTATTGCTACGTCTGCGGGAAAGCTCAGTCTAAAATTTCTCGTCACCTTTTCACCCACAGGAAGGAAGAGGCCGAGATCGCTGAGGCGTTGGCGCTACGTCGAAAATCCAAGGCGCGAAAAAAGCTCCTGCAGAAGTTACGAAACAGAGGAAACTACAAACATAATCAGGAGGTTTTGAAGACTCAATGTGGGGAACTGAAAGTGAACAGAAGAAAGTCAAACATGCCCCCCACTGCTAAAACATTTGCACCCTGTATATATTGTAAAGGCATGTATGGTCGTAAGGAAATGTGGCGACATATGCGGAGGTGTCCTTCAAAGAAGTTCTCTCCTCCAACAGGCCGCAAGACTAAAATCTTAACTATGGTTGCTGCTTCAGTGTCTGCAGACCCTCAAGAAATCCCATCAGAGGTGAGGAAGCTGTTAAAAACCCTGAAGAAAGATGAGGTTTCATCTGTAGTTTGGAGTGATTCTTATATTCTGCAGCTGGCACAGTGTTTGTGCCTCATGAATGAAAAGAAAGAAAGAGCCGAAGACATCAAACAGAGGCTGAGGCTAATGGGAAGACTCCTAATAACATTAAGAAAAAAGTCGATAAGGAGCTTTGAAGATGCTATCAAAACTGAAAACTTCAGCAAAGTTGTTGAAGCTGTCCGAGAGCTCGCTGGTTTCAATGAGGAGACGAAGTCATGTGACAGGCCGAGTGTTGTGGTGAGATTGGGAAATTCGCTCAAGAAAATGAGTGACATTAGATACGCCAGGGCTTTGAAGGAGGAAGCCGATAAAGAGACGATACAAGATGCAGAGACTTTTATGAAGTTGTGTGCAGAAGAATGGAGCCACACCCCCTCAACATTATCAAAAATAAACAGCCCGCCGACCGTACCGTTCACACAGGACGTGCAGCTCTTCTACCAGTGCATGGAGAAGACAGCAACATCTGCAGTCAAAAGCCTGACCATGTATGAGAGCGCTCCAGTCTATAATGCACTTCTCAGAGTGACAGTTGCACAGGTATTAATCTTAAACAGAAATGTGTTTGAAGTTTCAAAAGTCACCCTCCAGTCATTCCAGGACAGGGAGGAGACTGAGCTTCATGGAGACGCTGCTGTTTGTCAGTCACAGTTTGAGCAAATTCTGTCCAAGCGCAATGTGAAGATCAATGTTATGACTAAGAGTGGCAGAAAAAATGTTGAGAAAAAAGTTGCTGTTATGTTGACACCCGAGCTGCTCAGCGCAATAACGCTGCTTGTGACCAAGAGAGAGGCATGTGGCGTGCATGAACGTAATCCCTTTTTATTTGCAAGACCTGTGGCCATATGTACAAGCTTCTACCAGGGACAAACGTGCATCAGCACCTTTGCAGCTCGGTGTGGAGCAAAGAAACCAGAGAACCTCAGGTCTATTTTTTTTCGAAAGCACATCGCAAGAATTTTCCAGATTCTCAGCTTCACAAATGACGAGCTGGATCAGTTAGCCAGAGTGCTGGGCTGGGACATTTGCACCGACAGGGAGCATTACCAGATGCCAGAGGCAGCGCTCGACATCGCAAAAATCTCAGAGCTGCTCTTGGCAATGGAGAGTGGAACTCTTGAAAGATTTGAAGGAAAATCGTTTGAGGAAATTGAGATTTCAGGTATGTGACTAGTTCAAAACTTAAAGGTGCCCTGTGGGAGTTTTCTTGTAAACAAACAAAAGTTATGTTTACAGTCAGCTTTACTCACAAAGTTCACTGTGTATCCTTAAGGCCTAGCAAACATGTTCACTGCATTTCCTCCCTCGAAACATTTGCGTCACTCAAAACATAAAGGTCCAGTACCAATGTCGCCCCTAAACCCTAGGCCCTGAACCCTCACAGACAACGTCACCTGGTGAGTGATTGAGTGCAAGAGGCTGCAAGGGCTCAAAATGGTATAAAGAGGAATGGGACAACACTTATATCACGTTACCTTGATGATGCCAAAACATTTGCATTCAATTGTGGGTTTGGGACTTTTGATTGTACATTTTTATTCTCTCCCTGTTTGTAAAAAAAAAAAAAAAAATGTTGGATCAGATCTGTTCCAATTTGGATGTATGGAATTCATCATCACGTCATCATAGGACAAATAAGTGGCTCTGAATCACAGTGAGCTCTGTGTTTATACGGTCCTGTACTGTCTTTTTTCCTGTAATGCTAACATTGGGATTCATTCCTTTCATGCTTGTTTGTTAACCGTTCTTCTTCTATCTTATTATTTCTTGAGTTTTATGGCCATTGTTTGCCCTTTTTTTACGCTTCTGGGCATCCCCCTGATAACCATGGCAACCCCGTGTTTTACATCACAAAGCTCTGAACTTTGGGTAATTCCCTCAGGCAAAGCCTACAGAAATGCGGACTAACACAAAGTGTCCATAAAGGGCTCAAAGTGTCTGCCGGAGAGCCCTAATGCCCTCCATGGTTTGACAGTGGGACAGCCCTAAGTCCTCACAAACTTACTGGGAACGCACCTCCAAGTCAGTGAGGGGGGACATTAGGATTGGGCCCAACTTTTGAAACCAGTGTTGATTACATCCTTGTATACGTGCGAGTAGTCTTCTTCTTCTGTTCCACTTGCAGGCAGACCAGTGAGTTTCTTGGTACATTACTGCCACCTGTCAGTCAGTGGATTAATGTTAAAAATCTTCGGATGTCAGGAAGCCATTACATCATTGCACAGCCTTCCTAAGGACAGTAACATTAGTGACCAGTGGCTAAAATAATTTCTTTCTGAAATGCATTTCACCGTCTGTCCGGTCCATTTCCACATTCACTGACCATCGCCATTTGCATTTACCAAGCTACAATAGTAGGCTACAATCTCAGAAAAATCAGCCAATCAGAATAAAGGTTCAGAGACAAACACAAAATGCCCTGTTGCTACTAGAGCTCCAGAGAGAGGCATAAGAGAGGAGATGTGAAAATATAATGAGACAGTTTTTGGTTCTTAAAACCACAAATATATCTTCTTATGGATTGACATTTCAACTGAAACACTCTGAAAGGGTAAAATATGGAGCTTTAGACCATTGGTAAGAATGTTTATTCACGTTCATATGTGCATGCATGAGTCAAAAACTCTACGGGATATCTTTTTAAAGGATGTCAAACCTTTTGATATAAGTGTGTGTTTTGTAGATAAAGGCCTGTACTTAGAGCTAGAGAAAGTTGATTCATAGTTTTTACTGGATTCTTAAAAAAAAAAAGACCAGCATTAATAAAGTTTTTGTTCTGATGAAATGGATGCTTTTGTGATATCAAGATTACTGCATTAATGTCTTTATATTGATTCATATGACCCATTCCTCTTGTTACAACACACATGTACTTGTCTTACTTTCCTTTGAAGATGAAGTGCAGCCATACGTGGAGCCGAACAATTGTGATGACGCTGATGATCCTGAAGAGGACGATGAAGATGCAGGCGGTTCTCTTCAGCCGAGCAGTATGTAATAAACATATAAACTCTTACTAGCCTTTGATCTGTGTTATATTCGTTTTTAGGCATTGAGGCTTGTAATACACGTCACTGCATTTTCTTTAACTGAAACAAGATTAACCACCAATAAATCGGAATCAAAAACAAAATAATTATATATTTACATAGATTGTATTTAGAGGTATGTTAATGGACAAACAAGGAATAGATTTGCTCATCTATGCCCAATCCAGGCCTGCTCTACAAAATTAACACAAAGAATTGCATTTGTCAAGAAATTGAAAGGTGACAGAAATGCTTCAGATGTTTAGTTGATTATTTTGCAAAAGAGAAATTGATAACGCGTGTTTGAACAAGGAACGACATAGATAATCATAATTATATGCAAATTATGTGGAGCCACATTAAGTTACTTACCTTCCCTAATTATCGGTGGCTGTGACGTGGGTGTCTGGCAACTTGTCTTGTGTTTTGTTTTGCTGCTATTGACGAATATAACAAATGCCCATTGATGTATCTTTAAATGAGTCGAGATCAGTTAAACTTAAAAGCGGCTATAATTTATATTTTTATCATAATAATGGATCAAATAGCAAAGTGAAAACAATGAGACAGTGTGACAGGCATCATTCATAGTGACGAACCTACAGAGAGTTATCACCTGAATCATCTGCTTTACTGAGCTTTGTAGAGAGTTTCAGCTCATTGTTTAGGTTTCTAGCTGCGTTTATCTGGGAATATTGACCAAGAAAAGTGTTGATACTCTTCTCACATACTTGTCTCTGTCTCTTTTTGGTCTTTTGTCCTCAGAAGGCTCCTTTTCATCAACTAAAAAACGAGTTTCTTCGTCGAGAAAACGAGGCAGAGGCAGGAGGAAGAAGAGTGAAAGTGAGGAGTCTGAGCTGAATAAAGAGAAAAATTATGAGGACAACACAGAGAACGATATCAAAACACCTGAGGAAACACCATCTCGTGGTTTTAGTGATAATGATGATGATCAGGACATGAATGTGGACTTTGATATGGACATAGACTCTGATGAGGATGTCAGAAATGTGGAAAATGATGGAGATGGTGACTCAAATGCATCAGCGGTGATGTCTGTTAGGACAGACGTCAATAAAACCACGAAGCAGGATCATAAGAAGCACACCACTGACACTGACCGTGAAGACACCATGGACATTGATGCAGAGAAGCATGTGGAGAAAAAAGATAAAGAGAAAGGTGAGTAACAAACTGACTGGATGGATGTGGATAGCAGAAGCTTCTCTGCCACCTTAAATCCGGTGGCGCTAGAGGAAAAGTCAGGGCATCACAAAAGTCATTAGGACATATTATAATGAAAAATGAATGTCTAATTTTGTGCCAATCCGTCTAGTAGATGTCAGGCTATTCAATAAACAAGTCTAAACTTAACCTGTTTATAACGCTGGAGAAAAAGTTCAGCAGAGTCACCATAATTTATTCTCATGGGACCTTGAAAATCTGAAGTAGAATTCATGACAAAACCAAAAACATCATTTTCACGGAGGCACTAGAGGAAGAGTTGGTATGGTTCATCCTCTGTGGACCACAAATGTCTGTGCAAAATTTCAGTGCAGCCCATCCAATGTCAGTGCTAGTATTTTAACAAATTATAACAAAAACATGTTTTCACGTGATTTATAGAAAAGAAGAACAGATTATTAGCTGCAGTGACTGGAATGAAAGAAGTGAAGATAGTAATCCCAAAACTCAACATGGTAAGTATCCAGTTACTTGATGTTTTATCTCATATAATAATTAAAAAACTGGGTCAAAGTATGAATTAAAGTTTTCATTATATTCATGGTTCTTCCAATGACTGTAAATCTATTTTCTACTGTCCAACAGTTGACACAATTATTACCGTGTTTATTTCTAGTTATAGATAGAAATGACGATGGACACAAAACAGACTTACTAGTTTAACCTAAAATGTAGTCAGTGAAATCAAATCACAGCATTACAGTTTTCTCAGGTGACTTTTTTTATTTTGTTTATTTTTTTCTTGTGTTTTTTTTTTTTTTCTTTTCTCCTACTAGAATTTGCATACTCCAGTTCATATTTCCCAGTTATCACCTGTGTGTAATAAGTGGCCGGTGAGAGATCAACCCAACCAAGACGGCAGCAACCAGAGCGAAACATCTTCTAGATCCACAGATGCCAAAAACAAGGTGGGGAAATGTACTTCTCCTGACAAGTGGATAAAGTATTTGGCTTCATAAAATTTATATAAATTGAAAAGAAAAATGTCATTTGTCACTGTAAAGTAATTTAAGGGAAAGTGTGCACCTTTATTAATAAAGTGTGAGGAATAAAAACAAAAATAAAAAGCATAGAATCTTTACAGTAAGGGTCAAATCTTTAAAAAAAGGTTCTCCCTTTTAGTATTTTGTAGTAACTTAATGCAGTTGTATTTCAAATGTCATATACTAAACATTGTTTGTATGCATATACAATATTGAAATCTGTATCTATTCTCCTCCCTGTCAGGCCGTTCACATGACATGCTCCCACTGCAACAAGAGCATGATGATGGGACAGACTGCGTACCAGAAGAAGGGATTCACTGATGTCTTCTGCTCCAAAAACTGCCTGTTTGAAATGTTCCCCATCAACAAACCAAACACCAAGACCTGCCATTACTGTCACAAGTCAGTCTGAGAAAAACATCACCTCTCAAACAGCCAGACCAGTATTCTTGCATGAAGTAGACCTTGTAGCCTTTGTAGTATAAAAGGTTTTAGTGTGTTTTTCCTAGCTTTCAGTCAGCTGCTGGTTCCCAGTTATTTCATTATGGTAGGAAAATTAACTGGTGGAGACTTAAAACTTCATTGTTACTGAATCCGTCCATTTCTCTGGACTGAGCGCTTTGATACTTTCACAGTATTAATATAGAACCTAGACCTGCTTTATAATCAAACAACACATGGACATCTACCTTTAGACTATATGGAGCTTTAAGTTGCTGATTAGAACTCCCAGTGGTTCCCACATCAACAGTAAATGCAAGCATTATATTCACTTGCACAAATAACTTATCGTTACTTACATTTCAAGTTTCTAAAAGTTGATTTTCATAACATTCTGAATGAGTTGAAACCAGTGGCTGCATGAAAAGCAATGGAAAGACAGTGAGCTGAAATAAGCTATAAAGCTCTGAGTCAGCTGATAATTCTCTGTGAGTTCATTGCTACATGTGACCTCCTATCACATTACACAGCCATTTGAACCATAGTCATTAGTGCAGGTTCAAATAGATAACAAAGATGAATATACTGTTGAAAAAACGCCCTGATTATCTCATCATATTGTTCTGTGTAAAACGTTTAGTCAACGTATTAAAGGTTGATGTATCAAACTCTTTATCGTCTCCCCTCCTCTGGGTTAGGGCGATAACGCAGCCTCTGGACCTCATCATGGCTGTGGTGGACATTAAAGGAACTATGAAGGACTTCTGCAGTCTGACCTGCGTGTCCTCCTTCAAGACAAACAGTGTGCCCACCCAAACACCACAGTCACTCTGCAGCATGTGCAACAAATCCTGCACTGTAAGTAAAAACAAATCTCAATTTCTTCAGCCTCAAAACAAAAAAAAAGTTAAAGTCTTTGTTGTACTCACTGCTCCTTTATCATTATCTACCACAGACCACATGTGAGTTGACCCTGCAAGAAGCTGTCCACAAGTTTTGCAGCGACTCATGCTTGGAAGGATTCTGCAGGGACAACATGCCCACCTGTGACAACTGCAGCTCCCTCTGCCACAACCAGCCGCTCATGCTGAAGCTCGAGGAGGAAACGAAAGCCATCTGCAGTGAGAAATGTCTGCAAGAATTCAAAGAGGTGCAGAAATATCACAATCACAAAGCACAAAAATACTCACAACTAAAACTGTGCAAAGTGCAGGTCCAGAATCATCATATTGTGGCTGAATCTACAGCAAATCATGTTATATACATGCTGTGTGCATAAAACGGTATGGTTACTGACTTGGTAGCTGTAGAGAAAATATGCTTATTGTTGAAATAGACAGAGCATGTCAAATTAATATTTTGAACATTTTGGTGACATATTTAGTTTTGTTACACTTTATTGATATGAAAAAGAGGAAAACATAAAAAGGTAGATTGCATAATAATTGATAATATGTAATAATAATAATGATCTCAAAGACAAAATGGGAATAAGGTACAATATGCTAGAATGATAAAGCTGCCGTTATCTGTATTTCTGTTATTGTCAACAGATTCCACAAAAAAAAGGAAAACGAACATTGCGTGGCCTTCAGCCAGCCAGAAGTGGGCTTTTAGCTCAGGAGGAGTTACTGAGGCAGGATTAAGTCGTGCATTTGTTTGGGACAATTTTCAGCCACACATTAATGCACATTTGGCTATTTATGGTACCAAGGACCCTGCGGTCAGCCCAGCCGCTGCTCATTTGTGTGTCTATTCGTGCAATTATGGTACAGGCACTGAGAACAGCCAAAAAACTCAATGAGTTCTCACTTAAGAAAAAAAAATATTTGTCACAAGAACACTGAACACTAGACAAGACCCATTAATCTTAAATTACATATGACATACTATAAATATCTTGATGAAAATTCTGTATGAATTGTAAAGGTGTAGGTAAAGTCACCTGAAATGTCAGTATGCATTGTCATAAAAAAAATTACTTTACCCATATAAAACTCATTCTAAAGTTTATTTTTTTAAATAATTCTGATTAAGTCAGATCCACTGTCAATATACCATAGTTACTTTTTCTTTTTTTATTCATGAAACAAAAGGTAAAAATACATTGACATTAAAAGACATTTTTTAATGACTATTTGCTGCAGGGTGTATGTACTTCTTTTCACTTTAAAAGATCAGCAAAATATGTAATTTTCTCATTTTTTTACCCCCCAAAAAGGACAGTATGATGAATACATATTTAAGTGGTAGTAGTCAGATGTAGTCACTGGCCATCTGAGCAGGGATTGTACTGCTCAAGATTCAGATTCAGACTTTTTGTTATCCCAAATGGGAAACGGATAATTAATTAAGATAATACTTCAGTCTTCAGTCCTATGACCGAATCACAGCCCTGCTGATATTCAGGACAGCATCACTCCTTCTCGTGTGATATTGCTGTTCTACGAGCAACATATTAGTTAACAGTAATAAACAACAACAGATTATGATTTGTTTTTTTTAATTTCATCATTTATTTGACAGCACCAACACAAATAGTTCCGCAACTGGACTGGTACTGCACTGTTTCGAAGACATAAACAATTTCTTGACCTTCACAGTGCACACTAGCTTGCTACTTTGTTTACAGGTTAACTCAGGTGTGCACTGCAGTGTCCAAGCTTCTTCCCTTCCCTTCATCCACTTCATCAATTTATTCAAACGTTATTTCTGGAACTATATTCATCTTTGCAAGTTTGTTGTAATGCAAAATAGATAACGACCGTTAATGTAACGCAAATTTACGGTTAATAGAACACCTATAAAGCAGGGTGATACATTTAGTTAAAAGTGCTGTTGTACTCATAACTCATGGAATGCCTCTGTCCAATCAAATTACTTGGTCAGAACTAACTGTGGTATTAAAACGGGTAAAAAAACAACAACATAAGTGCAACAATATACACAATACAATAAAACATACCCGACAAGACACCAAACAGTCAGTTGACAGTTGTTGCAAAGTCTCTAAAACAGGCTCCGAGTGAGACTCGAACTTACGAGCTTCAGATCAACAGACTCAGGCTCCTCGTGACCGGTAAAGAACATTACTACCGAACCGTTGAAATCCGGTTGGATTTTTTGCAAATACTGGCAGAAAAATTAGATGTTGTCTCGCGACATTCAGATGACATCAAAATTGCATTTAAAAAAAAAAAAAAAAAAAAAATTTTGAATAAATAAAAATATTTAAATACATAAGATCAAGTAAGAAGTTTTTAAAGGGTGTACTGTAGTGATAAAAGACAGATTTGTCATATGTCAAAATTTGTTGCCGTTTGTTTTTGTGTCGCGCTTTTTGGCTGCTTGCAGCACCTGTACCGTAATTGCAGGAGTAGACGAGTAAAAGACTGCAGTACTGTCTGTGTATTAGACTCGGCGTTGTGGTGGTGTTTACAGTCTGAACAGCGAAAAGTCGCCGTTTTATCTTCATTTTCACCGTGGGGAAATGAGGTGTTCGGTACCCGGGTGTGGAAATGTCCGCACGTCAAGACTGTCCACCCCGCAAAAATTTCACGTTTTCCCGTCCAATCCGGTTCTGTGCCGCGAGTGGCTGGAGGCCATCGAGAACAGTCGTTTCGACCCAAAAGTTACAACCGTACTGATGACCAGGATTCACGGCCTGCGTGTGTGCAGTGATCACTTCAGGCATCAGGACTACATCGGCGGGCAGAGAAATTATTACGCAGCGTTAAAGCGGGGTGCCGTCCCGTCGTTGTTCCCATGGACGGAGCCAGAGTCAGAAACCGTACCGACAACGTCTCTGTCCCAGCAACAGGTAACGGTCAGTTGGCTCTGAGAGAAGTGCAGCGGGATAATGTAAATATATTTGGGAATAATATAAAGGCTTATTACACAAAAATATTTTACCATGGCCGGATTAACCTGTGAGTAGACTAGGGGCAATAACTTGTCATTAGGCCCCTGTTAACCCCCCAACCTGAAATCAATCAGTACTGCCATCATTATTTGATTAATTAATAGTGGGTTGACAGAAAATTAATTGGCATAGGTTTTGAGTAGTACCACTTTACAATAAGTCTACCCTTTATAAATGGTTTATAATTAGGTACCACTTTATAAAGTGATTAATAATTTTGATTAATCATTTGAATCATTTTAAATTAAAAATACCAAATATTCACCAGTTCCAGCCTCTTAAATGGTTATATTGTAAAGTTTCCTATGACAGTGAACGCACCATTGTCCTGTTTTTGATTGTTGGTCAGACAAAACAAGCAGTTAGAAAATGTTAAAAAATAATGATAAGCATTTTTCACTATGTTCTGACATTTAATCCCCTCAGCACCCACTTCATTATTGATTATTAAAGACCAGTGACCAGTTATGGCTCATTGCAATCAAACACCCAGATTATGGCATCATCACACTGGAAGAGGTAACGTGTACAGTTGTCATTTTACTGTCAGCGACTACCTATCGAAGGAATCCTAATACAATTAAAAATTCAAACCTGATGCATTGCCAGTTGCTACAGCTGATCACTCTTCATTTGTGGGGACCCTCTCGACTGTGCTCAATAAAATACAAAATTAAGTCACTAACAAAAAACAGTGCAGACATTTCTTTCAATATGATGTTTGTATTGATAGGATACTGTAATGACCTGGAGCCAAAATTGGATTATTTGTGAAATGGCTGTTGGTAATGTACAAGTACACCTGCAAAACCAGTGGAATGAACCTCTAAAATCTATGTCCATGATTATGTTTAATACAAGGCCTCTGTAGCTTATGTACGTTGAATTATATTGTAGCTCAGTGTTAAGATTGTAGATTCACACAAAAATTTAATGTTTTAATTTCAGGGTACAGAAATGTTTCCTCGAGCATGTGCTGCCACAGAAACATCCCCTGAGATGAAAAAAATGGATGCTATTATTAGTCTTTGGAGCTGCTTCAAAATAAACTACACAGGCTCTGTTCAGTGTGATGAAAGAACATGTCATCCAGTGCAGCGGTGTGGTTCAAAAATGGAGATCTTTGACACAAAGAAATAAGATGTATTAGGCTTTGACTACACAGGGTTGTTTGAAGAATAAATTCATCCTTGGTTTTGGTCGTTTAATGGAATTAGAAATATAAAAATATATATTACATCCTCATCCTTATTAAACGTTCTAGGGTTGCAACTGACAACTAACAACCATTTTCTTATAATCTCTCAGCTATTTCTACAAGAAAACTGTCAGAAACTGGCACAGAATAAAAACCAGCCAAAATTAAAATCTGTAACGATAGAAAGCAAAGAATAGGAGTAAATCCTCACATTTCAGAAGCTGTAACAGGAAAATATTTTGTCTCTCATCACTAAATAATTACTAGAAAATACTCTCACAGAATTATTAACACTATATAGCATGTAGGACATGAAATAACGAGAACACCACCAGCTTCTTCATCATTGAAGAATAAGCTACATTAAATTTGGCTTTTTAATAAGAAATGGGTAAAATAGCCCGACCCGCACTGTATGGACAAACATATCCAAACCCACTGGTATTAATCTGCTTTATACAACAGCCTCACTTCCCAACAGATTTTGGAGCCTGGCTGCAGGGATTTGATCCTATTCAGCCACATGAGCATTAACGAGGTCAGTCGTTGATGTTGGGCGATTTCAGATGACATCCCAGTTCATCCCAAAGATGTTGGTCGGGGCTCTGTGCAGGCCAGTCAAGTTCTTCCACACCAGACTGGGAAAACCATTTCTTTATGAATCGCTCTACTGTTGCCCAAACCTGGCCACCGATATCCTTTTAAAATACCCTTGTTTGCTGAAGCATGGAGATTTCCCTTAGGGGGAATAAGGGGTTTAGCTCAAAGCATTAAAAACAGCTTCAGCAATGCAGTGTGGTGAATCCATTCATTGCTGCAGCATCAACTCTGGTGGGGACGTTACAGGAACTGTGCAAACTACATTTAAATCTGTGTCTAACATCAGTATTCGAGCATCGTATCCAGCTATCACTCAGGAAGAGGCTGAGACGTCTGCTTGCTGATTAATTTCTTGTTTTGTTTTTCTGCAGAAAATCAAAACACCGCACCAGTGCACCATGTGCCACACTAATCAACCGATGTCAGATATGGTTGACTACAAAAGCAGCGAGGGCGTGGTGGAGCTCTTCTGCACTCGCACCTGTGTGACGTCATACAAGCTACGGCCTGCTATCATATACAAACTTCAAGGTAGAAGAAGATAAGTTTGTCAGAACAGATTTTTTTTTTTTTTTTGTAATATCTGACCTTCTATCTGAAATGCCTTAAAATAGATAGTGTGCAGTCTGACACAGATTGTGACCTCTTTATTAGACTCATCTTGCAGTTTGAGTGAGACTGTAGTTATCGCACAGGCTGTCGGTACCTTTACTTCCAATCCCCAAAATTAAATATGTCTGCAGTTCTCTCATTGGTTATAATTTTTACAGATGTTTTCACTTACTGTGTTTTTCATTTACATTGTATACATATTTAGAAATCATTTTTAAACACACTATTATATAGTTGTAAGTACTTGTATAAGTGTATATTTATGTATGTTTTGACAACTGTAACTTATCCTCTGGGCACCCATTAGAGGACGCAGCTGTATATTGGCACAGGTTTTGGCATGAAATTGGATTATAAAACCTGTAGTAGGAGCACCTGAGTCTGAACCAGTTCTATGAGGATCCTAAAATGCTTTGCACAGATAGAATTAGGAGACTATGTCAAGCTTGTGTGAAGAGTTAGAATATTTAGTTAGTTAGAATATTTATGTGATTACAACATATTTCTAATGGTTAAGATGTCAAAAGTTTTTGTTTGTAGAAAAATAAAATGGTCCAGGAGAAAATAAATAAATAATTAAAAATAGACAGAATAGGAATGATAAGAGTCAAACACCTTTATAATAATATAAATATATCTTCAATGTTACAATTGTAGACGAATACTCAAATGAATTTACACTTTAAAGTGTCCTTACAGCTGCTTAGAACTATATTATTTAAACCATTTATTATTAATATAATGCTAATATAGATAGATAGATAGATAGATAGATAGATACTTTATTTATCCCCTAGGGCAAATTCATGTGTCCATTAGCTCATTGTTGATAATAATGATAATAATGAAAATAATAAAAACAGTTAATAATAAATAAACAATAATAATTAGATTAGTCCACTTCCTGTGGTTGAGGTGTTGTACAGCCTGATGTTAGTGGGAACAAAGGATCTCCTGAACCTCTCTGTTCTGCAGTGCAGTGAGATGAGACATTTGCTGCAGCTGTAGTTGCTTCTCTGTCCTGCCAGGATGTTGTGGAGAGGATGGTTGGTATTGTCCAAGATGGCCTCCATCTTACATTGCATGCATCTCTCCATAACAGTCCTGAGTGAGTCCAGACTCCTGCCAAGCACAGACCGGGCCTTTTTTACCAGCTTATCCAGTCTCTTTGTGTTCGTGTCTGACATGCTGCTGCCAATATAATAATATAGTAGATAAATGCTTATTAAGGGGCTTTAAAGTGACACATGTTTCTGATTTCTCCTCTCAGGAAAGAAAAGCTCATCTCGGTTGAAAAAGAGGAAAAAGGAAAAACAATCACAACAAAAATCAAATATTGTGAGTATATTTACATATTTCATATAATAAATAAGTTTGTCTGATACATGTGAGTCCAGGGACAGCCTCTAATCCCTGTATCATAACTGTGCATCATGTTACAGGAAGACATGATGGTCAGCTCTGACTCAACTGTAAACGAAAATGAAGCCTCGAAAGCTGCTGAATCCGACGCCACTCCAACACTCATCATCGCAGACTCGTGCGTTGTCTGTTGCAACTGCGGGAAGAGGCTGCCGAGAGGACAGACACTTTACCAGCCGAAGAGCTCGTTAGAGGTTTTCTGCTCTGCTTCTTGTCTCTCTGAAAGACACCCACACATCAAAATGGTCACCAAGAACTGCTACAACTGCTGCCAGTAAGTCCAGGATATTTTTCTTCATGCTTTTCTACGACTGATGCCTGATTTATTTGTCTGTATAAAAGAGACAGAGAGGTTGAACTGTGTCCTATGTGAATTAACCCAAAATTTAACAGTTACGTTCCCATTTTTTTAGTTGATTGGACTAAAATTGTCAACAGAAAAATAATCAGTCATCTACTTTTATAATTGATTAGTTGTTTAAGTAATTTTTCAAGCAAAAACAAAACAAGCATTCCCTAGTTCCAGCTTGGTGCTTTTCATTGTGTTACATGACGATAAAGTTAAAATTTTTTATGGTTTTTGGTCTTGATCAGACAAAACAAGTAATTTAATTACATCACTTGAGCTTCAAAAATTATGTTTTTTTTTTTGTATCCTCTGGAATTTAATAGACCAGATTAATATTGGATAAATTCAGATTCATGGTTAACAGAAATAATCATTGGTTGCAAAAATGGAACTAGTTACCCTCTTTATAGACTAGTGTTGTGCAGTAAGGTACTGCAACTGCTGCACTAAATTCGGTGGACTGAGGTTTTTATGAACTCTTAACCCATCCTTGAACGTCGCTGTGTCATAACATATCTCCTGTGTGCAGTTTTTTCTCCTGACTAGGAATCTCATCCTAATTTCATTCATCCTTGTCTCCTCAGGGTAATAATGCGGCCGCACAACGTCATCCTGGCTCCAGTGGATGATTCAGGAGCTATGAAGGAGTTGTGCAGCGAGACCTGCCTCAGCTCTGTCCAATCCAAGAGGGACATGGCCACCCCAAAACCCCCGCCGCTAGTAGGACCCCGCTCAGAGTGCAGGATGTGCGCCAGATTTTGTTATGTAAGGAAAAAAAAGTAACTGACAAAAGGCAATTGTATATTTTCTTACACATACTTACATACTTAACAACTTCCCAACATGTAACTTGCCTGTGGCCCTCAGTCCCAAGCAAATATATAGTTTCATTATTTATAAACAGCCTCAGCAAATTATTAAAAAGTGCTGTACTGTAGTTTCTGGCAAATGTTACTTAAACAGCTGTAACTGTATTTGATGGGGACTATTTTCAAACAGTTACACCATTACACAAGAGTATTTACAGCAGCAGGATGGTGGATGTGGGAGTGACTCAAACAGTGCAACAGTGTGACTCATAAACACAAAATAAAAACTGGAATAATTATCAGGATTGACAATAAATTAACATCTTAGACAGAGTCAAACTGTGAAATGTGGAAACGTGTGAACACATCCATCAGATTTATCTCTCTCTCAAATTGAATCGAAGGCAACTGGACTTGTATTTGTCTGTGGAAGACGTTTCGCCTCTTATCCAAGCGGCTTCATCAGTTCATCATGTATTGGTCTCTCTAGTCCGCACTAGTCTGACCAAGAAAGTGGAGTAGGACCCAGGTATTTAACCTCTTGTGGGTGGGTCCACCAAAGTACCTGTGAAAGTACTGGTTTCACCTGACCATTGTTGTGGTCTCATGTGGACGACCGTCGTTAGGGTCAGGTGACCCTGTTGTTATCCCGTGTGAACCACAGTCGTTAGGGTCAGCTGAGCCCCTGGTGGATGACGATCGTTGAGAGTCGTCTGAGGTTATGTTGTTGACTCTCCTGGGTACCGATGAAAGGGCGACATTGTAGATGGGGGATAGATGGTGTCGCAGACCACCTCCCCTGTTTAGCGATGGCCTCTCCACTTTTACATAGATGGCTTCCTTGACTCCCCTTTCAAACCATCTGTCCTCCCTGTCCAAGATTTTGACATTGCTGTCTTCAAAGGAGTGTGCCTTTTCCTTTAGGTGGGAGTAGACAGCTGAGACAGGGCCTGAAGAGTTTGCCCTTCTGTGTTGGGCCATACGTTTGTTTAAAGGTTGTTTAGTTTCCCCAATATATAGGTCATTGCATTCCTCACTGCATTTGACCGCATATATCAGGTTGCTTTTCTGATTGTATGGTGTTTTGTCTTGTCTTGCAGTTGCTACTACAGTACGTAATAGATTTTTGGAGCAATGTCCCTGCATGAACTGCATAAAATAGCCTAGAATCTGGAGATATAGTTACCCAGATAATTCAAACTATGATCCCATATATGATTAAATCTGCACTGGACATGCTCTGATCACAAGATGTCATATCAAAAAAAAAAAATTTCCGGATATGCTCCAGATATGATCCAGCTTTATGACAGTAAGACAAATAAAGAATATATCCAGCAGTATCCTTTTAAATGTGTTAATTTACCACAAACTCTATATAAAATATGAATAAACAGTTTAATGTCTATGTAAAATAATTACCCCACACATGCTCCTTTGTCGTCCTCAGTGCAAATTCAAGCTGACCCTGTATGGTGCGGTCCATAAACTCTGCAGCGACACCTGCTTCATTAACTACCACAAAGTCAACAACCTGCCTGTGTCTACCTGTGACGTCTGCAGCTCCATCTGCTCCGACAGACGATACATGCTGAAGATGGAGGACGGCAGCAAAACCATCTGCAGTGAAGAGTGTCTGGTCAAGTGCAAAGAGGTGCAGAAATCAAACATCAGTCATGGTCTTATCATTTTTAAATAAAATTAAAAGTTCACAAGTTCAAACACGTTTATGAGCCTCACATCAGCCATGTTCTGTTTTTTTTTTCTAACTGTGCAGAAAGTCAGGACACCTCAGCTGTGCCCCACGTGTCAGACTTCACATCAGCTGTCAGACATGGTTGAAAATAAAAACGAAGAGGGCAGGTTGGACTTCTTCTGCAGCAACAGATGTATGATTGTGTACAAGGCGCAGTCTTTCACTGTGACAGGTATTTAACAGCAATATTTTCAAAATGAAAATCTTTTTCCCTCTTTTCCAACTTTCAATTTTCACCACCAACTTACTTTGCATTGCTGAGGTACTGTTGCACCGAATTTCTTTTTTTTTTCTGTTTTTATGTAAAGCACTTTGAACTTCTTTAGAATGAGATTGTTCTATACAAATAAAAATGAATTTTAGTTAAAGAATATCTAATGAGTTTCTACAGCAGTGTACAAACATAAGGTGTGGAATAGATTGTGTTTGTCTGCTTCCTTTGCTAAAAGCAGTAACTTTCTTTTCCTCACGTTCTTATCTCCTCATTAACTTAAAGTTTATCTGTTATGTAGACAAGAATCAGAATCAGGTTTATTGCCAAGTAGCTCTGACATATGAGGAATTTCTTTTGGTGTTTTGATGCATAACAATGAACATAAAGAAGAAGAAAAAAATATTAAGAAAGATAAAGCAAAAGCAAGATAACTTAAATAGAAATAGAAAGACACCACTGGCTCTGTCTATGTTTGTCTTCAAAATGTGTCTGAAGAAAATTTCCTACCTTCTGTGGACCATAATTTGTTCATCTTTATAGAAAAGATCAACCCTTCATCTGAAGAGAGTGATATCAAAGATGTGAAGCCGTCCCTACCAAATCTTGACTGTGTGAGTTAAATAATGTCTTCTCTGATAATTGTAACACGCTGAATCAAGGTTATGAATTTAAACCTAATTTCTGATATGAACAGTCACAGCATGAATGAGGTTTCTTTAACCTTTGCAGTGATGGGTGTGATACAGTGTAGGAATACAACTGAGTTTGTGACTGATAAGTAGAAACACCAGAAAGTCGGACTACAGCAAAGTGTTCTCTCTCTGGATGAGCTGCAGTGTGAAAGTAGATTCAGAGTTGGAATAGTCACAATACTCCACACAGACCAGTCTGTCCTACAAGTCCCATAGCTTATTCATCTCTTTCTTCACTCCTCATTAAGATAAAAGAAGAGCCCATCGATGAAGAGTACGACCAGATTCTTCCACCCTCCATATTTGCAGAGGACATCAAGGATGAGCCAAATGTGGCGAAGGTACGACATACAGGTCACACTACAGCTCATCAGAAGCTAAACACAAAGAATCAGAGAGGACATATTTATGTGTACAGCACCATAAAGCATTTACATTACATTAAAAGTCCACCATTGAAAATATTATTTAAGTAAAGATATGTAATTATTATGAGCAAAATGTATTTTAAACATCAACAGTAAAAAGTACTTGTTAGGAATAATGGCCCCTTTCAGATAGTTAATTTGATTATTCTAACTGATGTGTAGATGTGGAGGTGAAGCTAAGTACTAAGCTAAGTTTAAAAGCTAAAACATGAAACTTCCAAAGCAGTGTGTCTGTAATTTAATCCTAAAAACTAAATTTGCAAAAGAGAAACTATATTTCAATATTTAATTTAAATTAGCTGGTATAGAAATGTCCTAGAAATGTGTCTGTATCTTGAAATAATAAAGAATAACAGGTTGTAGCAGAATAATTATGAAAAGGTTTATTTGAGAAAGTAACAAAACCGATTTTTTTTTGTATATCTTTTATATTATATATATATATTTTTTTATTTTCAAATATGTTTTATAGAGCCAAAGAAAGTTATACAGACAGTAAATGGTTTTACCAGTGTTCATTTTCATAGTAAGAAAGGATTATAAAATTAGATTAATTGTATATTCCCAGGTATAAAACAGGTGATGTAAAGGTATAAAGATTGTCCTTGGGATTTGAACAAATAAATAATAAATAAATAAATAAATGAACAAATCATTAAATAATTACCCTAAATGAAAACTGACAAAAATAAATGTGTAAGTGTAATAATAAAACTTTAAGAACTCATTTACAGACTCAAATGACTTAAAAGAAGTGTTTTTCCAATGAACAATAAACCATCTTTCAGACACTGACCATATGTTTGATATGAAAAACAAAGTAACTTGAAACTACAGGTTCTGGAAGTGGACTGTGGAATGAAATGCAAATGCTGAAGAGATGTGCAAGTACCTCAGTGTTTTTTACTGAAGTACAGGACTAAAGTAAATGTACTTGCATTTGAAACAGGTCTTTGTAATCATTAATTTCTAAAATTATTGTTTGATTCTGTCGTTACAGGATTTCTACTTTTCAAGAATAATATCCTGAACATAAATCCTGTTTGTGCCTGTCCACCTTAAATCATGATTGATGTAAAAGTGATATGAATAATAATGCATGTTGATAACTAATGAAGAAAAGAGTAGCAGAGTCACGAAAGGAGACATTTAGAGATTCTGGATTTTATCTCTATACAGCAGGTTACATCAAACTCCCCTGACTCCATCACTTTCAATCATTCTGTTTTTTACAGGAGGACTTGAAGATCGATTCTGTCTTCTCCTTGACGACAGACTCCACCTCGGCACCACCCACTGTCACCCACATGGATTTACATGCGTCTTGCTCCAACTGTAAAAAGGTCCTGATGGATGGAGAGACAGTTTACCAGAGGAAAGGCCACGCAGATATCTTCTGCTCCACTTCCTGCCTTTTAAAATTTTACCAAATGAAACCTGTTAAGAAAACCTGCCAGTTCTGTCTTCAGTAAGTCACATTTTTAGTGATTTATTGTGTCTTTATGTCCCACTTCCTGCTTTAGTTTGGAAGAATTTCAAGGAATTCTTCATTTTACTTGAACATGATAATTAAAATTTAGACGAACGTTTCAGTGTCTGCTGTAGTGATGAAATCAGTTGTTAGTTAATCAGTTGGTCGCTCAACAAAAAAGGGATTGCTAACAATTTTTATAATCAAAAAATTTATTAAGTCTTAAGTTCCAGCTTCTGAAAGGTTGGGATTTACCTTTTTTCTCTCTGTTTTATGTCATGATGATTTGAATGTATTTGGTTTTCAACTCCTAGTCAGACAAAACAAGATGCTTTTTCAGATGTTCATTTGTTTTACTTTATTCTGATATAGTATAGGCTAAATGATTAATCGGTAAATAGAAAATACTCAATAGATAAATCAATACCGAAAATAACTGTTAGTTGCACCCTTGTTCTGATGCAGAAAGAAAGACAATGCTAATAGAATTTTCTTATATGTACATTTATTTACATGGTGATTTTTGTCTTAAAAGCACTTGTGTGTGTGTGTGTGTGTGGCGTATGAACTTTGGGATCTTTGTTGTCTCATTTTCTGTTATCTGTCTATTACTGGCTGTCCAACACGGCCATCAAATTCTCCTAAAATTATATTTTTAAATAGTTTTTATTCATGTAACATTAGTAGTAACCAACCTCTTTCAACTCAGCTGCATCTAAACATTTTCACCATTTCAACAATTATATATTTTTACCTGATCTCGTCCTCCCTCATCCTCCCAGGTTGATGACACAGTCTCAGCATGTCCTCCAGGCCCCGGTGGATAATGAAGGGACAATGAAGGACTTCTGCAGCCAGACCTGCCTGTCCTCCTTCAACTACAAGAAAATCATGTCTACCAAAATACCCATCCTGCCGGTCTCGTCACATTCACAATGCAGCATGTGCAGCAGATATTGCATTGTAAGAGACAAAAGATCAAATTATATTTTATTTTTATTTTTTGTATTAATAAACATTGCCTGCTATAAAAATGATCTTATAAAATAACTATAAACTGTGTTTTAAAATAAATACAGTTGTGTGTTATGTTCTGATTATAGTAAAAACATAATCATAATTTGTATGAATTTAAAGGATTATAAATTATGGTTGACACAGTGTCATTTGTTTATCCCCGTGCAGAGCAAACACGAGATCGTGCAGCAGGACGTCGTCCACAAGGTCTGCAGCGACCCCTGTTTTCTCCGTTTCTGCAACATGAACAAACTGGCCATTTGTGTAAACTGTCACTCCCGCTGCAACACACCGCTCATGCTCAGGATGGAAGACGGCAACAAAAACCTATGCAGTGGAGAGTGTTTGACCCAACTCAAAAAGGTGAGAAAATATATATTAATGGTTTGGTTCTTTGTTCTTATTTATGGTGATAAAACACGGTTATTCAAATAAAGAGGGGTGGAGAAATGTAAATAATAATAATAATGATAATAATAACTTTATTTATACAGCACCTTTTAAAAACAGTTTACAAAGTGCTTCGACAAACAAATCAAAAGCAATGTTAGTCAAAAGCAAGGTAGAAACATGGTACAAAACATGGAGTTATAGAGGGAGGAGATGTAATATAATTCAATATAGATCAGGACAGAGGAAGCAGATCTGTATAGAAACACAGTAAAACCAATAGGGCGATACAGAGACAATAAAAGATAAAATGACTATTGAAAAAGACAATAAAAATGCATCAGCCTTATATAGGATGAAATAAAATTGTAAATGTTATAAGAGGTCTATACTGGCTAAAATAAAATTACAAATTAAACAAAATGTTATATTAACATGGGAAAAAGCTTGAATGTAAAAATGCTCTTAGTTGCACTAAGTTGGTGATGGGACTTTATTTTCTCTCTTTGCTTTTTGATACTTGGCAGAAAATCAAAACACCGCAGCTGTGTGCCATGTGCCACTCCTCAAATCTGATATCAGACATGGTTGAGAACAGAAACAGTGAAGACGTGGTGGAGCTCTTCTGCACCAGCAGTTGTGTGATGGCGTCAAAGATCCAGGCTGTCAGTGCAGCAGGTACTGGACCATTATTTTGTCAACACAGCTGCTCTTTGTCTCTCTCCACTTCTTTTTCTTTTTCTCTCTGTGTGATGTTCTAACTCTCAGTGAACCAAGTGATTCAGTCATTTCTGGTCATGTGTCATTGAGACTAAAGATTGTGTGGAGTATGGTGAGATCCAGATCAGACCCAAACTGTGGCCGATCATTTTTATCTTTCTATTTTTAAAAGCAAGCTCAAGACCTACCTTTTTAGTCTGTCTTTAAGTTGAATTTAGTTTATTTTATTTATTTGTCTTTCTATTTATTCATATATTTCAAGCTGTTTTACTGGTTTGTGCTTTTATTATATTATTATTTTTTAGACTGTTTTCCTTATAATAGTCTACTTTTATTTTTGGTAATTGATTTATTTTAAAGCACTTTGTGTTACATCGTTTGTATGAAAAGTGCTTTTCATATTAAATCTGATTGATGATTGATCGGGAGTAGAATATATATATATATATATATATACAGTATATATATTCTATAGAATAGATATATATATATATATATATATATATATCTATTCTATAGAATATATATACTGTGTATATATATATATATATATATATATTCTACTCCCAGGAAACCTCAGCCCTTCATTCAGATTCATATGCATTAACATTCTTATCTAAAGCTTCTATCACAAAACCTCTCCTTCGCCGCAGGTACTCCACTGACCTGTGACAACTGTGGAAAGACCACAGTACCGGCCTGCCACCTCGCCATGTCAGATGCTTCCATCAGAAACTTCTGCACTCTAGCCTGCGCCATGGCTTTTAAGGTAACAAAAACCTATATACTACACAAAGGTGAAATGGGAGAATTTAATACTCTTTTCAAGTTGATGTGCAGTAAGGATAAGACTTTTGTGAAGCTAAGAGAGAGCTAAAAGCCAAGAACAAATCAACCCTGCCAACAAGTATTGTGTCTGTATCCAAAGCCTGATATTGACCAGTATATAGGAGGACCTTGACTGCATGACCAACATCTGTTTTTGAGAAATTTTTTGAGGATACGAAACATTTTCAGACCGGTCCAGCAGGGAAAGTTTCCCTGAGATCAAAGGAGAACAGAGTCGTCATTATTATAGTTAAAAAAGTTTAAACTATTTCTTGTACAAGTAAAAAATGCAATATGGTGATAGACAGATAGATAGATAGATAGATAGATCTACTTACTTACTTTACTTTTCTTACTTTACTTTACTTACTTTACTTACTTACTTACTTTATTTACTTTATTCACCCCTAGGGGAAATTCAAGTGTCCAGTAGCTGAATATAAAAAATAAAGTTAAAAATAAATAATTCAATAGTAGTAATGATAATAGTTAATAGTAAAGTATAATAATAGTTGGTCCATAAAACCCACACTTGTGAAGCTCAGTTTTGTCTTGTCAGATTCTTGGAAGTGGAATTTATTTATATACCAGACCCAACAGCATTAATCCCACTATGAATTATTGTGTCACAGTGTTATAAAGCTTGTTCCTCTGTCTCATAGACCCAAACTGTGAAACCTATATAAAGACAGATAAAGGAATGGCTCCTTTATCTGTCTTTATATAGGTTTTGCATTGCACTGGTTGATGTGCTCCTTCTTTACAGTTAACATGCTCTGTGTGCTTTGTTGAAGATGACTAGTTAACTTAATTTTAGACCATCTTCTGCTGGTGTTATACCAAAAGCACATTTTCTTGTTTTTCTGTACCACAGGAGACCCAGAAAGACACGACTGCTGCCACTAACCCGACAGGAGCCTCTGACCAAACACAATGTGATTACCTCAAACCACCAGACAAACTGCCGTGTGCCCAGTGTCGACGCATTATAAAAACTACACCCAAGGTTGTGCAAAAAAAGGTGTGTTGGCTCTGTTTCTTTGAAATGGGTAGCACCAGTGTATATGATCTGAAGGCATGTTGTTTCAGGGCTTGATATATTGTAAAACTGTTGAAGTTCCCTTGAACAAAGTGTGATTACCAGTTAAAGGTGCTACATGTAAGCTTTTGCTTATGTTACCATCAACAGCTGTTTAAGAAACTTTGCAAATTCAGCATCAAACATCCTTCCTCTACTAGCCAAGAGGTGTCTCCAGAGGTGGAAAGCAACTCCAATGTTGCCTCTTGTTTTGTTTCTATTTCTATTATTTTATTCTACTGGAATTAGTACACTAACCAGCTAGCTCTGGCCTTTCCCGTCTTGTAATAGTACTAGTCATTGTAGAGTCCAGTCTGCCCTCAGTTCAGCATGAGAAGATGAAGATGTATAGCTGCTCAGAGGGCATATAAACATTACGAGGGCTGAAGCTCTTGGCAAATCACCATCAGCACCACCAAGTGCTCCCAGCAGGAAACCACACTTGGCAGCAGAGAAAACTTACATATAGCACCTTTTAAACCCATGAGATCTCATCTTAAAGGCTTGGCGACTGTCGTGTACACCGTGACATATGTTTAAATATGTTTGTTAAAATACACTCTGTGTGCACACAGTGCAAAATGAATTTCGTGTGCAGCCTGGCCTGTTCTCAAGAGTTTAAGAGGATCAACAGCATCATGGGCAAGTGTGAATACTGTAAGTATGAGCGGATCATCAGAGATGCCAAGAGGGTCAACGACAAAGACTGCTACTTCTGCAGTGACGGTAAGAAGACGCATGGACACGTGTAATGAAGCATTGTGTGTTTTATTATATTGTTATTGGGATATAAGATGCTGTGTTTATGTGTTCATTATCAGAAGTTAAAAGTGCAGTAAAGAAACCAAATCAAGACTCTTCTTTCTCTCCTCCCAGGCTGTAAGATGCTCTTTCGTCATGACCTGGAGCAGGAGTGGGGGAAACACTGTCGGTCGTGTGCGTACTGCCACTCCATCTCCAGGACAGTGGTGACAGCGAAGTATGATGGCAAAGATGAGGAGTTCTGCTCTGAAGACTGCAGTGCAAATTACAACATGCTCTTCTGCCGCGTAGGTTTAGGCAGATGCTGCCTCACTGCACAAACGAAGAGCAACTGTAGTTTTTTTTTTTTTTTTTAAACATTTTTGTTCGTGTGAACTCACGTTTACCCTCTGCTCTCTGTCAGGTCGCTAAGTGTGACACCTGCAGTCGTAATGGGAAGCTGAGGCAGAGTCTTCCCATGCTTGGGGAGGTCAAACACTTCTGTGACCTGAAATGTGTCCTACACTTCTGTAATAAAAAGCTCCAGATGGTCAACACGGGTATGTGATGTTGGTTAGTCTGTTTGCTGCTTAAAACTAGGGTTACACAATTAATCAAAATCGCAATATGGTTAAGTGCAATATCTAAATCGTAGGAGCTGTGGTTTTTCTAATAAAGGTAAAATGTGTCACATTGTTGTGCATTGTCAGAACCATCAGCGTTGTGGTGCTACAGAGACGCCCCCAGCCTACAAATCATATTCTCTCAACGTAAAGGAACAAAGAATAAAATCACGACTCGTGTCGCAATATCTGTCAAAATAATCACAATATGATTATTTTTGTTTGCATATCATTCAGCCCTACTTAAAACCCTGTTCATGTCTGAGTTGTGGGGTCCAAAAGTTAATCAGATGTGATTAACAGAAAAAATCCCAGAGAGTCAGACAGGACAGGTTCTGGGTTTGAGCCTCATGGACCCACAGAAAGTCTGAATGGACCTGAATCTAGAAATAGTGACTCGTAATGTCTGATGTAGAGTGCTAGGCATCGTTGTACCTTGTCCAGCTCTGAACCATCACAGAAACATGATTGAATTTTTTTTTTTTTTTTTTTTTTTTTTGCTGCAGTTATGTCTAGTGCTGCCACTAACATATGGCAAACTTTTTAATAAACAGTTGCTTGATTGTCATATTGTATCTAGAGATTGTAACAGGCACAGTCCAATTCCAACACAAAGAGGCCACATTTAAGTCAGTCTTTTGTTGAATTTCAATGTCTGACTGCACTGTGCAGGGTGTTCTAATATCTTGGGTTGAATCTGAATTTTGCACAGACATTAGACCTGTGTCAGTTGAAGTTGCATATGATCCAGACCTGAGATGGATTTCTAGGTTTTGGCTTTAATTTTTAGGCACTCAGTTAAAATGTGATGGGACTGATCACTGACAGAACCTCCTGACTCTGTTTCTTATCTACAGTCTCTTCACCTCCAAGATTCTCAGGCACAGCGGAGTCCTCACCCGTCATCGCTAACGTTATCTCACTTGCTAGTACTCTGGCTCGGCAGACCAATGCCTGCTCCAGCACTGCACAACCTGGTATATACACAACACACACACAGATACACACACACACACATAGACAGAAAAGACTACTGGACTCAAGAGTTCAGCCATGTGGGGTTTTTTTCTAACTCTGTCGTATCTCCACAGCCTCTGTCCCTGACATCCAAACTAAGGTCATTGGACATGTAAGTTCACTGCAAAAATCAAGTCCTCCACATAGTTACCATCTTTCTGTTGGCTTTGTTAACAAGTTCTATTAAAAACAAACTTCTCTCAGCAAATTTGAGATATCCAAGTAACAACCTGTTGTAGATGAAGATGTCATCATCATTTGTCTGTTTTTCAGGCCAGTATTCAAACCATCCCAAAGGAAGTGAAGAACAAGTCTATGCTCTGTACACCTTTGGTCCACAACAAAGGAGTCTCCTGTACAACACAGACTGTCGACACGGAAGCACAAACAGGTAAAATTCACATTTAAATACTCAAATACCCAAATACACTTTTTGTGATGCAATTAAAATATGCAAAATATACAAAAACTAAGATACACACACAAACACACGCATCCTTTTTTTTCAAAAACACAGCTTTAATGTTGTTTCTGTTTTCTCTCTGTTGTGTGAAGACAACTTTGTACCTAAGGTCATAGTGCTGCCCGTCCCAGTGCCAGTGTATGTTCCCCTACCCATGAACATGTACAGCCAGTTCACACCAAAGCCTGTGGGCCTGCCATTACCGGTACGTACAATACTGCTGACTCCTCCTGTGAACCTTGTGTCATTTTGATCACATCCAGAAAATCAGAAAAAAATGCTCTTTTTAAATGTATGGAATTTCTTATGGTTGAGCTTATGGTGCTTAGTTCCAGGTTATATCATCAGAAAAAAAAGTACTTGTCAAGAAAAGTACTTGAACTCTGAACTCTGAAGTTTTTCAAGAATATATCATCTATATATTCTCCATCAGTTCCTATTTTCCTGTCATAATCTCATCTAACAGAGAAGAGCATCACTATTTTCTGCTCTTGTTGAATTATAATTTGTGGAAAACTCTTCATTCAGATGAGTTACAGCAGTGCCCTCTTGCTTTTCAGAAGGTTTTGTAACATTACTTTTTGTTATACACAAATATTAGTTAGCATCAAAATACAACCAAAAAGCATTAGAAGTGAAATTTCCTTGTCTTCCCTTTACCCTAGCATGAGATTTTAATGGTATTTACACCATCTGTTTTTGGGGGATTATGAGAGAAACTGTCAAGAATAAATAAGCACTGTCTTCAGGTGCCACAAGCAAACTGTCTTTACTAAACTGTGTCTTTCTCAGCTGCCTGTACCCGTGTTCCTCCCTGAGCCGACAACGAAAGAGAGGATGGAGCCAGAACCCTCAGAGGGAAAACTCAACGTCAGGTCTGAGATGGAGACAGAGCAGGATGAGTGGCAGGAGAGAGAGGATGGGCAAGAGGCTGGAGAGGTGACCAGAGAAGAAGACAGACAAGAAACTGAGGCCTTAAAGGGTAAGAAATTTGTTTAATTTTAGTTTTAAGAGACATCCAGGACCAGCTACTGTGATTGTGATACTTATAATGTTTTTTATGTAAATGTGTCTGTTTATTATAATGTAGGTCATATGTTCCAGCTATAGCTGAGAGTACAGTTGTAGAGTTTTCTCTAAATAATAATCCACAGAGCATTGATGTCTTCTGAGTTAAATTGTCCGGCTCAAATCATAACTGGCTCCTCCACGACGGTGACAGTCCGAGCCGGAGCCATATTGTTTTCAGGTTTTCCATCCATTCATCATAGTGAACAGAATATCTCTGTAACACCTTGATGGAACTTCTTCAAATTTGGCACAAATATTCACTAGACCTCAAGGATAGGCTGATTAGATTTTGAGGGTCCAAAGTCAGGGGCATGGTGACCTCACAAAACACATTTTTGGCCTTGTGAATGTGATATCACTGTAATGCTTTGAGGGAATGTCTTCAAATTTGGTAAAAACATTCACCTGGACTCAAGGACAAACTGATTAGAATTCTGTGGCTAAAGGTCAAGGTCACAGTGACCTCACAAAACATAATTTTGGCCTTGTCAACGCAATATCTCCAGAACTCCTCAAGGGAGTCCCTTCAAATTTGGCACAAACGTTGGTTTGGACTCAAGGATGAACTGATTAGATTTTGGTGTTCAAAGATCAAAGGTTAAAGGTCATGGTGACCTCACAAAACACTTTTTAGCCATAACTCAAGACTTCACAGCCATTATAACAAAATTTCACACAAATAGTTCATATTTTCTAAGACTCTGGATAAACAGGGATGTGACCTGAAACTAGTCTGAGTGGAGGAGGCAGACAACCACCAGGAGGTGATTCTAGTTTTATGCTTTTTATTTTTATTCTTCTATTATTTCTCTTAAGCACACTGAATGGCCTCTGTGTCTGATAATGTGCTATACAAATAAATTTGTATATATAAATATATTAATAGAATAATATATAATATATATAAATATTATATATACAATATATGATCCCACAAGTCTGGTCCTGTCTGTAGCATCAGTCATCGCTGGTACATCTGTGTTAACAAACAAACTACCTGCTCTCTTTAATATACTGTACATATAAACTAACACCAGCGATCTGAATGCTGTCCTTGGACACACCTTGGGATAAGACGAGATACAGTCGTCTCTCCCAGGAAGGACAAAGATTAAGAGCCTGAGAAACCGACTGTTCAAAGAGTCACACAACTAAATGATAAAACACAGAGTAGTTAAAAAAGAAATAATCACAACAGTGTAAATATTTTATTCCATTAAAATACGACTCAAGAATATTTACAGATTAATTCCTACTCTCAGAATGGAAGTGCTCCATCATTATGTTTAATGTCCTCGTTATTTTCAGACCACACCAGCAGCTGCAGGCAGGACTTGGTTGAAGAAGACCTGGATAGTTTCAGCAGCCAGGAGGACTCAACCAGTCCACCACTCAGTCCAGCTCCACCTCCTCCTCCTCCTCCTCCTCCTCCAGACACAAGAGAGGATCCCCAGAGCTCACCGAGGCCTGCGCCTGCTGCTCCACTGTTACAACAAACTCTGGGCAAAGTCCACAACCAGAACAAGGTCAGAAACCACCTGGAGGACCAGTGTAGAGGTGATGGTCTCATCTTTCTGTGGAGTAAACTTGTTTCTCTTTTTATCCAAAGGGTTCAAAGTTGCTACAGTTGTCTAAGGAGACCTCTCAAAGAGACTGTTCGAAGGTCATGTCTAGGAAGCACCACAAACTGAAGAGTCAGTGTGGGACTGACGCCTGGAAGAGATGGATTCAGTGGAGGGAATCACAGACCAACCTGGACCCTGTGTCTTGTAGGTTTTTCTGTATTTATTTATTTTTTTAATTAGATTTTGAATGTTTGAAGCTTAAAATTGAATCTAATTTGCTCTTGGCTCAATAACTCAAAACTTCATAAGCACAGGTTTAAACAGATGTTTGTGGATTGTGGATGTGGATCTTTGTTGAGAAACAGGCATTATATGTTTTCTGGTTGTCCAATCCGTTCGTACCATTCTGGTGAACATGATATCTCAGTAACGCCTTGAGGGAACTTCTCAAACATTCACTTGTACTCAAAGATGAACTGATTAGGTTTTGATGGTCGAAGGTCAAGGTCACAGTGACCTCAAAAAACAAATACATACGCTGATTATGAGACAATTAAATTAAAATGTCTAACAAAATAAAATGAAGTGATGACATTTTATTTTTATTGACTAATTTAACAAAAAAAAAAAAAACAGAAAAATATAAAATGTCAGACACATCCACTAAAACTGTCTCCTTGCTTCTGTCATCCGTCAGCACATGTGCGGTTAAAGGAGGATGTTCTTCACTGCTCCGCGGCTGAACTGAGCGACGGCCTCTGTCGCTTCGTCAGCGAGGTGAAACAACCTGATGGAGAGCCGTACTCACCTGACAGCCTGTTCTACCTCTGCCTCAGCATACAACTGGTAAGACAAACAACATGGGGGGGGGGGTTCAAAATGATATCTCTGCTTCATTTTAGAAATATGAAATAAAAAGTGTTCTCGCTCACTGACTCAAGTCGCAGTGATTGGCTGAGTAGCATCACATGACCAGTGCCGTAAAGGCTAGAAAGGTGCTGCCGGTTAGAATAGAGTTGCTATGTCAAAGTTGAATAATTCTTGATAATTTACAGATTATAGGTCCAGGTCCAGATAGGACGGCGTCTGGATCTGGACTGCAGTCCTAAGTGTCTCTTTTCAAGCACATTTTAGTCAAACAGCTTTTCTAAGTTTGAACTTACCATCACACAAACAGAATTTTCTCCTGTTTTTATAAATTAGTAAATGAAAAATCCGTTTTTTATATTATCATTTCGGATATTGAGCAGAAAAGAAAAAACTAAAAGCTACAAAACAAATGATCATGTGACTATATTCATAACACAGTATCAATAGTGTCCTTTAAAAACATGTACTTGTTGAATTATCAGCTTATTTCTCACTAAAAGAAACTTCCTGTTACAGTTACATGTTGAACAGTCTGTGCTGTTTATTCTTTGTGCTTCATAACATTTTACACTCTAATATGTTTTTTAAAAAAAATAACTCATGACTTATTCTATGAACATTGTAACAATAAATAACTGATTTTCCTAAATCCAGTCACACCTTGTGTTTCTTCTTCTCTGTGGCCTTTACAAACTACAGTGTACACACCCTCAAACTTATTCTTATTCTAAATTCTTTTCTTCTCTGTAGTACCTGTTTGAGAACGGTCGTATGGAGAACATATTCAGTGATCTGATCTACAACAAGTTCTGCACAGAGTTCACCAAAATCCTCAAAACATCAGTCACAGCCAGTGGTGAGTTAGTGTCCTATTATTATTATTATTATTATTATTATTTATTTATTTATTTATTTAGTTAGTTAGTTTTCTGTCTCTGATCAAATCTCTGTTCTCTTCGCCAGGTTACATCCACTCCCGTGTGGAGGAGGAGTTTCTCTGGGACTGTAAACAGCTGGGGGCGTACTCCCCCATCGTCCTCCTCAACACTCTGCTCTTCTTCTGCTGCAAGTACTTCGGCTTCACCACGGTGGAGCAGCACCGCCAGCTGTCCTTCGCCCACGTCATGCGCTGCACCAAAACCAACCCGAATAACACCAAGACCACCTTCCTGCGCTTCTACCCGCCCATATCCATACATGAAGCAGAGCCAGGTACCAGTGTGGCTGAGGGTCAACTGCTCACATCTTCTTATGCTGGATTTGTGTTATGACAATGTCGTGTGAATGTGTGTCTGTGTGTGTGTGTGTGTGTTCTTCAGATACAGACGGTGTCCCAGCTAAAAGACATAAGAAAAATCAGAATATAGAGAATTTCCTGGAGATGATGGAGAACACAGAGAACCCTCTACGCTGCCCGGTCAGACTCTATGAGTTCTACCTCTCCAAGTGGTGAGTGTCTGATTCTATGTTCGAGGTTTTATATGTTTTATGTGGTATCGTTTTAAATGTGCTCATTACAGACAGTTTGGGATGTTTATTGTCTTAAAATTAGCATTTTTTTTATGCCAAACACTTCAACACTTAATTTATTTTCCCTCAAAAATTATAATCATAACAATGTGAAAACATTTTCCTTTAAAAACCATCAGTCTGCTCCTCAGTCAGCTGTCAGTCACACACACAGCCTCAGTGTGAAGGAATTTTTCTTCTTTCTTCAAGAGTCATTGTTACACTGGTTCACTGTGTAGCTTCTATTATGACTGATTCAAGTCTAAATGGAGCCTCTTTATCCTCTGTTGCTAGGGTAAACAAGGTGTTATGGATAAAAATGCATAACTTAGAGGAAACTGTCCTAATCCAGTTTCAGACGAGTATGAGTAAAGAAGCACAAAAGGCGCATAACAATAGTTAGATAAAGACATGTGACGTCTGTCTATATGTATATCTATATGTCCTGCTGGACCAGACATCCTCAGAAATTGATGAGGCACTACTCTGATTCACATGCTGTCTCTCCTCCTACAATTAACAATTAACTTCTCCAGCTCACAAGCTTTCTACCGATAATTATTAAAAAAGCCTGAAACACACAGCTGCAGCTGACATTGGGTGAGGGCGCAGTATAGGGACATACAAGAGACGAACAAGCATTCACACTCTCATTCACACCTATGGGCGCCAGAGTACCCGGAGAGAATCCATGCAGGCACAGGGAGAACATGCAAACTCCAAACAGAAAGGCCCAGAGCCTTCCTGCTGCAAGGCGATAGTGCTAACCACTGCAACACCATGCCGACCCATTGCACAACAATGTGACACATTTTACCTTTTATCCAAAAAATTGCAGTTCCTGTGATTTGGATATTGCACATGGCCATATTGCAATTTCCATTATATTCTGAATAATTGTGCACTCCTATCTGGAGCTAACGGCTAATTCTGCTCTGAGCTATCAGGCAGGTTTCCTTCATGAGATAATGAACATTTTCTACTCTTTACTTTTGTCATTCATGCAGTTTAAGACACATGAAAGTCATGTTGATCTCCTCATAAAATCTCGGTAATCTGAGTTATTTTCAGCCGCCTGCCTTACAATGCTCAAAAACTCATCTCTATGGAGACATAATTATAAAAATGTAAATATCCTGAGTGGCTACTGCTGGAAAAGTAATTTGATTTCATGAAAATCCTTGATATTGTTGCTGTAATTAGCATAATCGGTTTCCAAGTGTCATCACATTGTCTAAAATACATAAAGTAGTGCACATACAGAATGATAAATGAACACACATTTTAAAACACTGGATGAAATGTGTATGAGCCTGTCATGATCTTCTGTCTCCCCTGTATCAACACAGATACCTATGTGTCTAAACACAACGACCAGCTTCAGTTTAAACGTCTTCTGTGTTTCCTCTCAGCTCGGAGTCGGTGAGGCAGCACAGCGACTTGTTCTACCTCCACCCGGACCACCGCTGCATTCCCAGCAGCCCTCTGTGGTTCTCCTCCAGCCCTCTGGACGACAGCACCATGGAGGCCATGATCGTACGAATCCTCACCGTCAGAGAGCTGCAGGGGGACGATGTGAGATAGAAGATGGGCCGACAGATACAGAAGACGAGGTGGATTCAGACTGATGAAGGCAGCTAAATGACTTTTACAGTTTACAGTTAAAAATGACTTTGAGTTTAAAAATGTTTAAATTGTGAAAATCATTCCATTAAACAGAAATAGTAAAATCTCGTAAAGTCTCTCACACAAACACCTAAAATTTGTTGTGTCATCAACAGCTTTTGATGAAATCGTGACAACGTTTATGTTTTGTTTTTTTCCAAACACTCTAAGTTCACAATCACGTTTTGCGATTTCTTCAATTTTTTCTACCTGGACTCATTAAATAAGAGTTTGTTTCAAAACATTTTTTTCAAATTTTTCCCTGTTGGACTTGATTTGTTATCGTTATCGCAGAGTTCAGCTGCAGTTACAGGGGCCAGTTTCACACGGGTACAGATGTTCTGCAAAGATTCTTCACAGATGATGTTTCTGTTCAGCTGCGCTTTGTTGGACGGGTTTTGTTGCTCAGATTGAATATATTCCACTTTAGAATACTGCACTTTTGATGCCTTGAGGTTGTGCTTTGGAGTCTTATAATCTTGAATCCTTATGATCAACATGGTGATCCTCCAGGTTTATTTGTGCTCTTCAGTTTATTTGGACCAAAATTTTTGTCTGTTATTTCACTTCAGATGTAGAAATGCTGCCCCCTTGTGGTTTGTTTCTATTGGGTTTTAAACTTTAACTGATTTCAAAATCTTTTTCCTTTTTGAGTATTGATCACTCACTTTCTGTAGGTTTGAGAGGCTGTAAAATATTATTTTTCATATGAATAAAAAAGTCATTCATATGAATGGAAAATTTATTCTGTCAATTGACACAATATATACACATTATTATACATTACATTTTAAAATATACAAATCCCTTGTAAAACACTAACATGACATCAGCAGACCAATAACTGATTCAAAGTGATTCAGAGGTGTTTTTTAAGGTGTTTATTATTAATTCATCTAAATATAATAAAGAAATTATATTCTTTATTCATCACTGACTGTAATTAAAAACCTTTAAAATGTTACAACTAACTAAAAAACAAATGAATTATAAACTCATATTAATTTGATTAATTTGGCATTTTTGCATCAAACTAAAAAAAATAGCTGGAAGAAAACAGGAATTGTGAGATGAAAATGATATTCACAGTACAGGAAATAAATATTAAAAACCCTTATATAATTAATGAATGTTAATGGTTTCATTTAAAACCTCAGTTATTGATTAATCATTTAAAGACAGACTAATGAAATGTAATCATTCATGAAAATGTTTATCTTTTTATATATACATTTTTGTTTGTACACTAAAACACAGCTAAACCGTTACATTATTGTTGTCATAAAGACTCATATTTAATTCTCCGGGTCACAAACACTGAGAAAAGACTTAACACCAAAGTAGTAAACGTCCAGAAATATTAACTAATCATAGATTCTAAATGAGGTGTTTGCTCTTTCATAGATTATGTCATTAGCTTTATCAGTAACAGCATCATGCCACAGATTGTTAAACTGGCTGAGGACTCGAGCTTAACTGGATTTCATGTGACACATGTAACCGCAGTCCGTCCCATTTCTGCTTGTTTCTCACAAATACTTTTTTGAGAGGCTTTGCAGGATTTATCCCACCACATGCCCTCCCCCATCCTCGCACAGTCCTCTCCATCAGGATTCTCCTGTGTCCAGTTGTCTGGCTCCTGTGCAAACCAAAAACTCAAACTAAGAGATGGAGAAGAGAAAGAACTGGATCAATAAAAACTGGAAACTTTGAACTGGAAATGGACAAAAATGTTTTCACAACAATCAAACCTTGTGTTCAGTCGTGAGCCGTCCACCCACAACCATTCACCCTCTACCTCTGAGTCTGTCAGTCCGATCCAGAACTTGTCTTCAGTATTATCCATTTTTTCTATCAGTCTGTTGCTCAGGAAGCTCTGAAGAGGAAATGTTGATGAATTCACTCTGTGAGTCTTTCCTGTGCTGAGACGATGAAACATAAAGACGTGTTTACCTTCTCCTCTCTGCTGTCTATCTTAACCAGGTCTCCTCCCAGCCGTTTGCATCCATTTCTGCTCTCTTCCCAGGATGAACCATTGATGGAGAAGAAATAGCACTGTCCTCTGTCTTGCTCCCAGCCCTCTTCACACTTCTGACATGGCTGATCTTTGAAGAGGTTACAGCAAAGACTTTATGTTTACATGTGATATAGAAGCAGCAGGAACTTTAAAGGTAAAGATCTGAGAGCAGTGAAGTGAATCCTCGCAGATACAGCACTCTGGCCTTGAGCAAGGCACCTATCAGGCAACTGCAGCCACAGTCTAACTTACTGTATCTGGCAGTCCAGTGTTTCTTTAATCATCATAAAATCAATAACTTACTTATTTTTACTTGAGTAGGTGTGGGGCATGTAGGCTGCACTGTGCTGCATGGTGTTGGTTCACAGCGTGTCTCTGATGAAAGAGGAGAGAAATGATTTCATTTGATCAGTTCCTTATAAGGATCGTTTAAACAGAAAAGTAACTTCCACACAATTGAGAAATAAATCGATAATAAATAAAGATGTCAAACCCAATCTCTCAAATCTACCTGAGAGGTTTATTTTTAGAACTTCATTATGTAATTGCAGCTTTTGGAGATCGTCCTTAGTTTGAATGTTTTCATATACGAAGTCTTACGAAAAGGAAAGTATAGTCAGAAAAGGTCAGTGCCTGATTAGAGTCAATTTCACTGAAAACTTATTTTGCTGTTTTAAAGTTTATTCCCTGTGGTAATGTTTTTATAGTCGTATGCTGATACATATTTTTTCATATTATTATTATATATTCAGTTGAGAAACAAACAAAATACCAGTGTTCCTTCTATTGCGCCTCAAATTCCTCAAAATTCAAACAGAATTGATCATCCTATTCATTTGAACTAAATATTACTAAATACATATAGAACAAAACATATTGTGGTTTCAAACTAATTAAAATTTCATGAGGACAAAATCATTTAAAGGAAGTTTATTATATAATAGTATTAAAGGTTTAGGGCAGAAATGTTATTTCTTTACTGTTTTGAATTTCTTTTGTGCACAGAGGAGACAAATTTGAAACCAGATTCGAATCAGGCTTCACCTGTCAGAATGAATAAGTGACTTTGCAGAGCCTTTGCAACACAAACTCTTAAACTTACCAGAAAGATTTTTTTTCACAGCATCATGATCATATTGCAGCTTTCGGAGATGTTCCACAGTTTGAATGTTCATATTTACTAATTTAAAAAAAGAAAGTATAGTCAGAGAAGGTCAGTACTTGATGATGAGTAGGAATCTGTTCAGAGTCATTAGAATGAGGTTTAATAATATGGACAGACATTTGTAGATTCAATTTGATTTTTAGTGATTTTACATCAGTTCTATAACAAGGAAAATAACCAATAATATATCAATCTAGATTCTCAAAGTTGCTGAGATTGTTCTTCTCATTTTACTAGTCAGTCTAAATTAATGTACTTTGAGAAAACGGTACAAACTCACAGGTAACACAGAGAGCAATGACGGCAGCTGCCAGCAGAGCGCTGAGAACCAGCAGAGCCACGGTCTGCCATGTCACCTTGGATTGTTCATTTGGCACTGCTGCTTGTTGGGCGCCTGTTCAACAACAGAGGAGACAGTTCACATCAAATTAAGTAAGTAAGCTTATTCCAGTAAGTTGATTTCTTAAACTTTGTTTAAATGAGAAACCTGGTTAGATTTAACCTGGAGAAAACCATACATTCAGTTTCTTAGCTTGGCTCTATACAGTACACTCAGCAGTTTATTAGGAACACCTAGCTATGACTAATGCAGTCTAATACAACAGTCCTGCTGTAAATCCTCCTTCCTGAAGGTTAGAATCTAGCAGAGGCAAATAAATGAGCAAATTACATTGATTTATCATCTCTGTGCAAGATCCAGGAATTTGCTTTGGTGTTTTGGTACATAACAATAATCATAGTAAGTAGAAACTTTATTATACACAATAATAGGGCAACTAACTTATGTTCATTATCAGTTAATCTGCTCATTATTTTTCTAAGAAATGTCAGAAACTAATGAAAAATGTCCATCAGGGGGCGTCGAGTAGCTCAGTTGGATGAGCATCCGCCCCATGTGTAGAGGCTACAGTCCTCGCTGCAGTTGGCCCCAGTTCGAGTCCTGCATCGGACAGCCCTTAGCTGCATGTCATTACCCCTCTCTCTGCCTCCCCATTTCCTGTTTCTCTCTACTGCACTATCAATAAAGGCACAAAAAACCCAAAAAAATAAATAAAAAAGAAAAATGTCCATCAGAAGTCCAAGGTAACATCTTCACGTATCTCATTTTGTCTAATAAACAATCAAAAACCTAAAGATATACGTTTATGGTTGTAGAAGACTAAAAAGAACAGAAAATATTTACATCTGAGAAGCTGGGAGTTTTCTTGAAAAATGTTGTTATTCAATTATCAGAATAGTTGCTGACTAATTTACTGTAGATCAGGTAACCACCTCACCTCACCATGCCACTGACTTGCTGTTTATTACCTACCAGGCAGCTCTGAAGGTGGTTCAGTTCTCAAGGTCCGGACTTCTGAGTAAGTGGTTTCAGCTGATGAGGAAGTTGTCCCTGCAACACAAAACAAACTGCTGTTGAAAGGATTGTGAACATGCACCACTGGGTGAACGATTAAACATTCATACTCCACTCAAAGGCTGACTAACAAAAGAAACAAACTCTTGGAAGTATCTGGAGTTTTCACCTTTGAAAACTCTGGTGGCATTCTTGGAGATATAAGAGGGAAATCAAGTCCATCATTTCATTCTGAAGAAAGATGTTGCTAAGAAGACTTGAAATGAACAGTTCACTCTTTTTCAGCATACATCTTTATTTTATTCTTGTATACACTGTAACCATAAAATGTTGTAAAAGAAATTAAGACTCACCATTGGTGCATGCCCTCACTCCCCTCGCTCCCCTTGTAAATTCGACTTCTGTGTACAGGACTTCACCTTCAGACATTTTCATCTCTTTTGCCATCAGTGAGTTTGAAAGAGAACTAAGTCTGGGTGTGACAGCAAACGGTTCAAGTACTCTTCAAATGTCACGCACAAAGTGACAGGTGGGGAGGGATTTAAAAAACATTTTGTTCCCCAAGGTCAACTTCTTTTTTTTCCTCTTCACTCATTTAAATGTTTCACTTCCCTTAATGCTTTGACAAAATGATTTATATTCTCCATCAAGTGGTGGTCTTTTTTTTAGTCTGAAGATTTAATGGAGGAAGTGATGAAACAATTTTTTCCAGTTCTCAGTCATCTATACTGTACCTGTGTTGGTATGGCATCCCTGTCTTTACAGTCTAAATCTGTAGTGTCACAATCAAATACCAAAAAAGAAAAACAGAAACAAACAAACCAAAAAAAACAATAAATAGAAAATAAATGATAGGCCATCCTATATAGGCACTAAAGTCTGCAGATATTTTTGCAAATATAGTATAATGTAATGAAATATAACATAACATTTGCGTACAGTAAATTATTATTAAATTTTAGAAAGTTTTTCACTAAGTTTTGTCTCATTAATGTGAAAAGTTAGGAAGGTTATCAAGCTAATAATATATAAACATACACTTTACATTTCAAAGGACAATATTGTACTTTTTTATCCCACTAGATTTACTTCAAAGCTTTTGTTACTTTGCAGATTCATCTAATTAATACAAAATTTAACAAATGAATACAAATAACATATAAACCATGATGTATTGTTCCCAGCAATACATAAAGTAGACCTAATCAATGTATATCAAGTATATTCATGCTAATACATTTATATTTTTAATGAAGTAAAATTTGAATTTGAATGCAAATGACTTAAATGATAAAACAATAAAAAACAATAGAAACAATAAAAAAAACAAAAAAAACAGTGAAAGACAAAAATAAAATGCATTTCTGTACACATTTAACATTACGGATTAATGAAACCTTGCTCGATGTTACACAATGAGGCGTTGCATGAATTTCATCCAATCAACATGCACAATAATTGACAGAGCAGTCTGACAGCCAATCGAACGCGGTGTCTTCCAGCTGGTGGGTGGGGTTTAACCGTGGTACCAGAAAGGAGGCGGGGACGCTCTCTTTCCTGGCCGATTACGCTGCGGTATCAGCAGGACTGCGTGGACAGACTTTAATAAAGTTTCTGCCCTGGTGGTTTCCCGGTCCAAACATGGCCCCCAGCGCGCAACTGAAGGAGGCTATAGCCGATGTGCACGAGGGGATCCGTGCCATTCTGCTCGGACCACCCGGTGCCGGGAAGGGGACTCAGGTAAACTAACGGAGCTAAGAGTTAGCTGTTAGCCGTTAGCTTGGGAAAACAGTAGTGTAAAGCGCATGGTCGGTATTGATACAAGCTAAAGCTAATGCTAACCTACCTGGCTTTACCTGCTGGTTCTGTTTATGACTTCAGGTACACGATAAAGTAAACTACCATAACAACCTCCCTAAAATCTGAGACATTTAGAAATTAGTATGTACGACATTTTTTTTTTATAGTTTCATGATCAAGTTAATACGTTAAACACCTGGTCCGTGTTTGTATTCAACTTGTACCATCTACACTATACAGCGCAAGATTAACTACGCCGAAGCTGCATTCCGGTTCGGTTCCGTCCAGTTTCACTAATCGGAAGCTGTCACTCCCCCTCTCATTCCAGATCGGCCAAGTTTAAATTGACTGGGTTTTGAACTAGACCTGGTCTAATGTGGTCTAGACAAGACAAAAACAATTAAATTTTTTAATTTTTCTTTTTTCTTTTTCACAATTGGAGCAAAGTTTTCACAAATCTGAGTCTGTGTTTTAAACTGTCTTTACCTTATCCTTGTTAATTTGGTCTAGATATTGAAAGTCTAAGTCTCATGTGGTCTATACAGAAAAAATGCAGTGAAATCACATTTTTTTGTGTTTTTCACAATTAGAATTAAAGTTTAATAAATCTGAAAACGTTTTGGTGAAAGAGTCTTTATCCTCTGCTCTGTTAATGTAGTCCAGATTTGACGAGTCATTTTTTTATCCAGCCCTGGTCTGATGTGATCAGGCTTCTCCCTCTCTAATCTAATCCAGTTTTGGCAAATCTAAGTGTGGTGGGTTTTATTTAAACCAGGTCTGATATGGTCTAGATAGAAAAAAGCAGTAAAATTGTCCTTTGTCTATTTTCACAAAATAGATTTCACAAATCTGAAACTGTGTTCTCAACAGTTACAGGACTCTACTTATTAATCAAGTCCAGATTTGATAAGTGTAAATGTGGGTTTTTAAGGTTAGACCTCTGTTGTTCACTTGATGGAGCAAACACAATGAAATTGCCTCTTTTTTGAATTAAAGATTTCACAAAGTTGAAAGTGAGTTTTACACAGTGTTAAGGCTTTAACTGGGGCGTCTAACACATTTCACCAGTGGAACAAAATATGGAGATTTTGTTATATGTTTACCTTACCTGCTGAATCGAAAGCAAACTTCAGGGCTGTGTGAAATTAAAGGTAATTGCTTGCTGTCAATTATTGCTTAATCAGTTGATTTAATCAGTCTATAAAAAAGTTGTTAATGCTTTTCACATGTTACAAAAGCCTGATATGATTTATTGGTATTTATTTGATAAATGATAGCCAATGATAGCCATTATTAGTTGTTCGTTTCCAGGAACAAGGTTTTACTTTGCGCTAAAATGCCAAATATTCCCTCATTCCAACTTCTCATGTGAGAATTATCTGCCTCTCTCTGTTTTATATAATTATAAACTGAATATCTTTGGGTTTTGAGCTGTTTCCGGGACAACATAAACAGTCTGAAGACGTCAAATTGATAGGTATCTTGTGCTCTTTGGTGACGTATCAACAACAACAAAAAAAACATAAATCCAAAAAATAGATTAATAATATTCAAAGCAACTGCCGGCTGGAGTTTTGCAATGTCTACTGAACTGGCATATGACGATGTGTACACTGAACCATTGCAATGGACAATGACATTGTTGATACAGTGCAGGGAACTTTTCTGTGACTGCTACAATCTGCTTTTCTCATGAATAAGTTTCAGCTTATTCTTTTCGTGTTCTGAAGGAGAGAACATCACAGACTCTTAAGTTTCATCTTTAAAGAAAACTGAGCCAAAGTTGCACAGACATTCCCTTTCAGACAGCACATCAGCACAGAAAGGGGGCTGTGTTTAAGAACAGCCACTGGCGTTTGACGTTTTCTGCTGCAGAACGTGAACTTGCAATGTCTTGACAATGAGGGCTTTTTATGGGGGAGGGGGCAAAACCCTACTGTTAGTTGCATTAGTAGTTTTCTCAGTGAGCTCCTTCTCATAAATTCCTGGCTTATTACCAGGACAGCTAGATAAACAGATAGATACTTTATTTATCCCCTAGGGGAAATTCATGTGTCATGGCATTATCCCATTGTTGATGTTGTTGATGATAATAATAATAATATGCATGTGCAGCATTTCACTGCAGACGTCGTCCTCCTGGGGAAAAAGAGCCGGCTCTGCCCCTTCAGGTAGATGGCATCCGTGTTCAGGGACCAGTCCAGTTTACTGTCCAGGATCCCTCGTCAGATGCCTGTACTCCTCTTCCTGCCTGTTCCTGATACGCGCCACAATAGCTGTGGCATCCGAGTATTTGTGGATGTGGCAGGACTCGGAGTTGTATTTTTAAAGTCCACTGTATACAGGGTGAACAGGAACGGAGCCAGAACAGTTCCCTGTGGAGCCCCAGTGCTGCTCATCACTGTCCCTGAGACACAGTTACCCAGCCTGACGTACTAACTAGTTAACTATCCTGCAACCAAACATCATCAGTGAGCATGATGTCATGGCCTCCAGTTTGACAGCAGTGCGTACATATGTGCAAGTAAATTAATATAGGAGAGGGTATAATGTAGTGCAGTGGTTCCTAACCTGTGGGCCACAATTTTGGTGTAAGCATGTAATTATATTAAAAAAAATAAATATTTATATATTAATATAAATAATTTCAAAATGAAATGATCTTCAAAAACATTCATAACGTTGAAAAACCCCTTTCATTGATCATCGTATCAAAGTGGATGGCTGGTTAGCAACAGGAAGAATTAAAAGGAAAGAGACAGATGGTGAATCGACAAGTGATCAAACAGGAAAGAGAAATTGATCTTCTCCTGCTTTCAGTCCTGAATGTTAAAATGCTCGGAGGCATTATTTGGCCTCTGTGTTGTTACGGGGTCAGATGTGGGGCCCCCAACATTTTTGAGATATTCAAGTGGGCCATGAGTTGGAAAAGGTTGGGAACCACTGATGTAGGGAAAGCTCAGGTGGAAGATAACCAGGATTTATTCTAGTCAAACCTGTGCCTTATGTTTTCCAACTGGTCTTCTAATAACAAGCTAATTATTTTTTAAATGAATGTTAGATAATTTGACCAAACTAATATTCTATTCATAAATTCACTAAAGACAGTTAGAGCAAGCTGAATAGTCCAGATGGTGTAGAAGATAATGAGTCCATATTATCGGTTGTTTGGAAGAATCCAGTGTCACACTCACATCATTCAGAATGCTCTGTGTTGCGATTTTGTAGGAGACAAGAAACCCAGATGTGAGCGAAGTGTTGTCAGAGTGACGTCTTTCAGTCTGTCGCGTGACAATCACACACTGCAGACTCAGATCAATCAGATGTGCATGTGTTGAAATGCTCTGGCATCATGTCTGTGTGGTCAGTCTCCTGTTGCTTTAACCCGTGTTGTAATCTGGTCTGTTTTCTCACTAAAACACTCTGTGGCAATTTCCCTGAATAAGTGCTCTGTAGATTCACTCAGTCTGGAGGCGTTAGAGCTGAAACAATAAATCTTTGTCTTTGTATGATAGTAAACTGAATTGCATTGCTTTAGTTGGACAGAACAAGTCCTTTTAGTTCTAATTAAGAAGATTATCGAATTATTAATTGACAATGAAAATAACCTGCTTGTATTGTATGCTACTTGTTCTCATATGAGACATGTTTTGTTGCAGGTGAAGCCATATGCAATGTACTGCAAAACCTGTACTCTACCTTCAACCTCCTCCTTCTCCCTGACAGGACTGTAATTATAAACTATAATTGAATTGCTTAATTGACAAATTAACAGGAAAACCAAGTTTTCACCTCATTCGTTTGCTTTACAGAAAGAGCTGTTCCTAATATTTAGTAGATGTTCAGTTGAGTTTGAAAATACTGTTTCACTTGGTGCATAGCTGAAATACCCTTTAAATCAGTTGTGGAAACAAACTGGATGAGATAAAAGTTTCTGTATCGACTCAAAAACACAGTCATCGCTGAAATAAAACCATGTTTGGGCTAAATCCATGTTAATTTTGCTGCTGATTCATTGTGCTAGTATTAAGGTATTAACAAAAACCAGGACCAGTTCTTGTTTCTAAAGTGAACCAAAACCAGAACTCCTTGGAAATTCAGTAACACTCAGTCTGAACAACTTCTTTAAGCCACTGTAGATAAATTCTGCTGCTGCAAAGTCTTTGGTCTCACGGCCAAAATACACAAACGGCTTTCAGGCTTTTACCAGCCTGTGATGCAGGTGGTGACAAAACTGTGGGTAGATTAAAATCCACAGTCACACATTTCCTTCATTTGTCTGCTTGGTGGTGATAATGTCTGACTTTAATGTTTAACAATGACTGGTCTCTTTCTCTCTGCAGGCCCCTCGGCTCGCAGAGCAGTACTGCGTTTGCCACCTGGCCACCGGAGACATGCTCAGGGCCATGGTGGCTTCAGGCTCTGAGCTCGGAAAGAGGCTCAAGAAGACGATGGATGCTGGCAAACTGGTAACGTATCCGCTCATCTGCTTCTCATGATCTCTCTGTGTGTTTTTCTTTCTCTGTCCCTTTGCCCTCTCTGAGGCTCTGTGGACTTCACAGCCCTTCATCTTCAGTCCCAACGTCTCATGTTGTATTTGTCTTCAACGATGTTTACATGCACCAAAACGCCTCGCATCGATGTTAGGAAACACAGGTTTGCAGGTTATCGGTTGTAAGATGGGACGATCCATTCCTTCAAGTTCAACCTCAGCCATATGTGGAGAAAATTGATACTACAACGATGACAAGTAACAGTAAAATCTTATTTTGTCTCTGTTAGCAGATGAGACATTGACGTTGCATTAAGTGACATTAGCCACAAAACACTTGCATTAGGAGAAATGATTTGCAAATTCAGAAACGATGCAGATTCAAAAACACATGAAAATACAACAATGCAAACGTGCTGCAAATAAAAAAACGTGCTGCAGGAAGACAAAACAAAAACATTACACATTATTGTATTTGTTATGTATTTTTGTATGTTCATGAATCTGCATCGTTTCAGAATGTGCATCTTGTTTCCAGGGCTTAAAGTATTCCAGCACCGTGCCAGATCTCCGGCGTAACACTGACATGAAAATGAAACGTAAATGAAAAATTAAGTCAATAGACTTGGGAGTTTGTTGTGGATGCGGTTATCATGTTCGAGGTAATAAAGTTAACCTACCAATGGTATGAGAGGAACGCAGCTCTCGCTCTCAACCTAACCAGACACTGAACCTAACCACCTTTACTAGCCAATCAGAAGCAGAGTAGGGCGGGTCTGGCGACACTGGCAGTGTAGGATCCAGCGGCTTGAAGGAGCCGGGCACTTGTGTCTGCACGGTGTGCTCGAGGACGCTGCTATCTGCCCCCAGAGGTAAAAAAAGTGGTTTCTCGTAATGAATTGGATCCCGGTCATAAAGCTGCTGTCTGCGCACTCCAACATATAACTATGTTACCGGGAGCGACAGTTACGGTTGACACTCAGTCATCAATGCAGGACTTTTGTTTACAACAAGAAATACGTGATAGTGGTCTTCTTGATTTCACTTTAAACTTCAGTTTACCAGTTCTTTAAGCACTTCAATGTTACTGTATATTTTTATCTTCAATATTTATTTATTTTTCATTCATTATTTATTTTCCATATCCCATGTGTTTTTCAGAGGGAAACACTTAAACGTTGCTATAGTATTGCAGTATTGTTTATAATTGTCTGCACATTGCACATACTTTTATAGAGAACAGAGAAAAATGGTGCAAAGCACATATTGTATATGTGCAAATCTTTTTTTTTTTTTTTTTTCAAAATAATAATTATCCAGAAGTTTTTCAAAGTTGCCTGCACTTTCAAGCTGTTGCACTGTTACTGTTGACATATAGTATTTTTAAATAAATGGTGTGTGTGTCTGTCTAGAGAACAAAGAACTATTTAAATACAATACAAATACACCAGAAAAGAAAATTCAGCAAATGGCATTAAAAAGCTGTATATTTTATTATACATTTGATACATTACAGTACCTTTACTGTACTGTGCAAAAGTTTAAGCTTTAAAAATCTCTCCATGAATTGTTTTTATTTGACAAGAAAGTCATATCAGTATTTGCTGTGATGGTGCCAGTTCTCCTCGGTCCATTTGCACACAGTTTTTTCCAAGCGTCTTGGACAAGTTGCCACAGTTCTTCTGTGGATTTAGTCTGTCTCAGTGTCTCTCTCTCTCTCTCTCCATGTAATCCCAGAGTGACTCCATGAGACCAGGGCTCTGTGGGAGCCCAACCATCTGTTGCAGGACTCCTTGTTCTACTTTGTTTTGTTGTCATACTGCAGAATGAATTTGACGCCTCCCTGAAGGCGTTAAATGATCAATAAGAGTCTAAACTTCAGCACAGTACTATACATGGTGTCTTGTGCGTTGTGTCAATGTATGTGTGCACAAGGAAAGAGTCTAGTAAAGCAAACAAAAGAGGGTAAAAAGCCTCTTGGCTGTTGTCTTTTCTTTTGTAGCTGTTAACAGGGTGTTGCTTTAATGCTACGTCCACACTACTGCGTTGTCATTCTAAAACGGATTAATACATCTGAAAACTCGTACATACATACATATGAGCATTCACGTACACTGAGCATGTGCGAGCCGGTTTAAACAGGAAACAGATTGTCTACTCTGCAGTTGGTTAATTGCATAAAATACTCTGAACGAAGAACAGCAAAGGTAGCTGCAGCATTAAAATACAGAATTGAACTGAACAGCAGCTGCTAGCAAAAACAAGAGGTTCAGTAACACTTGTAATTCATTATCATGTTGTATGTTCAACACTGGTAGTCGAGGCTGATGAGACCCAATCAGGAGAGACCGTGGGTGTTTATGTCATTGTTTCCAAAGGTCTCAGTTTTCACCCATCCAGACAACAACACAACCCAACACGTCCAGCAGCTGATAACAAATGAAATAGTCAAAGTTTTCATATTGACATTTAATTATTGATTGATTTCCAAACATCAATCATGCATTTAGTAACATGCAAGAGAACATTCCACCTTAAAAGATGCTGGTAGTTGCTGGTAGCCTCTGAGCTGCTCAGTCAATTAAATGGTTGATTGGTAAAGATGAAAAGAGAGAAAACATCCTTTCATTCATTTTTCACTCTTCTGACACTTTCTTTATCTGTGATGTATTTACACAGAAACATGACAGTCAGTCTGTTACACTTGGACAGCTTGTGCTGCGGGAAATAAATGCTAGCATAGCTACGCTTTCATAGCCTAGCCTGTTAGCTTCACCTGACCTCTGCCTGCACTGCAGCTATCTCCTCTGAATGGATGTTTCCAAGGCGGCGTCATTTGCTCGACACAAGTCAGTAAATGAATGTAAACTTGTCACTGTAGGGACACTGGTTACATAACCTTTGAAACGAGCCACAACTTAACCGTGCGTGTGCGCTCCGGTACGTAAACACACAGCACTACACCTCTGCACGTGAGAAACAACAGCATGACAGACGAGGTCCCAGTGAAGTCCGCGGCAAGTCTAAAGACGTCTAAAGATGTGGGGCTGCATTTCAGATTTAAAAACTACGCAGACAGTGACGAGCTGGACAAAAGCAAAGCTATATGAAAGATGTGCAAGAAGAAGCTGTGTGTATTGTTGATACACAGTGTAGCATGTATACATTAACATCGCACATTACATATATATTATTTCTTGAGATGTTTCTAAACTGTTGGTGGTGTTAAACAGAAAGTGCACTAATGTAACTGCTTTGTGTCCATTCGTAATGTAAACATTGTCTTTAATAATGCATCAGGTTAGAGGAGCAGTTTACAGCATTAGTTCTCTGAGAAGCTCATTCATATCCAAGACAGATTGATGTTGTAACTGAAATGTCTCTGACTGAATCGATATCGAATCGGGAAATCATATACCCAATACCCAGCCCTGGTATTTGCATGTGATTATATGGAGATTACATGTTAGAATAATGGTGTGTTGCCTTATTTCATGTTGATAACATCTCTGATTGTGTGTCTTGTGTATTTGTGTGTACATACAGTAATTATATGTGTGTTTATGCAGCTGTCGCATAATTCTCTGGCCTTTTCAGCATCTCAGCATGTGACTGATGTCTCATTGTGTTTTTCTCAGAGCTGTTTGTCATTTTCTACCGTCTGTGTTCATCTGTCACTGATTGCTGCTGTGTTGACTTATATTTATGTGCATCCACTGTATAAACAAGTTTTATTTGCTGCCCCTCTATAAAATGTGTACAAAGTTGTTGCTGTGCCGATAGTAGCAGGTAATGGATGAGATTTCTCTTTGTTCTCCTGCAGGTCAGTGATGAGATGGTCGTGGAGCTCATAGAGAAGAACCTGGACACGCCGGCCTGCAGGAATGGTTTCCTGTTGGATGGATTCCCCCGAACAGTCAAACAAGCAGAGATGGTGAGGACACTATTGTGAAACTACTGAAACTGTCATGTGACGTGAAACAAAACGGTGCAGCAATTCATCAAAAGAGAGTTCAACAGTCCAGTTATAACTTGGAGGTCTCAGTAAAAAATTTAAAGGAGTAATTTCACATTTTGGGAAATACACCAGTCTGAGTGGTGGAGGCATACAACCACGAGGAAGCAATTCTAGTTTTTATAATTTTTAGTCATTTATTTTTGTTTAATTTCTATGTTTAAATAGGAAAAAATGTAAAAACAAAGTGTTAAGATACTTGTTTGTTTTTTTGCTAGACAAACTCGGTGTTTCCCCTGATTCCAGTCTTTATGCTAAGCTAAGCTAATCAGCTCCAGATATCCATCTTCTCATTGTAACTCTCTGTAAAAGTGGATAATCCTGTTTCCCAAAATGTTGAACTATTTCTTTAAATTTGTCAGTTACAACAATTAGGCAGTTAAATAAAATATGACTAAATATAATATTAAAACTGGGGAAATAAATACTTTTCTCTAATAATAACCTGTTGCAAATGAAGGTGTTATAATACTTCATTGACAATTAACATTTTCATCCAGTGACAGAACCTGTCACTGGATGACAGAACCTACCTTCTTATAGCAATTAACCTTTTAGACAGTCAGCTGATGCTTTTGTGAAGTGTCGTATAAATCATCATATGAGAGCAAAGTTTCGGAAGAGATTGGGAGTTTCGCGCTGGTCATTAGATGTTATTCTTGCTGTGCGGTTGACTCTGTGTTCGTCTCCTCCAGCTGGACGACTTGTTGGACAAGAGACGCGAGCAGCTGGACTCTGTGATCGAGTTTGCCGTCGATGACTCTCTGTTGGTCCGCAGGATCTGTGGCAGGTAGGAGAGAGAATCAATTATTCAGGAGCAGAGAGAGAAGTCGATCTGTTCCATTTCCCAGGCACGTTGCCCGTAGACAACAGCGTTTTATGATTTACCTGCTTTCTCTTCTTTTGAGCGAGAAGCTCCTCATTCTGTCGGCGTGTCAGATCCACCTGGGCAGGTAGATTGATTCATGTGAACAGAGGAGTCTGGGACAGTGAGATAATGTTGGAGAGAAGTGGAGCGTGACAGAGAAGGTGGCCTGAAGGGGTCTGAGAGCGTCCTGTGGTGGGAAGGTCACAGGTTCAATCCCCCAAGAAGTCGACATGTTGAAACTGTCATGACACAGACAGCGACTAGAAACAATACCAGTTTGCAAACTGTTTTACCAGTTTGCAAACTCGTCAATCTTCTTTTATTAGCAGTTTTGCCTGCGTTAAAAACCTGCTTATTATATACCCGCTAATAATGGTGGTCGCTTATTTCACACATAAAAACCCAAAACAAAACGCTGCACTGACTGTCTCTGTGCCACTTCCTGCTCTGACCTGCCTCTGATCTGTTTATATAAGCTCTGCAGGTTGAACAGAAAGTTGGGAGTCTTAGAAGTTAATTGGAAGCCTCTTGTTTCTTGGTGCGTTTCCATCTCTGCAGCTCCTCTGCCTCCACAGAGCAACAGATAATGATTTTACATAACCAGTTTCAAAACGGTGAAATATAACATGCTGTGCTCTGATTCGAAGCTGACCCACACAATGAATAGACAAACCTCAATCCGAACACGTGTCGGTGCTTTAGAATATCTTTCTTTTTTTTTTTTTTTTTTGTAATTGCAGCTCAGTGTTTGTCCTCTTTCTTCACAATAACCGCTCCACATTATCCATACACACAACAACACTGAGCGGGAAATACAGATGGTGTGCAAAGAGCTATCTCTCTGTCCATGGGGTTCCTTTGTGAGGAGGAGGAGGCCGGCTGCTGCATTTTCAAGCCCAAGTAGGACAAGGGCAGGATGTGGGATATGAAAAGGACAGTTAAGTAGTTAGTGAGTCACTGTGGCTGTCTAACCCTCATCTGTCCTCCTCTTCCTCTCACTCTGATTTCTTTTCTGTCCCTGTCCTGTCCTCCACCTCCTCTCGCCATCTTCCTTCCATTTCCCCAGACTAATTCATCAGCCGAGTGGCCGCTCCTACCACGAGGAGTTCAACCCCCCCAAAGAGCCCATGAAGGATGACGTAAGTAGTTTGACGATCAACCCACTTAGAACCCACTTCTGGCTAAAGTGCCACCTACCTAAAAAAAAAAAAAAAAAAAAAAAAAAAAAAAATACCCCGTAAGCCTTGGACATGTGTGGCGATCAGGCAGCTTCAGAGGAATCGCTTTGATTCATTCTGGATGTATAAAAATGTTTTGGATATTTTACATACAATGAGATGTTTCTGGTTAAAAGCATCAACCTTTGACTCCTCTTATTACATCCAGATATATCAGAAAGAAGCAGATGAAAAGAGTTGGAGACTTAACTGCAGACCTTCAACTTCATATTGGGAACATGTCTTTTAACATTTTGGACATTCATTGTATTTTCTCCACCTGAGTGTTTCTGCTTGGTGGTGGCATCCAGTGCAGAGAAGTAATTTGGCCTTGAGGTGAGAGGGTGATTAGTTTATTGATGGGAATAAAAGTTTTTATGCGATGACAGATCAAGGTTTAAAGACACGTCTCAGGAAATTATTAAACTCCTATTGAATAAAACAGAGCAAAAGTGACTGAGGCTGTTATTTAGACCATACACCAACTACATTTATAATGAGATGCTTTCAGGTTTTAGCAGATTACAACTGATCAGTCACATTACGTGATCGCTTTACGTAATAAAGCAGCATTTCAGGCTGCGTCCACACTACTACTAGACTTTTGGCTGCTGGACCCGTTTTTGTTTGAAAAACTCCTCAGTGGTCAGGACGGACAAAAAGACCTTTGGAAACAATAACGTCGACACCCACAGCCGCTCCCTGATGAGGTCTTAAAAGCCTCGTCTACCTGTGGTGAAAGCAACATAATGAATCACAAGCGTCACTGACCTTGTTGTCTTTGCTAGCACCTGTTGTTCAGTTAAATTCTACATTTTAACGCTACAAATGTCTTAAAACATAAACACATTTTTACAAATGATTTACAGTTAATCAGCATGACTTGCATCAATTACATTCATAATCTTTAGATACATCTTCAGGCCTTAATAAACATGGAGATCTAATATATAAATATACAATTAATAGAGGACAATGCATTACACACCATCCATTAAGTATTTGACAAATGAATAAGATTGAGAAGAGTGGGAAGCTTCCTTTTTGTTCAGCTCTCAGTCCTGAGTTGGAGGGAAAAGTAGAGTTGGACATCCGGGTTGGTCTGTGATATGTGAGGCAAAACTCACCAGACATGGAGACAAGAGTGCAGGCAGCCTTTGGGTATAGCTTGTCTGCAGGAATTTGATCATCAAACAATTACCAACCCTGCTAAATATTTTCCTGATGGACAGGTGAACTTTAAAGGAGAACATGTCTGCGCTCAAACGTAGGATTTGTAGTATCCAGGAAGTGTGTTTGAAGAGTCGAACAGGTTCTGTGTAATGCTACATAAAATAAGAGTGTGTGTGCGCAAAGTGCAGTAAACATAAAGGAATTTGTTTTCATAGTGTTTGTGCAGAGACGTATTGATAACTAGCAAAGAAATGCTGCAAACCAGCGTAAGATGATCTCATCAAAGCTGCCTTTCAGACATAATATTTAGCTTTTGTTATATCTATTTGAGTAATTTATTAATTAGGAAGTTTCTGTCAGACTGTGCCCATACTCTACATTCATGTGTGTAGGAGGGGCAGGGACTTGTAGACAATATATTAGCCTGCGAGCTAACAGTCTTAGTGTTGAATGAAATAAAGCAGAAATGTCGTCAGATTTCAGGTCAGGTTCTCCTCTCAGATTCAGCATCATCACTTGGTTTCTGAAGAAAAAGCCTGGGTTTAGATCTCAGTTAAGACCTGTGCAGATTTTTACTCCACAGTTTGTCCTTTTGATCCGTTTTCTGCCTCTGCAGATTTTTACAAACAGCAGCAGAGCAGCAGAGCAGAGAGACTTAAAGTTCAGGACGCCCTTGTCTAACTTCTTCTCCTCTGGAGATACTTAAACTCAGAGTGTTTTCTGATGCAGAGAACTGATCTGATACCAGTGGTCTCTTTCTTCCAAATTTAAAACTGTTTGGAAATTGTTGGGGTCATTAATTTAAGGTAACGTGGGGAACTGGTGGGCAGAACATTAAATATTACAGTAACAAGGACAAGGAAATTGTATTTAATGGGCATCGGTCTGGCTGATACCTGATCCGATTTTCTTCTGTACTTCTCTCTCTTTGTCCCTCCTCTCATGTCTCTCCTGTCGTCCTTTCTACACTCAGGTGACAGGTGAACCTCTCATCCGCCGCAGCGACGACAACGAGACGACGCTGCGCTCCCGTCTGGATGCCTACCACCGGCAGACGGTCCCTCTGGTGCAGTACTACAGCGCCAGGGGCCTCCATACGGCTATTGACGCCGCCCAGAAGCCCAATGTCGTCTTCGCCTCCATCGTAGCTGCCTTCTCCGCTGCCACGGAAACCGCCACCCGTGCCACCGCCTGTAAAGACCAAGTGTTCTTCATTTAAAACCCCTTTTTTCTTCCTTCCTTCAAGTCCCCTCCAACGGGCTCTTTTTTTTTTTTTCCTCAGAGGTGGAGATTATACAAGAGTTGATCAAGTGTCACAGTGGCAACAAAATGTAACTCTGTGAGGTGTAGACGTGGAAGATGGAGACTCAGAGCATCATCAGCTATTTCAAGAAATTCACCGTGTTCCTAAAAGATCCCTGTTGTAGAAACAGAAAGGATTTAAAGTCTAATTAAAGCAGTCTAATAGCGAGAACATGCACCACGCTGCTGCCGCTTTTTACCTCAGAGAAATGAAATTGAAGGTTTTGATGTGGAGCAGAGCAGATGCTTTTCACCAGAAGGTGTTTGAAAATATTGATGTTTGTTGCATGTTGTTTGCCGTAGCTGGACGAGGTTTGCTCTTGTTTAGTCGATGGCTTTGTCCTTTTCCCTTCCTTTAGTCTTTGATTCTCGTGCTCATACGGCAGATCTCCAGTTTTTAATATCCAGTTATATTTTCTCCTCTTTTACTTCTCTAAAGTTGGAAACACATGAGAAGCATCAGAGAAGCATCAGACATGCACTGTCCAACCTGCCTTTCATTTTGAGTTTCCTCTGACATCCTCAAATCAGATTTGATTTGTAGCACTGAGAAAAAAACAGTATTGACAGTATTGAGGGAAAGAACATGATGCATGAAGGCTAAGTTTTAATTAGGCTGCTCGATTGTGGCAAAAATTATAATCAAGATTATTTTTTATCAATTTTGAGATCACGATTATTTACTACAGTTACTCATTGAATTTGGAAACACCACGTATTTATTTAACTTAAAAAAAGTTTTTCTTTTTAAAAAATTAGATGAATAAAACACACACACATAAATACATATATATATTAATAAAAATTAATTATTTCACAATAAATAAGATCAACTATGTTGTAACATTAGTGTACTTCCACAACCTACTGAAAACTACTAAACATATATTTAATATATAAAACTGATAAAGGAAAATAAATTAGGCCAAAATAAATGAGATCAAATATGTTGCAGTGCTCTGCACCAATGTACTGAAAACTCCAAAACATATAATCAACATTTTGGTAACTATATTCAACATATTCCGCTCAGTAACTCAATCCAAGGAAAGTAAAGACTGGTCCGAGTCAAGATGATGCGCTCCTACAGACGTTACTAACGTACGCCGAGACGTAACCAGGAAGTGGGTAGGTGGATGGTTTTTGTAGGTGGGATGAAGTTTGTTGTATCTCGATTATATTGTTTTCATAATTGTTGAAAGACAAACCCGTAATTAACATAAAATTAGATGAATTGCCCAGCCCTAGTTTTAATTGTGATCTAAATCGGGTTTTCAAACTGTGAGGCGTTCCTCCCTGGGGGGTACAGAGGGAGAGATGAGGTGAAGATAATGCTAGGGGTGAAATGGGTAGGAACACAGCGTGCTCTGAAAACAGGATGTGAGTTATTGTAGTTTGTTCCGCTGATCTGTCCGGCTTATCACCACGGTCAGCGGTAGGAACTGTAGCAGTGACTGTGACACTCAGCATTGAGGCTGTTAAGGGTGTTTCCAAGAATGGCTTCTGACTCCATCAAATCTAAACACACAGACGTGATGTTTTAGATTCAGTGTGACTAAACACTTTGCAAGGAGAGTCTTATCTCTGATCCCATAAACCGGCTTAGGAATCATAGAAAAGAAAAGAAAATTGATTCTCAGTCAAGTTCTGCAGGTAGAAAGACAATGTTAAGTTTTCTGCAGTATCATAGTAATCAAGTGATAGTTATCTGTACATCCAGGGTTATGTTGCAAACAGGAACTGCTAAATGTTGCAGTAATTGAGAGGAGTCCACAGTGTCACGCTTTGCGTTCGTGCGTTCACGTGGTTCCACTTTATAAACCTCGCTCATTAAATTGGGGGCACGTGCACCAGCCTCATTTCCACTCCCACGATTAGCCATAAATGGATGAAGATACTCCCTTAATCAATCAGTTCGCATTAAAAAACACTGTCTTTGCCAGAAGTTATCAGACACGTTTACATATACACATATTTTGTAATTTCACTTCACCGTGACTTGGATGACTTTGGAAAACTGTGTGTTCACGTGGTCGAAGGAATGTGTGAGGTGACACATTCTGTGTTTCTAAATACCACTATATGTGCGGGAAATGGCGTTTGTATGGTTATTGTGTGTCCGCATCATTTATGCATCTGGTCCCAGGTCATCATCAAGAAGAGGAAGTCAGTCATAAGAAAATGTTACCTGTCACAACAGCAGGTCTCAGTGCTGCTGATGCTTCATTCTCAGACCTCTATCTCACCACAGTAATGACACATCAGGAAGTTCAGATGTTGTGCCACATACTATGTCCAGTAGAGATGTTTCCTCAACCTTTCACCTCGGACACACTACCTCTTCTTTTTTTTGTCCTCTCCCTCCTGTTTCTGCTGCTCCCAAATGTGTCGTTTTACCTCCTCTTTGTTCCAGTGGCTTTCACTTACAGGACTTGCTTTCTATGTTTTGTTCCACATGAACATTGTTGATTCATATTTACTGGCACTTTGGGAGCTGTGGGGGAAAAAAAGTCTGTATCTTAAATTATCAACAGAAGTGATGATTTTTCCTCTATAACTGACATGGCCTCTGGATCTTCCCGTCCCATCAGGCTCCTGGGTGCTTGTCCTCGAGTCCTCTGTTCCTCCTTGACCTATTAGTTTCCTCCCTGCTCTGTAGTCACCTGGTGTTTGTGTTCAGTGGAAACATCTTGCATGCAGACTGTGTTACCTGCACTTTCCCTTGAATACTGATGTGTTTCTATTCTCTCGGGGCTGTTGTGATGAAAAACAATGGCAGATGTTCAGCATTCCCAGTAGGCAGATTTCAGACTTTTATTCAGCACAATGAGACAATTTCATGCTAAATTTCCTTAATATTCTGTTCTGTGCTCAACAACGTCTTCAGTTCCTTTTTTTATTTGTGACTTTGTGAAAACAGTGAATGTATAAATTTCTGTTTGTTTATGATCGCCCTAAAGGAATGTGACTTTTAAATGTGCACTTTAAAGTGAATGCTGGCGACCTCCTTGCACTGTGAGATGGACAGCACTCTTCTTTCTTTTTTTTTTTTTTATGTTTTGTGTCCGTTGCTCCTGACAGTTTCAGCATTTAAATGACCAAAAAGTTGTTTTCATTTGTCATGGCTTGTTGCATTTTCTCTGTAATTCACCCAAAAATTTTCTTCCCCTCACCCTCTCTTTCCCTTCTCTTCCAGCTGGTTGAATCCTGAGCTGCTCCATTTCCACCGAGGCGAAGGATTGGAGCTGGCAAAAGAGCTCGGGTGGGTGGACAGATGGAGGGACGGGGTGTAGAGTCAGACAATGAGGGAGGGGGGGGGGCATTCCTTAAGACTTCATGTACATTGAGGATAATTGTGTGGTGCTGTCGTCAGCAAATTTCTTTTGAGCAAAGCCGTCTCTTTGTCATAGTAATCATGTTTCCCCCTCCAATAAATCTGTTGCTTTTCTAAATTATCACCCTTTGTGTGCATTGTTTTTTATTTTTTCACCCAACTGTCCTGCTGTGAAATCCTCAAGTTTGAAAATGTTAGATATTTATTTATTTAGTTAGATCGCCAATAGCCACTGTGTTGTAACAATGGCTACTCTAACCTATCTAATACATACAATAATGTTACAATAACTTGTTTAATAATTTTGTTTCTTTATAACTCAAGAAACTTTACACAATTCAATCTAAGTCACATATAAGAAGAATAAAGTGGAATGAAATAGCTCCTGTATCCATTTCCATTTCAGAAAACAAAATTCTTATACTAATCCTTGTGTAATAAAATACAATCTTAACTTAATTTTTTAAACATATTGTACTATTTTCTGATGTCAAGAAATGCCATCATTGCTCAATATTCAACCGTTCTTGGTATAAAATAAGTTCTTCCCGGTGGCAACAGAAAATGACCCTCTGTTACCTTTTGCTTTAGAATACATGACACAAATGCAGAGATAATTTGTTTGGTGTTTTGGGAAAAGAAGTTCAATAAGGGGAATTCTTTATACATTACGTTTTGGATTTGCTTTGTTTCAGTCAAGAAATTGCAGGTAAGAAAGAATAATCTTGGGTTTGCCTATATAACACATTTTCAACAACATTAATGACTATTTTAAACGACGACTGAAAACACTTGTTAAATGTGGCTTTTGATTAGCTCGTTTTTTGTTTTCTGTTTTTTTTTGTTTTCTTTTTTAAAGATTTCCCTGTTTTATCCCTTTCTTTTATATTATTCTTTTATATTTGTCAAAGCACTTTGAGCTGCATCCTGTGTATCAAAAATGCCATATAAAATAAAGTTTATTATTATTATTATTAATCTTTACATTAATGAGGCTGGATTACCAACTGGACAAAGCCAGCAACTGCTAAAACCTTAGGTTTAATGATTAATTCATTACTTGCACATTGTGCTTTTTCCTTAAATAGTTGTTTCATCAAATAACCTCAAATTAACTTGACATATAGAAAACCTGAAGATGGCACTGTTCCAGTGCTGTTTGGTTTCTGAGTGTCCCAGATCAACTTAATGTGGCTAGGTACGGTCCAGGACCAGGTTCTGATACTAGATTAAAGTCTTATCTTTGAGTTGAGTAGGTTTACATCCTTTACAGATTCCACTTTTTCTTCAGTCACTGTAAATGTTGTTTTTAGTGTTATTGGTTTTTGAATCGTATCAATTATTTTACTGACTGTTGGGTCATTGTCATACTTCATTATTTGTATTTTTACTGTTATTTGTCATTATTTATGACGCTATCTTGTTCCCTACAAGGAACAAGGTACCCCCAACAGTTCTTTCTATTTATATTTTTTATTTATCACTGCTCCGCCTTTTGTTTCGTATTTCCCTCAAACACACGTTTACAGTAAACTAGCTCAGGTTCCTGAGGGGCGGGGACAGCATGGGGTGGGGTTTCCGTGTTTTGACGGCGTGATGTCACCGGCCGGGGCTTTCCTTCATGACGTCAGAGGGCGACGAGGCGGCAACCAGAGAGAGAGCGCGAGGCGAGGCGGAGCGAGCTGCGGAGATTTAGTCAGTTTCAGTGCTGAGCTCCCGGGGCTCAGGAAGACCAGAGGCCGCTGTCACTTACCAGGAGCTTCCCCCGAGAGGAGAGACGCAGGAACGGTAACGGAAGACTGTGTAGACCCGCAGCTCGTAGATAAGAGCAAGGCAACACGCGGAGGACGCCACGGGTTGGAGACGAAGTGGTCGTCGCATCGCATCGCTCCCCAGCCCCCCCCCCCCGTCGAAGAAATCCGGTCCTGAGCGGGGTAAGTGCCCGGTGGTGAACCCTCTGCTACATGCACCTTTCGGCAGAGATGTCACGGGTTAAAGGCTCCTCTCTGTGTCTGTATCACCTGGATAAAACGTAACAGGGTCGTCTCAAGGAGAGCAGGGCTGTTTGCCTCCATAAACCCTAAAATAACTGTTTTCTGTGTAATTATTGACAAACATGACAGTCACACAGTCTCCATCTGTCAGTCAGGAAGGTCAGCTCAGACCTAAACCACCTAAATTATCATTTAAGAAGGGAACGGTCTCTAACATGTATGCTAAGCTAGGAGGCTGTTGCATACAAGTCCAGTCCCAGTCATGTCTGAAAATAATTAAACTATAAAAGCAGAATTCCTTCAGATTCATTTTCCAAGGATGTCTGAGAGTTAAACCCCTGGCTCTCCCTTTTAAACTCCTTTCTGCTCTGCCACTCCCTGGTCACTGTTTGGTCTGAGGACATGCTGTATTTTCCTGTTAGGACAGAAAAACCATATATTATACCAAATGTGCATTTTAACAGGAAGCTGGCAGCAGAAGTCTGAACAGAGATGTTAAGATATGTCAGAGGAGGAGCTGTAAAGCCAGTTGAGCCCCACAATCAGCCCTCACAGGAATATCATAGAATATTTTGGGCATTTACTTCAGTTTTTATGATCATAATACTCGGGCTAGAAAAGGTGTGGTGGGTTTTTCCAGCACCATAATCTTTTCCAGCCTTGGAGAAAAGACAACATAAAAAATATAGGTTTTACGTAAATATTGTTGCTGTAAAAACACTTAAAATCTGTAATATGTGTGGTAGAGAACCAAAAGCAACACAAGCAAATAAACATCAGTCAGCATTAGTCTCAAATACTGGTCTGGTCTTGTAGATAAATGTAGATAAATACCTGTTAAAGAGTTGTCATGTATCTTAGGGCTCAGCTGTGATATTTGTGTCTGTGTGCCCACTTTTATATTGTTTAAAGTAAATTACCATTACCTTTGTTTAGGTTTAGGTTTAAGAATTACTGTTAATATTTTTTTTTAGAGAACTAAGTAGATGGGAGTGGACATGATGAGGAAGAATGTTTTGGACTATTTGGAAATTAATTGTGACTTGACATCTTACCCAACACAGTCTGAGGTGTAGTGATGCAGTAAATCCACGCATTTGTTTCTCTTATTGCATTAAAATTAAACAGGGATGCTCTAATTCTACACTGTCACGATTTGATACCAACCCAAGAGCTTGATCGATAGTCCAGGACTTTATTTTTATCCCAGACAAGGTCTGGTAAGTTTTTTTTTAAAATAAATATATTATAATGTTATCAATAAACCAAGCAATTATCAGCTGATATTAGCTTATCATGGATATATAAATATTGACACACAGTGTATGTGTGTGAAAAAAGAAGAAATTACAGTATAAAAATGCTCAAGATGTGTTTAGTTTAACATGTTTGTCCACCAGAGAGCGCTGATGAGTATATTTTTCATCTGTAAAATGTCCCATTTAGATTACTACATATCACAATTTTTTTTAAATAACCTAAATTTGAAGGAATCCCTATCCAAAGGTTTGTTCATAGTAACTGTTTATATTAAATTCGCTCCAGATCATTTTTTAATTCCGAAATATCAGTATCGGTCCCATGAGAACCAGTATTCTGTGACCTAAACTCAGAGTATTGGCTGATATCTAATACATACTCAATATCTGTTATGCTTCTTTGACAGGGATAACTTGTTCACATTTGTTGATATTTACGTAAATTTAAGTACTGTTATGAAATTGCACTGTTACAGTTTTATGATGACAGTGACTAAGATACCTGATCTATTTAATAAGATTATTATCTCCTCCAATAAAATCCAGTGAATCAGACTGATGCAGCATTAAGAATATAGAGTTGTTTGTTAAAAAAAAAGCCTTTTGAAAGAGATTAAAATGTATTGTTTTGTCCGACAACAGTCCAAAATCCAAAGACATTCTGTTTACTGTCATTAATTATAAAGAAAAGCATCAAATCTAACTATTTTGACTTTTTTGCTTAAAAACCTTTTGCTGATCCATTTTCTCTGGACAAAAGCAGTTTAATTAGCTTATTTCTCAAAATTTTAAAGGAATCAAATGATAAACTTCAATATTCTTTAATATAACCAAAATGGGAACTGTATGATAATAGAAAAATATGGATAATATGTTATTAAAAAGTGACTCTATAACCAGATTTTAAAAGCACCACATTTTACAAAAGATGTGAGGTGGGACAGTCTGACTTTGTACTCTCTCAGTCTTCCTTGTCAGATTTATTTGACCATTACCTCATCTAGAGGAGGTTTGGGTTCCCGGGTCATTATGTGGCTTGGGTTACGGACAATAGGTGGGAATTACATGCTCAGTTGTTGGATGTACTGTGTCTGTGTCCGTGCATTGTGCTGCTGTTTCCTTTCTGAAACCTGAACTCTCCTCCAGTTTACTACAGTTACACCTCATCCGTCTGTGTGTGTGTGTGTGTGTGTGTGGGTGTGTGGGGGGGGGGGTAAAATGTGCGGTAAAATGTGCGGTACAGGGGCTCAGAGGTTTGCTCTTTGCAACTGAAGCGCCTGCAGGCCTGACATTAAACATTCAACAACTCAGCAGTATAGCTCCTGAACGCTCCTCTAATTATAGACACTCCCAGCCCGTTTCTCTCCACCTCCACCTTCCAGTGCATTGCTCTTGACTACTGGATGTACTGTGTGTGTGTGTGTGTGTGTGTGTGTGTGTGTGTGTGTGTGTGTGTGGGAGAGAGAGAGAGAGGTGTTAATGAGAGTCAGTGGAAAAGAGAGAAAATGCCCTCCATTTGTGTATCCGTCTCCCTCCCACTGCATTTAGGACTATAATGTTTGAAGTTTTCTATTTGTCATTATGATGGATGTTATTGTGCTTCATCATGGAGGAGACACAGAGCATCATTTGAATTCATGTGGTGTCTTGTTTCTGAACACCTAATGAATGTAAGTCTTTATTCATTCTCTGGTATCACTTCACAATAAGACGACCCTTATGAAGGATTTATAAATGGTTTATAATTAGGTTATTAAACAATTATTAACAAGTTAAAACAGTTTTCATACATTGATTCAGGCTCACTATTTGGCAAGATTAAGTTAATACTTAATTTTACTAATGACTTACTACCATTTATAACTGGTAAAAAGGAGTATAGTAACTCATTAATAAATCATTCTGGGTTTTAACCGTTACTATAGGGCTCCTTTTTACCAGTTATAAATAATTGTAACTCATTAGTAAGATTAATGAGTAGTAAGCATTAACTTGATTTTTGCCAAATGAATCTGGTCATTTGATATGATCATTTGATATACCATAATTTGATATGCCAAATGAAACTTTTTTTTTTATTTATTTATTCATTTTTGCACAGTTTAATACACAGAAAATGACAAAGAAAACAAATAACACACAGTGCAGAGAGAGGCAAAAAGCCCAATGATGAAGCAGCAGGTACAAATGCTGGATGATGAAGAAAACAGTGATATGAGGCTTGACAGTACAGAGAGGTGTGGGCTCACTATTTGGCAAGCAACATGTCATTGTTTTCCTTTTTTATCTAATGTGTTATAACAGCTTATAAATGATATATAAAGTGTTAACAGGCTAATTAATAAACTCGTTATAACCCATTCATAAATCCTTTATAAGTTGAGTCTTATTGTGAAGTGGTACCTCATCCTCCTTTTTGGTCTCCACCACCTCCTGCAGGAAATCTGTGGCTCTTTAGCTGCTAAATGCTGAACTGTGTTCACCAGCTGGTCATTAGCTTTATGTGTCTGCCATTTGGTAGCAGGCAATTGAAAGCAGCTGCCAGCTGTGGTTGTTGAGGGTAGAGAAACTGAACCAAAACAGTGAAGCTGTGGCCTGAAAGATGTCAGATGCTCTGCCGAGCTGTGAACGACACAGTCATCACCATAGAGTGTTAACCAGAGTCTGGTTGTCTAATGGTTTCGTAAAGTGACAGCTAAGTCATTTAGCCAATTACTGACTTGTATTAGTTAACGTTAGCGCTTGTTCCAGCGGACCTCTGCCAAAACGGCATACCATCCACAATTTATTATATTATTATATTATATATCTTTTTGAGTACTTGATATTGTCTTTTTCCAGTTTTTATTTTTTGTACTGTCACTTTGCTGCTGTAATACAGCAAATTTGCCCACTGTGGGATTAATAAAGGAGTATCTTATCTTATCTTATTTTCAAGCCTCCTCCAAAATGTTGACAGAAAGTTTAAACTGAAAACCAGTGACACTGAAAAGTTAGTGAAAAAAAAAACTGTCACTGAAAAACAACAGACATGAAAAAAAAAATCTGAAGATTGACACCGGAAAACATCATAATACAAAAAAACATCAAAATGAAATAAGATCACAAGAATGTACATTTGTAGTTTTATTTTTCATTGGAACCTTTTTCAATGCCAATACAACTTTTTCCAGGTTTTTCAATGCCCTTGTTTCTCTTTTCAGTTCAGGTTTTATTTTCAATGCCAAATTTTATTTTCAGTGTCAAAATGTTACTGTCATTGTTCTAGCCCCATAGTTATCAGGCCATATCTGAACTGAAACCCAGGTGTCCTACTGACAACGTAATATTCACAAATATACTTTGGCCTTTAGCACATTGGCAGATTTTCATAAATTACTTCAAATGGATTGGTTAAAAAAATCCTTTTACTGTCACTTGAATAACATTTTTAGTCAGTAAAAGTCTCTGAAGATGGAGAGATAGATCATTAGATTCATACTAGTTTCTGTGGAAACAGGAATTCACTGGAAATAGTGGATAGTGTCATTTAAATGGTGACATGGAAACCGGCCAACTGCGGACAGTGGAGTCCATTTCCAATGCAAACGGCTGTGTAAACACATACACACACACACACACACACACACACACACACACACACACACACACACACACACACACACATAAACACGTTTTAAGTATTTCTCTTCAAGATAATTTGGCTTGCACTTAAGGAAGCAAAAATCTTAGTGTGAGTGTGTGTTTTATCAGATTCTTGGGTGGTTTTCATGGGGAGAGGCTCACACACACACACACACACACACACACTGGCTGTGTGCGGATCTTGTGTGTGAGCTGGATTCCAGGGAAGAGCAGGCCTCCCTGACAACCAGACATGTCGTTGTTAGGGAGGTTTTTCCACAGAATAATGCCTCCATTATCTGTGATATCACTCTATCAACTCGCCCACATGTTCACATGCCAAAATCTAATCACCTTGCTTACAAAATAAAAGCGTATCCACAGCATTTAGTGTGGGTAGCTCTGCTGCTCGGAAAGTGTTTTCTTTGTGCTGTAGACGTGTGAAATATTGACAGTAAACAATAAGTACTTTGTGTTCTGTGCGACTGTCTCTTCAGACTCTTGGTTTCATCCCACTGGTTTACTGTAAGCGTTGATTTTCTCGTGGACAAAAAACCATCGATGAAAGTGGCACAGTTTCAGTCTTTGATGACTGCCCACGCCTACTTTCAAAGTATAAGAAACCGACAATGTGTGAAAATCTCATCTGTCTTGTCTTTACTGGTGACAGATGTTCCGACAGATGTGGTTGATGGGACTTTTCCTCTTTGTGATAGTGAGATACAGCTATGATTTGTTGATAGACTTAAAGCGTCTTCCTCTGACCAGATGGCTGTGTACCTGACAGGCAGGCAAAAAAAAAACTACACAAAGATGTAGACTAAACAACCAGCAGCTGGTTGGTTAGTTAATCTTAGTACAATGACTGCAGAGGTGGACAAACTACACAGCTCCATTACTTGAGTCACAGTTTAGATATGACTCCAATACAACTGAAAGTAGTTCAGTCAGACTGCAGCCATGGGGGCGCTATTTCAGGAGACTATGGGTTGTATCAGAGGTTTGAAAAAATGACCTGTGTGGTTATTCAGGTTGGAGGAGTTGTTGAGATTTTTACTTGAGTTAAAGTACCACCGCTGTAAAATCTCTTTCATTGCTGCAAATGCCTTAACGTTTTTCCTTAACAAAGGAAACCTTTAAAGAGATTCCGTGTAACAACTTAAGTAACTCCCTCAGCTAAGGAGAGATTCAACCTTAAGTGTCAGACTTAAATAGAAAACTTAAGGTGCTTTGTGTAACTGTCCCCTGGTTTTTAGTTTGTTGGTTTTGATATAAATGTTGTGTGAACTCGTGGAGCTTGAGCTCTTCACAGTGAATCTGAGGTCACTTTCTGTTGAGAATTATAAAAAAAACAGTTTCCCACTTATTTCCGTGAGTTTCAGAGAAGCTGCTGTCTGTTGTAAACATACATGAGGGTAACACACAGATGAGGGTTTGGTTCGGACTGATTGAGTCTGACATTCACGTCGCCCTCAGGGTGAATTGTTATTATTTTGATGATCCTTTAACGCTTCACCCAGCAGCATCATCATCATCAGGCCAAATCCCCCAACACTAGTCATTCCCATCAGCATCAGCTGTAGTGCTAATCAGCAAGTGTTAGCATGCTAAAGAGCATTTTAGCTGCTTCCCTGGCTATAGAACTTCAGTCCTGTTAATTTCAACACGTAAGTTTTTATTCTTGAACTTGTGAAAAGTCAAAACATTGTGTCCAAAATATTCTTAACACAAAGTTTTTACAGGTGTTCTCAAATACATGAACAGTCTTTATTAGCCAAGTGAAGTTTTTGAGTTTGAGATTGAAGAAAGCCAACTTCCATTGGCTGATAAAGACTGAAAGATGTGGTTGAACCCCGTAGAGAAAGCTAGTAAGTCAACCTCCAGTTTTTTGACATTTTGCCTCTTTATTAGACTGTTTTGATTGATTGATTGACTTTATTGTCCACCTCATGTTGACTAACATTAAAGCTCCTCAGCTTCCTGATGAAGAACAATCCTTGGTTAGCTTTCTTAAAAATGCTCTCTGCGTTCTCATTAGAAGTCACAGTCTGATCAGTGATTTTGCCCAAGTACTTCAAATGTTCTACTCACTCTACATGCTGGTGATTGAATATAACAGGGCGGGTGTTACTGTTTTGTTTGTATTTTTCATTTTCATTTTACAGTTAAGATTGACAGATGACACAGAAAGAAAGAGAAGGGACAGGTATGTTGAAAAGTTTCCTGGTTGGACATGAACAGACATGTTTCAGTCTCAGCTGGACTGAGCAGGTCTCAGGTGTGAATGTTTGAACATGGGATGCGGAAACAGGGCATGGCCTCTATAAATGATTATTTATCCCATTAATTATTATTAAGAATATGTCTTAATTTGTGTGGTGGTGTGATGAAAGCAGCTGTGTGGGAGGATGCTGCAATGAAGTTGCCCAGAACACCGTGAATCATTACCAAACCATGAAGCTGGCACTTTGGTTCTTTCTGTTCTGAAGTGTCGTTATTACACAGTTAATCAGTTGTGAGATTTAATGTGTGACTCAGTCGGTCCTTCTGCTCACTGGAAGTAGCCTTGACTTAGTGTGTGTGTGTGTGTGTGTGTGTGTGTGTGTGTGTGTGTGTGTGTGTGTGTGTGTGTGTGTGTGTGTG